>NC_066579.1:278115834-278435278 GCF_024323335.1 Lathyrus oleraceus | reverse complement strand
GGCATGATAGAAAAATCCAAAGGAAGAAGTTCTGGGAAGGACAAATGGTACTACTATTCAATTCAAGAATGAAGCTGTTCTCTGGAAAATTGAGATCGATATGGTCGGGTTCGTTTGTGGTGCACAAGGTATATCCCCATGGAGCAGTCGAAATGAAAAATCCTTCCAATGGAGATACTTTTAAAGTGAATGGGCTGAGATTGAAGCCGTACAATGTGGGGCAAGCTGTAGGCCAAATTGATGTTGTTCATCTTGTCTGATAAGATGCGCAACCGTCGAGCCAAGCGACTTTAAACGAAGCGCTACATGGGAGGCTGTAAGAACAAAAATTGTTCTACAACAGATTCCATGATTTTGATGATAACAAAGGATGAAACCAAAAATGGCACCCTAACGAAAAGTTTCTAAGTGTGCAGGGTTCTAAAGAAAGAAGGAAGAGATCTGATGATGTCATCAGATACAGAACCAGATCAGATACAAATTATCAGAAGATAAGAAGCCTCTGAAGTAGAAACACGTTCAAGAAAGTCTAACTCTGAGCAAAACAGCAAAATATCAGAAGCATCTGAACAAGAAGTACGCTCTAGAAGTTCTGATTCTGAACAACGATAGGTCAAACTTCAGAAGCTCTTGGTGCTATCTGAAGAAATCATCAGAACTCAAGAGATCAACATCAGAAGCTAGATAGCAGATTCCAAGATCTCCAGAAACATGAAGACTCTGATTATGGAATTGCTAAATAAGGAAAAGTAACGTTAACTTCAAATAAAGTTATGGAAATGGATTTCCTAATACAGGAAGAGACGTTAACTCCAAAAATACAAATGATAAGGAACTATTTGTGGTAAGTAGTCATTCAAGAAGTGAAAGTTGCTTTGACAACAAGCAACATAAGATATGGCACTAATTATTATTGAAGAGTTATTATCTGCCATGATTTTTCAACGGATCCTTCTCTTCTATATAAAGGACTGCAAATCAACATTTAATGCACAAGATATACACGGAAAATTATACTGAAATATCAACGCTCAAGAAAACACTCTTGCTCTATAAATCTTCACGAAGCTTTTTCTTATAACGTGAATCACTTTGTTCTTACTATTGTAATATTTGCTTTCTTAGAAGCACTCTAGATTACATAAATCTTTTATCTATTGTTTGTTTATTTTCCTCAAGTGACTTTGTGTAGTCTGTAGATTAGTGGATTAAGTCCTTGTTGAAGGCGAAATCACCTTGGCCGGGTGGACTGGAGTAGCTTTGTGTTATAAGCGAACTAGTATAAAATCCTTGTGTGATTTTCATTTTGAAAAAGCGCTTATTTTTCCAAACAATTCAAACCCCCCCTTTCTTGTTTTTCTCACCTTCAATTGGTATCAGAGCTCCGGCTCTGTTATTGATTTTCTAATCAAACACTTAACAGTGTAGAGAGATCCAGAAAGAGAAAAACTATGGCCCACACAAATGAAAAGGATAGTTACAATGCTAAGCCTCCTGTCTTTGATGGAGAGAAATTCGATTACTGGAAAGATAGAATTGAAAGTTTCTTTCTAGGCTATGATGCTGATCTCTGGGACATTGTCACAGATGGATACAAACGTCCTGTCACAGAGGATGGAGCTGAAGTTCCCAGAAGTAATATGTCAGATGATCAGAAACGAGTTTTCAAGAATCATCACAAGGCCAGAACCATACTCCTAAATGCTATATCTTACAATGAGTATGAAAAGATCACCAACAGAGAAACAGCCAAAGACATACTTGACTCTCTAAGGATGACTCATGAAGGAAACTCTCAAGTCAAAGAGACAAAGGCTCTGGCGCTTATCCAGAAATATGAAGCCTTCAAAATGGAGGATGATGAAGCCATAGAGGCAATGTTCTCTAGATTCCAAACTCTGATTGCAGGACTAAAGGTTCTAGACAAAGGATACACAACTGCAGACCATGTCAAAAAGATAGTCAGAAGTCTGCCAAAGAAATGGAGACCCATGGTTACTGCTCTGAAGCTGTCAAAGGATCTGAACAATATAAGTCTTGAAGAACTTGTCAGTTCCCTCAGAAGCCATGAGATAGAACTAGAGGAAGATGAGCCTCAGAAAAGGAACAAGTCCGTAGCATTAAAGTCCAGATATGAAAGACGCAAACCTGACAGAACCAAAGCTCTCCAGGCAGAAACTGAAGATACTGATGACTCTGAACCAGAAGATTCTGATGATGAAGAAGAATTGTCCCTCCTGACCAGAAAAGTTAAACAACTCTGGAAAAAGAGAAACAACAACTTCAGAAGATCAAGATCCAGAGGGGATCGATCAGAATCAACCTTCAAAGGTAAAACTAACAAAGATATTACTTGTTATGAATGTAAAGAAACAGGTCACTACAGGAATGAATGCCCCAAGCTAAAGAAAGACAATCCTAGAAAAGAAAGTTTCAAGAAAAATACCTTCAGGACAAAGAAAGGATTAATGGCTACCTGGGATGATAGTGAATCTGGGTCATCAGAATCTGACTCTGATGAAAAGGCCAACGTGGCACTTATGGCTACCACATCCAGGAGCAGCTCAGATGAAGAATTTGAAGAGGTATTTTCTGAACTCTCTCGATCTGATCTAGAATCATGCTTGTCAGAAACTCTTAGCTCATATCAGAAACTAAAACAAAAGCTTAAAAACTTAAAAGGCTGTCTTAAAGCAAAATTTGAAGAATGTGGCAAGCTTGAGATGACAATTCTTGCGCGAGAAGATACAATCAGATCTTTAACACTAGAAAGAGATGGAGCAAAAAGAAAAAGCTTAGAATTAGAAGAAGCGTTGTCTCAAGCACCACAAACTTCAAATAAAATTATTTTTGAATACGAAGAAGCCTTTCAAGAATTTCTGAAAAATGGAATAGGTAGGAGTATTATGGCATCCATGATTTATGGAGTCAGTCAAAACAATAAAAAGGGAATTGGGTATGATCCTAAGGAAGTTAAAACTTCTTCTAGTGACCAACTTAAATCTCCATTTTCATATCACTATACACACACACAAGAACAAAAATTTGTAAATGCTAGAAAACCCAAAGTCATAAGAAACTCTGGGAAGACTAATCAAAGAGGACCCAAGAGATTCTGGGTACCAAAAGATAATATTGTGTATGTTGCAGATATCCTATGCAGCAAAGTTCAGACACCAGTCATGGTACCTGGACTCTGGATGCTCGCGACACATGACGGGAAGAAAGTCTATGTTCCAAAGCCTGGAACTTAAAGATGTTGGATTCGTAGGTTTTGGAGGAGATCAGAAAGGAAGGATCAGAGGCTCCGGAACTATTGGTAATGGTACTCTTCCCTCTATATCTGATGTTCTTTACGTAGAAGGATTAATGCATAACTTGTTATCCATAAGTCAATTAAGTGATAACGGTTATGATGTAATCTTTAATCAAAAAACATGTAAAGCCATTAATCAGAACGATGGCTCTGTCCTTTTCAGAGGCAAGAGGAAAAACAACATTTATAAAATTAATCTTTCTGATTTAAAAGAACAAAATGTTAAATGTCTGATGTCTGTTCATAAAGAGCAATGGGTGTGGCATAGACGCTTGGGCCACATTAGCATGAGGAAACATTCTCAGCTAAATAAACTCGAGTTAGTCAAAGGCCTACCTAAACTGAAGTTTTCTTCAGATGCTCTGTGTGAAGCATGTCAGAAAGGAAAATTTTCAAAAACATCCTTTAAAAAGAAAAATGTTGTTTCTACCTCTAAGCCTCTGGAACTTCTCCACATTGACTTATTTGGTCCTGTGAAAACAGCATCAGTCAATGGAAAGAAGTATGGACTAGTCATTGTTGATGATTACAGTCGCTGGACATGGGTGAAATTCCTAAAGCACAAGAGTGAGTCTCACTCTGTATTCACTAGTTTCTGCTCCAAAGTGCAAAAAGAATTTGATGCTAAAATTGTTAGAGTCAGAAGTGATCATGGTGGAGAATTTGAAAACAAAGATTTTGAAGAATTATTTGACTCTAATGGAATATCCCATGATTTCTCCTGCCCTAGAACTCCACAACAAAATGGAGTTGTAGAGAGGAAGAATAGGACACTCCAAGAGATGGCCAGAACCATGATCAATGAATCTAATATGGCAAAGCATTTTTGGGCAGAAGCTGTAAATACAGCATGCTACATTCAGAATAGAATCTCTATAAGACCTATTCTGGAAAAGACTTCCTATGAACTGTGTAAAGGAAGAAAACCAAACATTTCGTATTTTCATCCTTTTGGATGTTCTTGCTTTATCTTAAACACTAAGGAACATCTGAACAAGTTCGATTCCAAAGCACAGAAAGGTATTATGTTAGGATACTCAGAACGCTCTAAAGGCTACAGAGTATACAACACAGAAACCAAAATTATGGAAGAATCATTTCATGTCAGATTTGATGATAAGCTTGACCCTGAAAAGTCAAAGCTAGTTGAAAATTTTGCAGATTTAGAAATCACTCTTGCAGGCTCTGATAAAGCCCCAGAAGCAACTGTCACTCAGAACTCTAAAGAAATTAAATCCCCAGAAATCCCAAAGAAAGTCAAAAGTCGTATCAACATATCTGAAGATTTGATTCTGGGAAACAAGGACGAACCTGTCAGAACCAGATCTACCTTCAGGACCTCTGAAGATACTCCTCTAGGACTAGTGTCTCTGATTGAGCCTATGTCCTGTGATGAAGCACTTCAAGATAATGACTGGGTTTCAGCCATGCAAGAAGAATTAGATCAATTCACAAAGAATGATGTATGGGATCTTGTTCCAAAGCCCAGAGGCACTCACGTTATTGGAACCAGATGGGTATTCAGAAACAAGCTGAATGAGAAAGGAGAAGTCGTCAGAAACAAAGCTCGACTGGTAGCTCAAGGTTATAGTCAACAAAAAGGTATTGATTATAATGAAACTTTTGCTCCAGTCGCAAGGTTAGAATCTATTCGTCTTCTTGTATCTTTTGCTATTAACCATTCTATTAAATTATATCAAATGGATGTCAAGAGTGCATTCCTTAATGGTTATATATCAGAAGAAGTGTATGTCAACCAACCTCCAGGTTTTGAAAATCCAAACTTTCCAGAACATGTTTTTAAACTTAAAAAATCTTTATATGGACTTAAACAAGCTCCCAGAGCTTGGTATGAACGTTTAAGCAATTTTCTTCTGGAACACAATTTTATCAGAGGGAAAGTTGACTCCACACTTTTCTGTAAGAACCTTAACAATGATCTCATGATATGCCAGATATACGTTGATGACATTAGTTTTGGCTCAGTTAACGCCTCTGTTTGTCAAGAATTCTCTAAGTTAATGCAGGCAGAATTTGAAATGAGCTTAATGCAAGAACTAAAGTTCTTTCTGGGAATTCAAATTAACCAAACCTCAGAAGTTACATATGTTCATCAAAGCAAATATATTAAAGATGTTCTGAAGAAATTTGACATGGCTGACTGCAACTCTGCAAAAACTCCAATGCATCCAACATGCATTCTTGAAAAAGAAGAAGTAAGCGCAAAGGTTTGTCAGAAGCTCTATCGAGGTATGATAGGCTCTCTTCTCTATCTGACTGCTACTCGTCCTGATATTCTCTTTAGTGTCTGTCTCTGTGCCAGATTCCAATCAGATCCTAGAGAATCTCATTTAACAGCAGTTAAGAGAATTCTTAAGTATCTGAAAGGAACTCCTAACCTGGGCCTGATGTATAAGAAAACATCAGAGTATAGACTTTCTGGTTACTGTGATGCAGATTATGCAGGAGATAGACTAGAACGAAAAAGCACATCTGGAAATTGCCAGCTTCTGGGAAACAATCTAATATCCTGGGCTAGCAAAAGACAGTCAACAATCGCTCTATCAACTGCAGAAGCAGAATACATCTCAGCATCACTGTGCACAACTCAGGTGCTCTGGATGAAGCATCAGTTAGAAGATCTGCAAATCTTTGAGAGTAACATTCCTATTTTTTGTGATAATACTGCTGCTATTTGTCTAAGTAAGAATCCCATTCTACATTCCAGAGCCAAACACATTGAAATAAAACATCATTTTATCAGAGACTATGTTCAGAAAGGGATAGTAACATTGAAGTTCATTGATACAGATCATCAATGGGCAAATATCTTTACTAAGCCTCTAACTGAAGATAAATTTCTTTTTATCTTAAAAAATCTGAACATTCAAAATTGTCCTGAATGAATTGTGCCTCTGAGAATGTAAAATGAGACTCTGATGTAAACAAATGTATTTCTGCCTCTGACTCTGATACTTCTACCAGTTAAGAAGATATCTGAGTTAGAAATCTCCAGGAACCAATCCTTTGGTATTCCTGAAGATCAGATATATCAACACGTGGAGCACTTAGCGTCTAACCCTAGAACTTCTAGACAGCTGTCCAGAAGAAGATCAAAGGTAAAACGTTGAGATCTCCTCGAGCAGTGTGCGTACTGTTGGGATTAGACATTCATTAATTAGCCTTAATAATTTCTCCCCCAAGCGTGCTAACTTGAAATTTGTGCTAACGCTGAATGATGTGTCGTTTTGCATGTGTTTTAACTTAGGGTATTTAAACACTTTTCTCACATTTCACACACTTATCACTCTCACTCACTCTCAAACCCTAAACCCTCTCGGAAGCGTCTCTCAATTCCTCATCTTCATCTCCTTCTTCTTCAACTATGGATGCTCAACAACAAGAAGTTTTCAACTTTTCTCAACAAATGGAATCCAACGCCACCGCTCAAAGCTCAAGCTTTCCAACTCCAACTGTTACAGGAGTTTCCATTACTCCAGTGTACAAGGAACCCCATATCCTTGATCGTCTACCTCACATTAACCTAGCAACTCCCTTTGAGGGCTTGGATGTGTTATGTGAAACACTGGTGGACTTCAACAACATGAGGAGAAATGGAGTAGATCTTACTGAAGAACTCCGTATACAAGGGTGGGAAAACTACTTCCAAAGGCTTTATGGTCCTGTTTACCCACTTCTCATCAAGGAGTTCTGGAGATTTGCAGACGCTGATGACCATTTCATCGTCTCTCATGTTTTTGGGGTAAAGATAGTAATTACTAAAAAGTCAATTGCTTCTTTACTAAACATGGAGAGAACTGGAGGAAAAAGGATTTACAACATCAACCCTAGGTCAAAGCGCATTGCTGAAGTGATCAATCCAACCATCTTCAAGCATAACACTGAAGGAAATCCTTCAAACAACAAAGAGCTTCATCAGAACCTCAGAGTATGGCTTAAGATCATTCTGGGAACTATTCACCACCGCCCAACATCTAACTCCTCTGACTACATCAATGCAGATCAGAAGTGCATTCTGTATTGCATTCACAAGGGTGTGAAGATCTGCCTTCCTGCACTACTCTTCAGATACCTCAGAGACTCTGTCAGGGAGACCAGAAACAACATGAAGCCCAGAACCTACATCCCTCTGGGAAGATTGTTATCTGATGTCTTCATCGAGAATGGGCTGGTAGATCATCTGGAGAAGGCCAAACTGATGGAGGATCTGGCAATAGATACTGGGAAGCCTCTGAACGCCAGAAATCTCAAGAGTATGGGAATTCTGAAGAAGATTCAAGTCAGACCCACTATGGATACCTCCTGGGATGCCCTGAAAGATCAGAGGAAGCTGCCTCATGGTCTTGCTAGGTTCTACAAGAATGAACCCAGAGATGCGGTTGCTATCTACCTTCAGCGTCTGCAGGATGAAGGTGTTGACATCTCTGACTTCAGACTCGACGACTGTCTAGATTCAGAAGAAGACTTCGTCAGGTACAAGAGAGGTCTCTCTGAGAAAAAGATAGCATCACAGGCAAAGAAGGCAAGAATTGGAGAAACTTCTGGAAGCAGATCTCCAGCGCCTCTGCAAGAAACTACTGGTATGTCTTCTCCCTCTATTCCCTCTGAACACATTTTGGCTTCTTCATCTAATCCTCTCCCAACACCACCCATATACACAACTTCTGAAACTCCACCTTCTATAACCAGAACTTCACAACCTCCACCAAATGTTAATCTTTCTCACACTACCACTTCCTCTTCATCATCTTCAGCCCCAAAATCACCCCCATACCTTCAAATCTCCTCTGACCAAGAATACTCTGACCCTGACTCCCCAACCTTAGCCCAAATTCAGGCTCAAAACCTTGCTTCACAACAACCAACACAAACACACTCTGAAGCAACTTCACCTCCACCAGAACAAACAACCAACATTACTTCTGAAGACCAACCCTCTGAAACTCAACCCTCTGACCTCCACACCTCTGATATCACCCCTCCAAACACCTCCACTGAACCTGAACCTGAAGCTGAAACTGAACCTTTAGACTTAAACCGTCTTTACGCTTCACCCCAAAGATCTGAACCTCAACCTGAAGCAGAATCTGAACCTCTCACATTAAATCTCAGCCCTCCAATTTCTTCACCTCAAACCTCTGAACCAAACCTTTCTGTACCTACCCTTGAGGAAGCCATAATGCTGGTCGCAGGGGCTTCAGTACAAAAGGTCAAGTCTCTGACCACTAACTCTGAAGTCAGTGATGATCCTGACTCTGTAAGGACACACTGGAACAGAGTCATTGGCTGGATGACCTCTGAGGCTTTTAGACTGAAGCACATCTCTGAACAAGTCAGAAATGGCTACATCAGAGATGCTGAGGCAAGAGTCCAGGAAAGACTTGCAAGAGAAGCTGAAGCCAGAAGGCTGGAAGAAGAGAGATTAGCAAGAGAAGCTGAAGAAGAGGCTAGAAGGCTGGAGGAAGAAAGAGCAACAGAAGCTGAAGTTCTAAGGATAAAGGAAGCTGAAGCTAAAGCTCTGGCTGATGCTGCTGCTGCTGCCGAAGCTGAAGCACAAGCTGCTGCTGAAGCGCAGGCTACTGCTGAAGCACAGCAGGCTCTGACTCAGGGGGAGTCTTCTTCTTCTGTTATCCCTATGGTTCTCCAGACGCTGAAAGAACTTAAGCAAGATCAGAATGAACTCCTTGCCAGAATGGATAAACAAGACACTGTCAACGACAACATTCAGAACATGCTGGCTATGTTGCTTCAGAGAATGCCTCCGCCTCCGAACCCCTAGGCACTTAGGACTTATTGCTTGTTGCTCCGATTTCTCTGTTTCTGATGTTTACTTGTTCTTTTTGCCTCTGTTGCTTTTTATCTAAATACAATGTTTTTCTCTTCAATTATTTATTTTTGCTATGTCTTTTTGATTCTGACAAAAAGGGGGAGAAGTCATTAATAGCTCTGATGAAAATATTGTCTAAATACCTTAAGCATTCTGCAACATATTTTTCTTAAAAATAAATTTATCTAACCTGGACTTAAGAAATTGCAGAAGGTATCAAGAAACCTCTTTACTTAGAAGCTCTGGTAAGAACTTCTGAACTCCCTAGCACTATCTCAGGGGAGCTCTTGTCTATCTGATCTGATATTTTATATGTTTCATCTGCTAATTAAGATTGTTTTGTCATCATCAAAAAGGGGGAGATTGTAAGAACAAAAATTGTTCTACAACAGATTCCATGATTTTGATGATAACAAAGGATGAAACCAAAAATGGCACCCTAACGAAAAGTTTCTAAGTGTGCAGGGTTCTAAAGAAAGAAGGAAGAGATCTGATGATGTCATCAGATACAGAACCAGATCAGATACAAATTATCAGAAGATAAGAAGCATCTGAAGTAGAAACACGTTCAAGAAAGTCTAACTCTGAGCAAAACAGCAAAATATCAGAAGCATCTGAACAAGAAGTACGCTCTAGAAGTTCTGATTCTGAACAACGATATGTCAAACTTCAGAAGCTCTTGGTGCTATCTGAAGAAATCATCAGAACTCAAGAGATCAACATCAGAAGCTAGATAGCAGATTCTAAGATCTACAGAAACATGAAGACTCTGATTATGGAATTGCTAAATAAGGAAAAGTAACGTTAACTTCAAATAAAGTTATGGAAATGGATTTCCTAATACAGGAAGAGACGTTAACTCCAAAAATACAAATGATAAGGAACTATTTGTGGTAAGTAGTCATTCAAGAAGTGAAAGTTGCTTTGACAACAAGCAACATAAGATATGGCACTAATTATTATTCAAGAGTTATTATCTACCATGATTTTTCAACGGATCCTTCTCTTCTATATAAAGGACTACAAATCAACATTCAGTGCACAAGATATACAAGGAAAAATTATACTGAAATATCAACGCTCAAGAAAACACTCTTGCTCTCTAAATCTTCACGAAGCTTTTGCTTATAACGTGAATCACTTTGTTCTTACTATTGTAATATTTGCTTTCTTAGAAGCACTCTAGATTACATAAATCTTTTATCTATTGTTTGTTTATTTTCCTCAGGTGACTCTGTGTAGTCTGTAGACTTGAGAGGACTAAGAGATCTTTCTCTTAGACGTTGTTTGTAAACAATCTTTCAAGATTAGTGGATTAAGTCCTTGTTGAAGGCGAAATCACCTTGGCCGGGTGGACTGGAGTAGCTTTGTGTTATAAGCGAACCAGTATAAAATCCTTGTGTGATTTTCATTTTGAAAAAGCGCTTATTTTTCCAAACAATTCAAACCCCCCCTTTCTTGTTTTTCTCACCTTCAGAGGCAACCCACGCTTTTGTATCTAATCATTCTCTTTGTTTGGTTGTATGTTATTTACTTGCAAGTGTAAGTAGTGGTTGATAGAGGAGTTAAAGGTAGTGGTCGCAACAAATCTCTGAAGAATTCGGAAGCTAAAGCCGTGCACAGAACAAGAAAAAGAAACCAAGAAAAAGGAGAAAACAAGGGCCTGACACGGGCGCCCGTGTCAGCTGACACGGCCCGTGTCAGGAGGAGGAAATTTTTTATGGAAAATTGGATTTCCAAGGGCGTGACACGGCCGCCCATGTCAGGTGACACGACCCGTGTCAGCCCTTGGGTGAAATAAGTTGTTTTAAGAGCTTTCTTGAATGACACGGCCCGTGTCATGGGGTAGTGTTGCGCTGACACGGTCGCCCATGTCAACTCGCGTAGTGGTGAATTTTGTTTTAAAATTTCTAGCCGTTGGAGACCATCCACCATGCAAATTTGACCGTTGGAGGAGGGGCTCACCTTCGAAATTCACCCTATAAATGCACCTTATCCCCACTTCTCTCCTCATTTATCACATATCCTTCATACTTCTTCATCTCCACCTTTCTTTCTCTCAAAAATACCTAACACCTCCATAATTCTCACTCAAAAGCTACCTCCTTTCACCGCATATCCCCGTTGATTTTCCATCTGCGTTCACAAAAGTTTCACCAATCTCCACCCTTAACACTCATACGTTAATATTTTTCACTTAATCTATCTTTCCAAATTCTTGTTTCCTTTTGTTGTGTGCAGGTACAGTATGTCTCGAGAACACTGAACGATAATGTGGCGGAATCATCCCGTCCACGATAAAGAGCGCGGAGAACACTGAACGAACACGACATTGTGTTCGAGAACGTAGAGCACCAGAAAAGGTATCCGATTCATTTAAAAAGGAAATTAACCCCCACGAGGTATATGTGTAATGGCACTATGCAGGAACTGGGATTGCAAGCTGAGGTACACTGTATGTTCCACACCTTAGGGATGCTAGAATTCATGCAGCTGGAAGCGCCTACTTTTGCGCACATTATGCTTGAATTCTTGAGCGCCATCAAATTTAAGCTGAAAAATAGGTGGAATGAAACGGAAAAAGAATATTACGGTACGTCGCAATTTCGTTTATTTAATACTGATATGGAATTGACTGTGGAGGAGTTAGGGAGGATCTTAAAACTCCCAATCGTAGGCCCTGGAGCGGTGCCCGATTCGTTTGTCCTGGCGAAATTTTGGACCGCCATAACAGGTAACAATAAATATGTGTCCAAAGGGGCAAAGGCATCGGGTATCCATAACCCGTGTTTCAGGTACGCACAAAAGGCATTGGTATACACCATGTTTGGTCGCAGAGACAACACCGGTGTTGCCACTCAAAGGGAGCTATTCTTCCTATACAGTATGACATCCTAGACTCCAATTAACATAGCAGCATTCGCAGCTGACTACTTAGGGAGAGTTGGTCGCGCTACTTCAGGCGACATTTCTGTTGGCGGCATGATTACTCAAATTGCCGACCACTTTGGATTTGGTGTTGCTCTCGTTGACTCTCCCTAGGTGCTAGGTAAAAACAAACTGGACATGGCCGCCTTGATCCAGCAAGGCATGATTACGGTAAAAACAAGACTATTACTCTCTTATGTGCCAAAAAGTCCATGTTCTTGATTTACCTGCTTACAATTTTATCAGTATCACTAACAGAGGCAACTGGCTCTATGATTGTCCCGACCCGGAAGAGGGGGATGACGATTTGTTTGACTATTTGCCTGCAGATGAACCGATGGAAGGTGCACCGAGCATCGAGGAGCCTTTTTCCCAGCAACCTCCAGAACCAACTCAAGCCTCCGGATCCTACTCCATGCCACCAGACTAGTGGGGCTGGATCCATGATGAGATAGGCCACCTTCGCACGGAGCAATCCAGGCAAGGTGAGGAGCTCACCAGGTTTGGAGTTGAACAACACCGTCAAGGGACGGTTTTGGATGAGATGAACGCGATGATGCAACGCATGATGTTGCATTATCCGTACGCGCCACCACCTCCTCAGTAATCGCTGTAAGTGCTCCTCATATCTTGATTTTAAACATTGCGGACAATGTTTGGTTCAGGTGTGGGGAGGTTTTTAATTGCATTGCTTTATATTTTATTTTTATTGTGTCTGTGTGTTATTTTTTTTGTTTGTCGTTGTGTGATTGCTTTTATATTATTTTTAAGTTACAGATGAAAGTAGATTATGCTGGAGAAATGAGAGACTAGTGGATAGTGTGTGAAAGACGCAACCCCAGACTTTCTCCTGAGGAAACCTGGAAGGTGACACAGCTGAGAAACAAAAGGTTGGACGCAACTTGGAAATCTAAACCGAAAAAGAAAAAGGTAAGCCCAAGCTGATAAAGAAGTTGTCTGTCATAAAGAATATTTGGAGCCTGCAAGCTTACCCAACATGGTGAGATTTCAGCTTAACCAAACACAAAATGAGCGCATTCAGGTATGACTCTATCTCTCTAATTTTGCGTAAGTTCTACTGATGAAGCACAATACAAAAACGCACACTGAGGCACGTTGTTTGTTTTCAACCTTTGAGCCTTTCTAGCTACCCATAATGTTGTTTTCATCCGTTGCTAACCCCGTTGAGCCTGTAACCCTTTGTTTGTGTAAACCATCATGTTAACCATTAGCCATACACTGCCTACCCTGGCTCGGCATGACTATTGTAGTGTAAAACTTGTGCAAAAAGATATGTTTGGGGTATTCATCTGTAGAAAAAAAAATTGTTGAAAAAGGGCAAGTGCAAGGAAAAGAAAGACGAGAAAAATAAAAACTGTGTAGAAACATCCGCTTCTACCGAAAAAAAAAGAGAAAAAGAAATGAAAAAAAAGGTACCTATATAGAGAAATGAAGAATAAGCACTTGCCTTAGAAATAGACTCATGCATTTATATGAATTTGAGTGAAAAAGAGTCAAGATTGGACGACACCCCAAATAAATTTCCTGCATAAAGAAAAACAACAACATGAATGGCGAGTTGTAAAACCTTTTGTAATCCATTATGTTGTCTACTCTCCCACCGTACCTAAGCCCCATTACAACCCTGAAGACCTCTTAAAGTGTGTGAATTGTGTTTGTGTAGTTGATGTAGAATCTATTCAAAAAGTAAGAGTTGATATTGCATACCTTGATCTATTGAGTGCTAAACACCTTAACCTCGAGAGATTTGGTGAGTAGTGAGAAGAAGCTTGCAGGTAAAAGAACTCTCTGAAATGATAAGGCAGTGGAAAAGTTTGAATGGGTAAACCAGAAGCTTAATCGGGAAGGAGAAAATCAAGTTGCGAATAACATCAGTTGTGTTGTGGAGAGAATAGAATCCATGGTTGACCTCCGCTTTGTCTCTTGCATCACTTGAGGACAAGCAATGAGATAAGTTTGGGGGTTGTGATCAGTCACCATTTACACTCAGTTTTCATCATCTATCCAACATGGAATCTTCATGAATCGGTAACTTTTTGCTTTTTTATTTTAGTGATTTCTTATGTTTATTACATTTTATGAATTTCCGTTTGTCAGCTCCCTATTTTGTCTATTTTTCACTTTTCATTGAGTCTCTGACCTCCATTCCTCCGGTACGCAACTTTCGGACTTGTTATCTAACCTGGAAACCAAACAGTCTACACAGAAACATATAAAATGCGACGAAAGGCGAAAAACTACATAGCAACATAAAACAAACGGAAATTCATAAAATGTAATAAACTAGAGAAATCACTAAAATAAAAAAGAAAAAAGTTACCGATTCATGAAGATTCCATGCTGGATAGATGATGAAAACTAAGTGTAAATGGTGACCGATCACCTATCTTGGACACAAAGCAATTCACTTGATCTTTGATGGAAATGGAATGTACAAAGTTGAAATTCAAAAGACATAACCAAAACACATTAATCAAACATGAATGGAATCAACATCAATCAATGTAAACAGAAGTGAAATGAAGATTAAAAGTCAAGAAAGGTCAAACATATTTTTGGTATATTTTGGAATTAAAATAATCCATAAAATAAAATGAACAAATAAAGGTCAAACTTCAAATCCAATTCAAATCAACTTGAATAAGTACAATTGGATCATCATAAGTCTAACATGGTCAAACAAGGTTTGGCAAATTTTCTCAACATTTTTTTAAAACAGAAACTAATTTTAAACAATTAAAAATGAAGAAAAATAACATAATTGGACTAAAATCTCAAATAAATCTCATGTCAATTAAGAAATTGATGAGAATATTTTTCATAGACTTACCTTTATCCAAAGATGTTAAGAAAATATTTTTGGCATTTTTGAATATCAAATGGTATTTTAAATGAATTAAAAACAATCAGAAATAAAATAATTCACAAAAAATATTAAATGGAATCACAAAAATAAGTAACAATCATTTTATGAAACTAGAATTTAAGAGAAATTTTTTGCAATTGGTCCCATATTTTTGTGATTCCAAATAAAGAAGTTATGAATTTTTGAAAATAAATGGATTAAAAGAAATAAAAATAGAAATTAAGAAATTAGAAAAAACCACAGGCGTCTGATCCAACCTCATTAATTGACGTGGACCATCAAAAGGCTAGGAAGTGCGCGCTCACCATGCACATGAGTTAAACGCGTGGTACCATGATTTAAATGAAGTCAAACAAAGCAACAACCGAGATTGGATCTTGAGATCATCATCCAACGGCCAAGGTTTAAACGCGTGGGGACGGTGGTGGAAACCACCGTCTTCTCCGGTGAGAAGGCTCAGTCCGGCCACCAGTTGCAGGTTTTACAACCTCAACTATAACACGGGACTATACACCAAATTAAAGATGGGGTGATGTACATCACCCCTGTGACCTTAGTTTATGCTCAAGATTCCAATGGAAGAAGAAATCTGAGGTTGAAAAACTAGGTGTTCAATCTGAAGTTCACCAATTCATAAAATTAAAACCACCATTAGCTTGCCACTCACATGAGGACTTCAGAAATACAAACCAACACAAGCAATGCACAATAATCAGTGAGACCTAAAAGCAATTTCAAATGAGTGTTGAACATCAACCAAATTGATTTGGACGTGCCGTTTACAAGGAAATGGATTGTGCATGAAGATTTCACTTAGTTTCCATAAACGACCATAAATATTCATCACTTCGAAAATCACGTTTACAAAATCTATGTTGAACAAAAATCCAATTGGAGTTTGGAAATTTATGAAAACGTACCATGAAGTTCAAGGTACAAAACATGTGTGTGAAACATTTGCCAGAACTGAACAACTTAAAGCTTTTCTGTTTCAATGATGCAAGCATCAAATGACAAAACCTTCAACATCTAAGTTGTATATATTTTCAAGACATTAAATTTGGACTTAAAGTTTTCATCATTTGGATTTTTGATGAGAAAGTTATGGGCACTTGAAGTTGGACTTTTTCACATTTCAATGGATTTGGTCCAAAATAACCTATAATGTTTCGTATTATCACATGTATTTCTTTTAGGATTATGCAATTTTTTCCAACATAACATTTTAAGAAGACATCTTAAACTTTCCAATGAACTTGGTATCACTTCAAAATCAAAAAAAAATGAAGGAGTTAGGTCCTTAGGAAGTTAACCCAAAATTAGGGTTTCAGTCAAAATGACCTATAATGTTTTGAAATGAATGATGACCTTCTAAGTTTCAAATGGATTTTTGATGAACATGAAAGTTGTTTATATGGTTCTTAAAAACATTGTTCCTCTTGAGGTCATCTTCATTTGACAAACGCATTAAAAGTTAGGTCTCAGTGGATTTCGAAATAGTTAGATGATTTGACTGATCAACTTCTCAAAGCCAAACTTCAAATCTTGATGAATGAATGATGAAGGACACTGAAATAGGCTCATATATGCATAAAATTATGAATGAAATAACTTCCCTTTATTTTATTTGATCAAAGGTTAAGGTTGCTTCATGAGCAAGGCATAGTCAATGCACAGTTGATTAAGGTTTCTTTGGGAAACAATCCTCAAGCCCTTTGGATTATCTTGATCAAATTTATAAATTGAGATATTTGGGAGGCATATATGATGATTCAGAGATTTGGGGACCATTTTCATGTTTGTTTTCATCTTCATCTGGCCATATCAATGACCATAGGGGTCTCCTCAGAGCCTTGGATCACATGACTGCTTGAGCTTCAAAACAAAAGATGTTAGTGACATATTTTTGTGCTTTTTGTTAGTAAACAAAATAAGAAAAGCAATAATATACAATTGAAGCATGCTTGGTGGTCTCAAACCAACTCACACAAGTCCCACCCCAAGGGCAGAGAAACCAAGATGCTATGATCCTTGAGGCAAATGCAATGTGCAATGATACGATACCATGAGGGATCTTAGGGTCAAAATTAGGGTCTTACAGATGCCCCTATTTAAGGTCATTTTATCCGGAGATATGAAGGTTAAAATCTTCGTCTCGACGAGGTAAACTGGGCTTAAATAATAACAAAGAGACGAATTTTGGTCCCTAAGAGACCTCATGATGCAGATGTATGTATGCAAAAGTTAATACTCTATGGGGATATATGTGCATAAAGGAAAAAGAAATCAGGAGAAACTGAAAATCCAAAGGAGTAATACACTCACTAGGGAGACAGAGACTCCGAGGGGATACAGGGGAAAATGCGTGAGCAGGTCACGACTTCAAACTTGCTGAGAGACACGAAGGGATTCCATGAAAATAAATCAATGGAAAGACTCGAGCTGACGCAAATATGCATGTATTGGGGAATATGCCAATACAACAAAACTATCCACAAAGGATACCTCGGATAAAAATCCAGACTCAGGGGGGGATGTCCACAAAGGACCCAACTGAGGAGAAAACAAATGAGGTATTACTGGTTACTGGGTAATAAACTCAAAGAGACATGTGATCAAGACACCGACATAAGGGTGAGAGAACAACACGCTCGGGGAGAAAGAATATCTAAGATCGGTATAAGGGTGAGAGATATCAACCATCCGAAACATCTGAGGAACCTAAAAAGGTATGTTTCAACTCAGGAAAGGTCTGACTCCACAGGGGACAAAAGTCATAATAGGGAGAAGTAGGAAGGAACATCAGGGATACCAATTACTGGGCATATAATAGGTGACCAACTAGACAGGAATTGGGGAATGCTTCCAAGACACTCATCATCCGAAGAGAGGGCTGAAAAAGCAAACTCGATTACAGGATGGGCATTCGAATCCATAAGGAAATACGAATCTTACTCAACTGGGGAAGAAAAAGACTTCGACTGAAGAGCGGATGACATATATTATGTTTTACCGTAGTTCTGGGTTGTGGACTTACAACTACCAGTTATTGGGTAGAAGGCCATAAAGTCCACTGGGGAAAAGATGAACAATTACTGGTTACTGAGCAATTGAACACCTAAACCACAGGGAACTGTAGCGGTGTATTCGTCACTTTATGATTTATTGACTAAACCAAAAGCAAAGCATACAAAGATAGAGTAGCCACCGCACTTTTATTTATCCAAAGGAATGGCTAAAAAGCGAACAAAAGCCTAAGAAGTTTTACAAAGAAAACTAATAAAAAAGGTACAGAGATCTGGGTAAGGGGGTAATTATGCAAATGGAAGGTGTTAGGCACCCAAAGCATCCTAGGTACTCCTAGAGAACCCTTTTCACAAATTGTTGCAAAAGATATTGTTTATGAAAATATTTATTGTGCAAACATTGATTGGGAGGATGAGAAAAGAATATACAAGTTTTATTATTTTTGTGTTTGAACGGATGAACCCGTTGCCTACGTACCTTTCCATGGAAGGTAAGGATCAAAACACCGTAATTCGGCTAAAAGATTTCCAAAAAGTAAGTGGATTGATTTTAAACAAAAGCCCTAAGGTCTTTCATTATCCACGGGAGAAAACTCAACCTATATAACCACAAGTCCACCATGTGAGAAAAGCTTCAACTTGCTAGTGAGGGACCATGCCCTATAATAAGCAAGGAAGTCTTACAATTCAATCACTAAGGAAAAAAGGGGAGATTCACATCAACCACTAAGATAATTAAGATCTATGGCTAATGTATGAAAACTTTTCAAGAAGTGGACAAAGGCCACAAAACAATTGAATGAGTGAAATTAACCAATTAGAATTTATTCACAAAAAGATGGTCAAAGTATGATTAGAATTCAATTCGAAGAAGTATTATGAAAATGAAGTTTGAAAAATCAAAGGCTTAAGGGCTAGGTTTCTAGTTTAAGAAGAAATGAAAATGTTTGCACAATATATTTTTTTGGTTTGGAGTTAACATGCAAGATGGAGGTTTAAAGAACAAAAGGTGGGAGGTGAAGGGATGTAAAACTTCTTAGATGTTCACCTCTTGAGATCATATGTAGATGATCCAAGTGATTCCTTTGGAAAAGGCAACAAGTGATAACAAATCAACAACATAAATGGATACCGGATGCCAATCAATGGACTTACACCAATCTCACAAAACCAAAATGGATACCAGATGCCAATCAATGGACTTACACCAATCTCACAAAACAAAACATGGATACCAGATGCCGATCAATGGACTTACACTAGACTCCTAGGAAATGGAATGCCAATCAATGGTCTTAGTCCCAACTCCTACCAGATCATAGGAAACAACAGCCAATAAATGGACTTACAATTGACTCCTCAATGGACAAAACAAACAAGGAAACAGGTAACCAATCTATGGACTTACACCTGACCCCACAACAAATGATCATAGGAAACAGATAACCAATCAATGGCCTTACATCTGACTCCTCACATAAACAAACATGCTATGAAAAGCAAAAGCAAGCACATGGAATGATGCAAGTACATGCAAAATCAAACATGAAAGATGCACAGTTAAGCAATCAAGCAATCAGATAGCACAAACTATACACAATCAATGGGCTCAAGCAAGGTTAACCTTTAGAAACAAGCCAACTGGAATGGGGTGTTTTGAGCTCTTAACCCTAACATTGAGAGTTAGGGAGAAGCAGATGAAATGGAGATGAGGGTTATGCCTCATAGCTCTTATCGCTGGCCTGGGAGAGCTTTAAACAATAGAAAGTGTGGGAGTTCAGAATGAAGGAACTCTTCTCCACAAATGATTGACTCTATAAGATCTTAGGTTCTTATTCACAATGCATCAACACATGGTGTGAGCAAAGTGAATGACACAACTGAATAGCAGGGGATGGATTACACATCCCTTCTATCTGCCAATTGCCTCTTAAGAGGACTTAACCTGCTTGGCACAAAATTAAACAAACAAAAACATGGCCTCTTAAGGAGGGCTTCAGACAGGTGCCTGCCAAAGTAACATGGCAGGTCTTCCAGACTACATGAAGATTAGGGATTATACCTAAGTTGTATGCCAACCACAAGCAAAGAAAAGCAAAGTTCAAATGAACTTAAAGCAACTTAAGTACCTGTGTAAACAACTAAACAAATCAGTATAATACTCAGACAAACAGACAACAGTCAATAACAAAACAGTCCCAACGTACAACATATAAGCCATAAGGCAAACTCAAATGAGTTATCATCAACCTGCAAAACAACAAATGTTAGCAATCAAAAGCAAATATCAACAATCAAATGGTGAAGCAACATCAACCATGGAAATTGAGTGCTTGGTCCTGAAATATAAAGCTCACATGTGAGTACAAACCACTAGGTCCAAGCCTAGGGTCAAAGGTGAAGAAAAAATTCAAAACAGGAGCTGAAATTCAACACAATGCAGCTTCAAACACATATTAACATGTCTTAAAAAGGATCACATCAAAATCATCAATCAAGGCCATGTACCAAGCAAGAGAAGTCAATGAAAAATTCAAGGCATGCATTTGATCATTAAGAATGAAAATTCCCAATCAAAACAGAAATGATTCAAATAATTCTGGAAAATTTCATGATCATTCAACACATCTAACGTGATCATCATACAAAAAATCAGAAGCATTAGAGGTCATTTGGCATGGAAATCAAATTGCACAAGTATAACAACCAAATGTGTGACACAAGTTCTCACACCATGCAAACACAAGCATAAAACAGAATTCGTACATGAGAAAAATACCAAATCAAGCCTTAAAGGTCCACCAATGTGTCTAGGATCACCATGTAAAATTTCAAGTCCATTGGATAAAATCAAGCATTTCATGATAGGAAGAGCAAGGCAAGGTCATACATGCACACATGATCAATCAACCTAGAGCAAATAAAATTCCAGCCATGCACAACTTCCAAATTCATCATCATTAAAAACTAGACATCTCAAGGATCAATTTGCAAAAAATTGGGAATGAATTGATGCATTTTTCAATTTGTTATGGATTTTAGAAGTTGATGGAAAAAAATAAAAATCAAATGAAGCATGGCATGGCAAAGTGGAGGGAAAGGCCAAAAATATGAAGCAATTTGAAAAAACTGGTCTCGCTGGGAATCGATCCCTGTTCAAATTCAAAATACGCGCGCCAATGCCCAAACGACACCGTTTTGGTCTGAAAACCCTAAGTTGCCCAGAATGGACGCTAATCCGTCGCTAGCCTGCAAAACTCCGTCGCTAACATGAACATTCATCATATTCATCATGAAGAAGATGAAGATTCATAAGCCAATTTCCAGAAATTCCAAAAATGTCCAGAATTCAACAAAAATTATATCAATAACAAGATCTTGCAATGGTGAACACGGATCAAGCAATGGCTAAACACAAATCATCAAGATCAAAGAGAATCGACAGAAAACATTTTTTGTGCATCAAACTTCAATCATGCATAACTCAGTGAATAGTGCACCATTTCATGTGATTTTTCTACCAGAATGATCAGCAACACAAGATCTACACGAATATGTACATGAATTTGAGAATTATGAGGTTCGAAACTTGACCTCTTGAAGAACAGCAAGTTGAAAACGCGTGCTACAAGGCTCAGCAATGGTCCAAATCCACTCTATAATGCTTGTAGTGATGATTGATGAAGGAATTGAAGCTCTAACACGTGTGAATCCAGTTTAATTTGAAAACTCCATTGACACCTTCAAGCTTCAAGCATGATTGAATCTGGCACGAATTCTTCAAAATGCACGTTGAATCACAATCTAAACTTCACCAGGATCAAGAATTATGCAAGGAAATGAGTGTTTGTGTGAGGAATCTTGAAGTTCTTTGTGAGAGAAAATTTTGATCCAAATTCCAATTCTAGATTTGAAAATGTGTGTTCTGTGCAATGCAGTTGTAATTAAGCTTATATACCTCCTCTTAATTAATCTGAAATCAAACTTAAGCCAAAACTAATTGAGATTAGAATAAACCAAGGTGTATGCACCAATTTTCATTTTCACCTCATGCATGGAAGCCACACGTGAACAGTGCACCATGAAGGCCCAAATCCACTTAAAATCAGTCCATGCACACATTGGAATTGGAAATATATGCATGTGATCAACCAATTTTGATTCTAGCAAATTTCCTTCAAAAACTTCATGAATAAGCAAGTGATCATATGTCCAAATTTCATGCAATTTGATGGGGAATTTGGAAACTTCATGTCATGAGGAGAATTGTGCAAAAAGGAGCACCAAATTTGGAGTCTTGGTTCAAAAGATATGGCCATTTGAAGTTCCATGTACACTTGGCAATGATTAGACCATATCTCCTCAACCATTCATCAGATGCTCATGATATTGGACTTTTTGGAAGTGGGAGAAAGAGATCTTCAACTTTCATGTTGGACAAAAATTCCTTTAAAGATTTTTTGATGATGTAAGATTGAGTTGAAGTTGGTCCAAAACTCTTCCATTTTTGGAAACTTCAAATCATGGGTCACTTTCCATTTTGGGAAATTTTTTACTTGACTTCAAATTCTTCAATGTGAGTGTTTGAAATGTCAAATGAGACTTGTTTGAACATGAATGAAGTATTTCTAATCATTTCTCACCTTCATATCCACAGTTGACTTTGCAGTTGACTTATGGGTCTTCAGACGACCTAGAAATGTCCTGATGAAATTTAAGCCTCTACCACTTGGGATTTTGCTTCAAAATGACATCATAGCTCATATGAACTCTTGATAATGATCATGGGGTCCAAATCTCAAGAATAACCACCTGCTCTTTGTACCATGAATTCAACTGATGCCTTGACCTGTTGACTGCTTAAGCTGCAAGTAACAAAGGTTAATGACATATTTTGTACATTTTTGGTTAGCGATTAAAAGAAAATCAATGATATACAAATGCAAGCAATGCTTGGTGATCAAGAACCACTCTCAAGAAAGATCTCACCCACAGGGAAGGAAGCAAGGTGTCCAATGATCCTTGAGGCAATGTTATGTTATGATATGATGCCATGAGGGATCTTAGGGACAAAATTGGGGTCTTAAAGATGCCCCTATTTAAGGTCATTCTAGCGGTAGAATGGGCTTAAATAACAATAATGAGACAAGTTTTGGTCCCTAAGAGACCTCATGATGCAAATGTATGCATGTAAAAGAAATAAACTCTGTGGGGAATAGGACCAAAAAGAAGAAAAGACGATCCATCGGAGTAATACACTCACCAGGAACAGAGACTCTAACAGGACTCTCATAGGGATAAGAAAAGAAATGCGTGAGCAGGACACGACTTTGAATTAGGGGAAAACTGACACTGCGTGAGCAGGACACGCGACTGGAGACCTCACTGGGGAGTAAAGGACTCAAACTGGGGGGAAAAGAGTTCCAAAGGAAGACACATCCATTGGAAAGACTCAAGCTGACTCAAACTATCCACGAAGGATACTTCGGATAAAAAATCTGGACTCGGACTGGGGAAAAAGATTCACACAGAACCTCCCTGCCGGAAAAAATGCATATCTTGGGGAAAACGCTAATACAACACAAGGGTAAAAAACACAACAGAAACTCCACTAGGGAATGTCTAATAAAGAGACTCTCTAGGGGAAAAAACTGCAAGATGGGGTGTTACCGGTTACTGGGTAACAAACTCAAAGAGACATGTGATCTAAACACCGGTTACTGGGTGAAAGAACAACAAGCTCAGGAAGAATGAATATCTAAGATCGGTATAAGGGTGAGAGATATCAATCAACCAAAACATCTGAGGAAGACCTGAAAAAGGTACATCAACTCAGGAAAATCTGACTCCACAGGGGACCAAAGTCACAATAGGGAGCAGAAAGGAAGGAACACCAGGGATACCGGTTACTGGGTATATAATAGGTGACCGACCAAAGCGTGAATTGGTATATATGCCAAAACACTCATCATCCGAAAGGAGGGCTTGAAAAAGCAAATCGACTTACAGGATGGATATTCGACCCCGCAACGGGAAAACGAATCTTACTCAAATGGGGAAGGACAAAAGACTTCAACCAAAGAGTGCATGAGATATAATATCCATTACCGTCAGAACGTGGATAGTACACTCGCATGAGATATATTATCTATTACCGTCAAAACATAGATAATATACTCGAAAGGAAGAATCACCAGGGATACCGATTACTGGGCATATAATAGGTGATCAACCGAGACGTGAATTGGTTTTTACTGCCAAAACACTCATCATCCTGAAGAGAGCAAAACGCAAACTTGTTTATAGAATAGATATTCGATTCTACAAAGAATACGAATCTTACTCTGCTGGAGAAAAAATCAAAAGATTTGACCAAAAGAGTGCATGAGATATATTATTTATTACCGTCAGAACGTAGATAATATACTCGCATGGAAGGAACACCAAGGATACCGGTTACTGGGTATATAATAGGTGGCCGACCAAAAAGAGAAACAATAGTTACCAACGACAACAGGGTAGACGAA
This sequence comes from Lathyrus oleraceus, assembly GCF_024323335.1. Classification (NCBI taxonomy): domain Eukaryota; kingdom Viridiplantae; phylum Streptophyta; class Magnoliopsida; order Fabales; family Fabaceae; genus Lathyrus; species Lathyrus oleraceus. The sequence continues at coordinate 278,410,746 of NC_066579.1, read as the reverse complement.
AGATAACTCGCTGGGGATAAATTGCAAGCATCCGGCAATTATCCAGGAGACATATCACCGGTTACTGGGAGATACGCTCAACAAGAGGGGAAACGATGAACATTCGGTTCCGCAAAAGGAAATACGAATCTTACTCGACTGGGGAACACAACAGGTTTCGACTGAAGAGTGCATGAGATATATTATCCATTACTGTCAGAACGTGGATAGTATACTCGAATGGAAGATTATCCACAACCGGTTACTGGGTTAATAAAGGATAAATCAACCGAAAAGAAAGGCATCGGGATACCAAAACTAGGTATATAAAGATGACCAATCAAAGGGAGCAACAATCATTACCAATCAAACGGGTAAATGAAAGAGGACTCACCGGGGATGCATTGATAAACAATCAATGATCCGGGGAACAAATCACTAGCAAACGGTTAAAGGACCCACTGAGGATAAAATTGCTAGCATCCGACAATTATCCACAAAAACTTGCTAGGGATACAAGTGCTTACTCATAGCAAATACCCAGAAGAGAGGGAATATCAACATCAAATACTGGATGAAGTTAACCACAAAGAGTAACCATCATCGGTTAGGATGAACAACACGGTTAACTCTGCAAAGGGGAGAACAAAGGATTTACAACTACGGAATACTGGGTAGAAGACCAAAGACTCTGGCTGAGGAAACAAGAGGTTTACCACTACCGACTACTGGGTAGAAAACCAAAGACTCAGCTGAGGATAAAATTGCTAGCATACGGCACTTATCCTCAAGAAAGCACAGACTCCGATAGGGAGACAACAACAATATAGGATTTACAACTACCAAATACTGGGTAGAAGACCGCAAAATCCACCATCAATCAGAATGAACCACATAGGTCGCCTCTGCTAGGGGAAAAGAGATAGGACTTACCACTACCGGTACTGGGTAGAAGCCACAACTCTGATGAGGATAAAAAGAATTAGGGTTTATAACTACCGAATACGGGGTAGAAAACCAAAGCCTCTGCGTGGGGAGTGAAAGGATCACAACTCCGCACGGGGAAACAAAATAGGGTTTATAACAAACCGCAAAACATCGACTCTTGCTGAGGAACAAAGATGTTCACAACCATATATTCCACAAAAGGGAAAAAGGTACATACAGGATTTACAACTACCGGTTACTGGGTAGAAAACCGCAAAGATAGGATTTATAACTACCGGTTACTGGGTAGAAGGCCCAAAAAAACTCCGCTGGGGATAAGATGAACTATTGCCGGTTACTGGGCGAATATTCATTTATTCCACAGGAAGCACAAGAGACAGTTAAAAAAAGGCCAATTCAGGATCAAACCAAAAAGGCAAGCTGAATCAAGACTCGTCCTAATGAGGATATAACTCAATAGGGAAAACCCATCCCAATATATGTGTTGGGAGGAAACGAAAACAACCGTCATCCACGAGGATATATCTCAGTGGGGAACTGCAGAAGAAAAGACGGACACTTTCTGCTTATGGGGTTGACTCTTATTGAGAGATTAGACACCCGACATCTGCTTGGGGAGATCTACTGGGGAGATCTATATCACCATTAGCAGGAGACAACAAACAAAAGATATATGGCAAAAATGCAACATGAATATCTAACTGTTGAAAGCATGCATGAATATGCGTGATTTATGTTTGATGAATGCTGACAAAACAGACATATCTAACACAAACAGGATCCAGGGATCAAAAGCCCGGTACTACACTTCCAGAGGAAAATCCAAGAAATCCAACTGGAAAGCCAAACTGCTGGAGATCTGAATGCTAAAAAGCAATGATCTGCTGGGAAAATCAGAGATATCAAAGAAATCACAAAATCTCTGAGCGATGGATCGTCAATCAACCCGACTAGGGGAACAGAAGTCCACAACAGGAAGCAACTGCCACAAAAGACAAATCTGTTGGGGAAATAGAGAAACCACGAGATTTCTGCAAGGGGATCACCAGTCTCAGCTGGAAAACAGAAGTTTGTTGTACAGGCAAGAACTTCTACAAAAACAGATCACTCAAGTAGAATCTGGTCGCACAAGCAACTCTACTAGGGGATACTGTCAGCAACTCCATTGGGATAAATCCACTGAGGGAAAACAGATCACACAAGTAGATTCTGCACACAAGCCACTCTACTGGGGATCAGCAACATCAGAAAATCACCAAATCTCTGCAGGGAGGAACCATCACAGATACAAACCACCACCACAAATCTACTGGGGTTTATCTGAGGCAGAGAAGGAGAAATGGGGATCAACCACCAAATACCAAAACTTCCAAAAGGAAACCACAACTGCTGAGGAGGAAAGAATCACTGCTCTGCTGAAGGGAGGAGAGGTATAAACTCTCAACAAGCACTCTGATGGAGAGAGATAGCATAGATGAAGTACATCATACCAACAGCTCCGTTGGCGACTTCACTAAGGAAAACGACGAAGTACCGGGGTGTCAACCCACCAATTACCGAATCTTTCAAAAGGAAAGCACCCATGCCGGGGAGAGAATGCTGCTGAAGAGGAAAACTTAAGTTTCCAACAAGCACTCTGCTCTAGGAACACAAAATCTCAACAGAAGCTCTGCTTGGGGAACAACCCCAACAACAATCTGGAGAAAGAGGATACAACCAAGCCAGGAATATAAACAAATGTCTTACCCTGTTGGAAATCATGCCACCCTTGGGAGAGCACTGAGAAATTCTTAAGTATCCTTTCATCATTGTGAACGTTCACTTTGTTTGAAAATAATTTTTATGAAAAATTTGTTTGTTTAAAACAATGACATTTTATCAATTAAAACATGCAAAACATTTGTTGAATTGAAATAACTAAGAGTGCAAATAATTGGATAAAAGCTCAAATTTATTTGATGGAATGGTAGCCTGCAAAAGGCAAGACTCCATAGATTTGTACAAATTTGAAATCGGTGATATATATTGGAAGAGGGCTACATTGAACATAATGACCATTTCTCTACCAATTTGAATCCGATGTATTTGAAGCTTCAGCTGACGACGAATCAAGAATCTCTGACGAACAGACGGCTGTGGAACAGAAAGTCTTCTGAGGATGCAGTTACTTGCCAAATCCCTAATTTTTGCCTAGATTGCCCCAGGGTGAGGTACTCAATCTAGCGGGATGCAAATTCATTTTTTTTCAAGTCTCTAATTTTTTCCTGGATTACACTTTCGGGTTTTCCACCGAGACCCTCATTTTGGCCTAAGCCGCCCTTTCGGGTTTTCAACTTAGCGAGCTATTCTGTTTTTCTTTTAGGCAAAGTATTTCTTGACTGCATCTGAATTCACAGGACGAGTGAAATCCTCCCCATCCATTGTTGTGAGCATCAAAGCACCGCCTGAAAAGGCTCTCTTAACAACATATGGACCTTCATAGTTTGGAGTGCACTTGCCCCTGGAATCGGGCGCGAAAGACAAGACTTTCTTGAGCACGAGGTCACCTTCTCGGAACACACGAGGCTTGACCTTCTAATCGAATGATTTCTTCATTCTCTGCTGATATAACTGACCATGGCACATGGCAGTTAATCGCTTCTCTTCAATCAAATTCAGCTGGTCATAACGACTCTGAATCCATTCAGCATCAGTCAACTTGGCTTCCATCTGGACTCTCATTGATGGGACCTCCACCTCTACTGGGAGAACAACCTCCATGCCGTAAACAAGAGAAAAAGGGGTTGCCCCTGTTGAAGTGCGGACAGACGTACGATATCCATGTAAAGCAAATGGCAGCATCTCATGCCAATCTTTGTACGTAACTGTCATCTTCTGGATAATCTTCTTGATATTCTTATTAGCAGCTTCAACAACCCCATTCATCTTGGGTCTGTAAGGAGAGGAATTATGGTGTGCAATCTTGAACTCAGCGCACAACTCTTCCATCATCTTGTTGTTCAAGTTAGATCCATTATCAGTAATGATCTTATCAGGCACACCATACCGGCATATCAGCTGATTCATGACAAATTTCACGACCACCTGCCTGGTCACATTAGCATACGATGCCGCTTTAACCCATTTGGTGAAGTAGTCAATTGCTACAAGAATAAACCTGTGTCCATTGGACGCTTTCGGTTCAATCATGCCGATCATGTCGATTCCCCACATAGAGAAAAGCCATGGTGATGAAATCACATTCAGAAGTGTCGGAGGAATATGAATCTTATCCGCGTAAATCTGACACTTGTGGCATTTCTTCACATATTTGCAGCAGTCAGACTCCATTATCAGCCAATAGTAGCCTGCTCTCAGCATCTTTCTAGCCATGGCATGTCCATTGGAATGAGTACCAAATGAACCCTCATGGACCTCAGTCATTAACAGGTTTGCTTCGTGTCTATCCACGCATCTGAGCAAAACCATGTCAAAATTTCTCTTGTACAACACTTCACCACTGAGGTAGAAACTGCCTGACAACCTTCTCAGAGTTTTCCTATCTTTCACAGATGCCCCAGGCGGGTAGACCTGGTTCTGGAGGAAATTCTTGATATCAAAATACCAATGCTTGTCATCATGTACTTCTTCAACTGCAAACACGTGAGCTGGTCTATCCAAGCGCATCACGGTGATATTGGGAACTTCATTCCAATACTTGACCCCAATCATGGAAGCAAGCGTAGCAAGAGCATCTGCCATCCGATTATCCTCTCGAGGAATATGATGAAAGTCCACTTCTGTAAAGAACGTTGAAATCCTTCTTGCATAATCTCTGTATGGAATGAGACTGGGCTGATTCGCCTCCCACTCTCCCTTGATCTGGTTGACAACCAGGGCCGAATCACCATACACATCGAGATGCTTGATCCTCAGATTAATGCACTCTTCCAATCCCATAATACAGGCTTCGTACTCAGCCATATTATTCGTGCATTTGAAAGTTAGCCTTGCTGTAAACGGAATATGTGTTCCCTGAGGAGTAATGATTACTGCCCCAATTCCATTTCCGTACTGATTTACAGCGCCATCAAACACCATCGTCCATCTGGAACCAGGTTCCGGACCTTCATCAAGTGTAGGCTCATCACAATCTTTCATTTTCAAATACAGAATTTCATCATCTAGGAAGTCGTACTGAACAGACTGATGATCTTCAATCGGCTGATGTGCCAAATGGTCAGCCAAGATACTACCTTTGATAGCTTTCTAAGCTCGATACTCGATATCATACTCAGACAACAACATCTGCCAACGGGCAATTCTCCTAGTTAAAGCAGGTTTCTCGAAGATATACTTAATTGGATCCATTCTAGATATCAACCAAGTTGTATGATATATCATGTACTGGCGTAAACGCTTAGCAGCCCAAGCCAAAGCACAGCATGTCTTCTCAAGCATTGAGTATCGAGACTCACAATTAGTGAACTTCTTACTCAGGTAGTAGATAGCAGATTTTTTCTTCCCTGATTCGTCTTGCTGACCAAGTACACAACCCATCGAGTCTTCAAGAACAGTCAAATACATGATCAGAGGTCTTCCTTCTACAAGCGGAGACAAGATCGGAGGTTCAGACAGATATTCCTTAATACTGTCGAAAGCTTTTTGACAATCCTCGGTCCAATCATGAGACTGATCTTTCCGGAGGAGCTTGAATATCGGCGCACATGTGGCAGTCATGTGGGATATAAATCTGGAAATATAATTCAAGCGGCCAAGAAAACCTCGGACTTTCTTCTCAGTTTTGGGTGCGGGCATCTCTTGTATTGCTTTGACCTTTGCAGGATCAACCTCAATACCTCTCTCGCTGACAACGAAACCCAATAACTTGCCATAACGGACTCCAAATGTACATTTGTTCGGATTCAGACGAAGCTTGTACTTCCTCAAACGCTGAAAAAGCTTCAACAAATGCTCAACATGTTCAACTTCTGTTCGGGACTTAGCAATCATATCATCGACATAGACCTTTATCTCCTTGTGCATCATATCATGAAACAAGGTAGTCATAGCACGTTGATACGTGGCTCCGGCGTTCTTCAAACCGAAGGGCATCACTCGATAACAGAATGTTCCCCAAGGTGTGATGAATGTTGTCTTCTCCATATCCTCGGGTGCCATCTTGATTTGATTATATCCGGAAAATCCGTCCATAAACGAGAAGACTTTGAATTTAGCCGTATTGTCTACCAACATGTTAATGTGTGGTAGAGGGAAATCATCTTTCGGACTAGCTTTATTCAAATCTCTATAATCAACACACATACGGACTTTTCCGTCTTTCTTAGGCACAGGCACAATATTGGCCACCCATTGAGGATATGAAGAAGTCACCAGAAACTCCGCATCAATTTGCTTCTGAACTTCCTCTTTGATCTTCACTGCCATATCTGGATGAGTTCTTCTGAGCTTCTGCTTCACTGGCACGCACTCAGGCTTCAAATGCAGGAAATGTTGCACAATATCTGTATCTAGACCCGACATGTCTTCATACGACCAAGCGAAGATATCGGAATATTCTCGTAACAAACTGATCAACCCCTTCTTGACAGACTCTTCAAGGAGTGCCCCAATCTTCACCAACCGAACACAATCTTCAGACCCCAAGTTGACTGTTTCCAGATTCTCAAGGTGCGGCTGAATGATCTTCTCTTCGTGCTCAAGGAGACGAGTGATCTCATCAGGAATCTCTTCAACATTATCTTCCTCTTCTTCGAATAAAGGGAATTCAAAATTGGGAGATGGCGTTGGATCATTATGTTCAATGGGTTTTAGAATCAACCTGTATAATGATTTTGGATAATAAAAACTTTAGAATTTAAACAAGAAAATCATTATGCAGATGAAAAGATTGCTTTTATTCTTGTTTTTAGGGTTTTTTGTGATCACCGATTTCATGCAAACAGCAAAAAGTGAAAACAATTGGAAAAACAAATGTTTAACATGCATTAATTGAATGAAATATCATTGTATATATGATGCCAACAATGTCATCACTTCTCCTTTTGGCATGGGAGAAGGGTTTTAAACAAATTGAACATATTACGCTGACTTATGAATGACTGTAGGAACATCTACAGCGACCCAATTGTGGCAGATCCCGCCAGGGATGACAAAATTGTCAATATCCTCTGCATCCTCTTCCAAGATAGCAGCAGCTTCCTCAGCTTGATCGGCGTGGATGAAACCTCCACTATTGAACAACCCTTTCTCATTGAAGACCCCAGAAGAATAGCCAATGCCAGCCCGAGATTTATTATCTTCAAGCTCGATCATCTTTCCTAAACCAGCAACTGCACCACACTCAATGGCCAGTTTCGCATCACTATAGGAAGCAAATGAAGGAGACTTCTTCTCAATTGGCTCAGCAATAGACAAAGCTTGGAAAGGCGTTCCAACTTCATCCTCAGCATCAATATATGAGAAAGAAGATAAGTGGATAACCAGGAGAGCCTTTTCTCCCCCTACCACAACTAGTTTCTTATTCTTAACGAATTTCAACTTCTAGTGTAGGGTGGATGTCACGGCGCCAGCCTCGTGAATCCATGGTCTACCAAGGAGACAGCTATAAGATGGGTGGATATCCATAACCTGAAAGGTGACTTGGAAATCACTTGGTCCAGTCTTGATTGGGAGATCAACTTCCCCAATCACAGTTTTACGCGACCCATCGAAAGCTTTCACAACAACACCACTCTGCCTCATGAGAGGACCTTGATATGACAATCTCGAAAGAGTGGTCTTCGGCAATACATTCAAAGATGACCCAGTGTCCACCAGCACGTTGGACATGGCGTCGTTCTTGCAATTCATGGAAATATGTAAAACCCTGTTGTGGTCTCTTCCCTCCTCAGGGAGATCAGCGTCACAGAAACTCAAAGTGTTGCAAGCAGTGATGTTTGCAACAATACTGTCAAACTGTTCAATCGTGACGTCGTGATCAACATAAGCCAGATCCAAAACTTTCTGCAGAGCCTCCCTATGAGGTTCTGAATTCAGAAGCAAGGATAACACAGAGATTTTGGACGGCGTTTGTAGAAGCTTGTCCACAACGTTGTACTCACTCTTCTTGATGAGCCTCAGCATCTCATCACAGTCTTCATTCGCAGTGCCACTAGGGCCAACAGAAGAAACAGGAGTCTTTTGTACAGAGGAGGGTTTAGCAACAGCAAGTGCCGGATTCGAAGGATTAACAACATTTCCCACCGGACGCACATCAGAATCAGCCTTAGCTTGCGGCTTCGGCGCTGAAAATACACGACCACTACGGGTCAACCCGCTTACATCAGCTATATTAATAATAGAGGATGAAGGCAAAAGCACTTCTTTGACATCTTCCACAGCAACAGGATTATAGCGGAAGGGAACATCTTTGTCTGAAGAATAAGGCACAGGGCCTGCAGGCTTGATCACCAAAGAAGGAGAGACCTTCTGCTTGCTACCATCATAACGGATGACAACTGGCTCAGGAATTCTGAACACAGGAGAAATCACATTCACCTCTGGTTCGTCTTCATCAACATTTCTGTTTTGAAGAATCTCAATAGTCCCATCATCCAACAGCTCTTGCAACTCTCTGCGCACTTGGCGACAACCCAATCTGTTGACAGAGCAGACACGACATTTGTCATGGTCGTGCTCCATATGACTGTAATCACACAGTAGACGATGCAACTCAACCAATGACTGTCGAATTTGGCTTACATATTTGACTTTATATTTGCCAAGGCAACCCTGGACCATGTTAACCGACTTCCCATGCTCGGGCAATGGGTTCTTCGTAACATTGGGGCCTGAGTCCTCAAAGCTCAGAATGCCGCATATCATAAGATCTTGAACCTGAGTCTTCAATGGATAGCAGTTTTCCACATTGTGACCCGGAGCACCGGAATGATAAACACAATGTTGATCAGGCTTGTACCACCACTGCGGGTTAGCAGGTACAGCCGGAGGCTCCCTCAGAGTAATCAGTTTCCGCTCTATTAAAGAGGGATATAGCTCAGCGTATGATACTGGAATTGGATCGAAGGTGATCTTCTTCCTCTCATAACTCGGATTAGCCTGATTACTGTTGTTGCGAGGCTGGTAAGCCTGTTGCTGAGGACGATGTTGCTGCTGATACTGAGGTTGTTGATTGGATGCTGATATTGCTGACTGTCACGGAAGACAGGTGCTATATGAGCCACCTGATGCTGATTGCTGGCATGACGCACAGGCTTCCTCTTGGCAGAGGGTCTTCTGGATTTAACATGGGACTGCACAGCATGTGCCTCCCCATCTTTCTTCTTAACAAACGCCCCATACCGCTTGCTTGAAGAGCCTTCATCTTTGGATAAACGTCCTTCACGGACTCCTTCCTCCAATCGCATCCCCATGTTCACCATCTCAGTGAAATCAGAGGGAGCACTAGCGATCATCCGCTCAAAATGAAATGAACTCAAAATCTTCAAAAAGATTTTGGTCATCTCCTTCTCTTCCAGCGGAGGAGTAATATGAGCTGCCAGCTCTCGCCACCTCTGGGCGTATTCCTTAAATGTCTCTTTGTCCTTCTGGGACATGGCTCTGAGCTAATCACGATCGGGAGCCATATCCACGTTATATTTATACTGCTTGACGAAGGCTTCGCCAAGATCATCGAAGGAACGAATGTTTGCACTATCTGGGCTCATATACCACCGAAGAGCTGCACCAGACAAACTATCCTAAAAATAATGAATCAACAGCTGATCATTATCTGTCTAAGTAGACATTTTCCTGGCATACATAACCAGGTGACTGAGCGGGCAGGTGTTCCCCTTATACTTCTCAAAGTCAGGGACTTTGAATTTGACAGGTATCTTAACACCGGGAACCAAACATAATTCAGCAGCAGATTTGCCGAACAAATCTTTCCCTCTAAGGGTCTTCAATTCCTTGCGGAGTTCAAGGAATTGGTCATTCATCGCGTCCATCTTTTCATTAACATCTGGGCCCTCAGACGGCTCAGAATGATAAATGGTGTCGTCTACCCTAGGAATGGTATGCACGACAGGAGGAGGCATTGCAAGGACCGGGCTAGATGCCGGCATGGAAGCAAATGTAGGAGCTGGTATATCAGGCATATAACCAGGAGGCATACCCCACGGAAACCCGGTTGGCATGGCTGTTGGCACGAAATGGGCACTTGCAGCTGGCACTGTCGACGAAGCTATTTCAGAAATAACCGTCCTCTAGGGAGGAGTTGCAGGTGGTGGAGACGGTTGATTCTGTGCAGCTAGAAACTGTTCCATCAAAGCGCTCAATTTGGCGACCTCTTCCTTCAGCTCACGGTTCTCTTGTACGAGTTGATCCATCACTCTTGCAGAGTTGGCTCTGGTGTAGTACCGATGAGTCAGCTTGTCTTCAAAATAAATGAAGAGCACAGAGTTAGGCCACAGACAAGAAGACCGGAACAAACACCTGCTTATGCAAAATGATGCATGCAATGCTCGTGCATATGATTTGTTTTTATTTTCAAAGGAACTTTCAGGGCATTATTTGCAATTTTGAATATTAATCATTTTAACCGCATATGGAAAATATCTCATCAAATATATTTGGGACAAAGAAGTACAACATTGTCAATTATTACAAGAGAGAAGGAAAATAAACATCCTATGGATCCCTAGAAGCTCGGGATGCCGGAAGATAAGATGCGCGAAGCCTCTTAATCTCTCTCTCATATGCTGCTTCCATATTCGCCTTATCTTTGGTGAGTCTGTCATACCTCCTTTTCCAGAACTTGGAAGACTGAGGAAGTAGAGAAGTCCAAGTATCATCAGGATCATCAATGACCTGATGCTCGAGAAACTCGATCAGAGGGTACTTCTCCTTAAGCTGTTGAAGCAACTCTTCTCTTTCACGGATCCAGGCACGTGAAAGGTCTTCTTCTCTCAACTCCTCTACGCCTTGGTTAGGGAGGGTTGAAGGCCCAGCCACAACCAACGGTGTAGGTCTCGGATAATCATATGGCATGAGATACTCAGATGCTCTCTTCCTTACCCAAGCAGTGTATGGCTCCAGAGCTATGCAGTTCTTCGGACCCAACTCACTTCTACCCTTCTTGTGAATCTTGCGCCAAGCGCGGACCATCCTGGCTTTCAGGCCTTGGGGATCTTTACCCTCCTGAAAGAACACACCTTCTAACAGAATGTTATTAGGTTTATCCTTTAGGGGGAACCCAAGCTGACGACGTGCTAACACGGGGTTGTAGTTAATCCCACCACATGTACCAAGAAGAGGCACATTGGAGAATTCACCACAAGAATCAATGATCTGGACACCATCATATGCACGATCATACCAAGAGATATCATCATTAGTGAGAGACATGAGTCTCGTAGACCACCATAGACATCCTTTGTTCTCCTTGAAAGCGACCGTCTGAGGTAAGTGAGAAATAAACCACTTATACAACAGAGGCAAACAGCACACAATAGCGCCACCACCCTTTGCATTCCTCAGGTGCAAAGAGAAATAGGCATCACCCAACAGAGTCGGAACGAGATTAAGAACAGAAAAGATCCTAATGGCGTTCACATCCACAAATTTGTCGATGTTGGGGAACAATACCAGTCCATAGATGAGAAGCACAAATATGGCTTCAAAGGCATCCTCACTCATGGCCTTCCCATAAACGGTAGCTTGAGCGATGAGGAACTCAGAAAGAAGACCTTGAATTCCACCTTTGGAAGTCATATGAGCTTTAACCAAGGATTCATCTATGTGCAACAAGTCTGCGATCTTTCGAGAAGTAGGAATACTCTCCAAGCCACTGAATGGCACCTGATCCAGAATCGGAATACCCACAAGATGAGCATACTCCTCAAGCGTAGGCAACAGCAGTGATACAGAGGATCATAGAATTGTGCCAAAGTGCTCATCAACCCTTCGTCAACCTGAGTAGTCAACAGAGGCAAAAGCTTCCCATAACGAGCTTTGAAACCCAAGGGATCTAATACATAGGATGTCAGATTCCTTAACTCTTTCACATCGGGTTGTCTAAAGCTGTACTTCTTTGTATGCCTTTTTGGTCTTTCCATATCTGAAAATTTTGCTAATAAACCCGTTAAGTTCCTTGAAAATTTTCTCTTTTTTCTGATGATATGGATGCAGATGAATGCATGAATGCATGAATGCAACAAGCACATTCAAGGATCAAGCAAAGCACACAAGACAAAGGTCATGGGAAAGCTCATAGCATCCCTAATATCAATCATCCATTTTGGTGGGTTATGGTTTACACCTTATCAACACCCAAGTTCCATTGATATTAACGATACATGAACCGGCTCAATCATCCTTAATATCAATCATCCATTTTGGTGGATTATGCTTTTCACGTTATCGACACCCAAGTTCCATTGATATTAAGGATGTCTGAACGACTCAACCATGAATCACGGGTTTGTTGTGAGTCACGAGCATGGAGTCTCGGTTAAGATCCAACCAAAGGGAGTGTACTATGGTTTAAACCTGCCGAACATGTTCTACCAGAGGTTCCCATAGTCATCATCCCATCTTTCGAATATTATCGGAGGAACCAATACTCGTATTCCAAAAATATTCTCAAGAGAGACTCTTATGAATGTAGTATCACGTAACAATCGAATCTGATCTTACATCTGAACGACCTCCGCACTACGTCCTAAAAATAGGCCAAGATGGGCTTGGTAAACTAAGGTCCTTGGCTTCTAAGGCACATGTTAAAAGAATAATGCCTAACCACAAATAACTTGTGTGACATTATTAATCCAACATGACCTCCACCAAGTGAATGGACTCGCAAGTCAACTTGCTAAGGAATAACTCCACACAAGTCGACGAGACTATGCCATTCTCCTATCATAGGGTGCACTCGAGTTCGGGTGTAGAACTCATCTCACAGAGATCACCAAACAAGCAAGCAATTGATATATCAAGCAAATCAATCATTACAAGCAATACAGTAATCCGAAATTGTACAAAAATATGTCATAAACAATATATGACAACAATTGTGAAAAGTAGGCAAACCCACTAGGAAAACGATAGTCTCCCCAGCAGAGTCGCCACTTTTCTGTAGCGGTGTATTCGTCACTTTATGATTTATTGAATAAATCAAAAGCAAAGCATACAAAGATAGAGTCGCCACCGCACTTTTATTTATCCAAAGGAATGGCTAAAAAGCGAACAAAAGCCTAAGAAGTTTTACAAAGAAAACTAATAAAAAAGGTACAAAGATCTGGGTAAGGGGGTAATTATGCAAAGGGAAGGTGTTAGGCACCCAAAGCATCCTAGGTACTCCTAGGGAACCCTTTTCACAAATTGTTGCAAAAGATATTATTTATGAAAATATTTATCGTGCAAACATTGATTGGGAGGATGAGAAAAGAATATACAAGTTTTATTATTTTTGTGTTTTAACGGATGAACCCGTTGCCTACGTACCTTTCCATGGAAGGTAAGGATCAAAATGCCGTAATTCGGCTAAAAGATTTCCAAAAAGTAAGTGGATTGATTTTAAACAAAAGCCCTAAGGTCTTTCATTATCCACGGGAGAAAACTCAACCTATATAACCACAAGTCCACCATGTGAGAAAAGCTTCAACTTGCTAGTGAGGGACCATGCCCTATAATAAGCAAGGAAGTCTTACAATTCAATCACTAAGGACAAAAGGTGAGATTCACATCAACCACTAAGATGATTAAGATCTATGGCTAATGTATGAAAACTTATCAAGAAGTGGACAAAGGCCACAAAACAATTGAATGAGTGAAATTAATCAATTAGAATTTATTCACAAAAAGATGGTCAAAGTATGATTAGAATTCAATTCGAAGAAGTATTATGAAAATGAAGTTTGAAAAATCAAAGGCTTAAGGCCTAGGTTTCTAGTTTAAGAAGAAATGAAAATGTTTGCACAATATATTTTTTTGGTTTGGAGTTAACATGCAAGATGGAGGTTTAAAGAACAAAAGGTGGGAGGTGAAGGGATGTAAAACTTCTTAGATGTTCACCTCTTGAGATCATATGTAGATGATCCAAGTGATTCCTTTGGAAAAGGCAACAAGTGATAACAAATAAACAACATAAATGGATACCGGATGCCAATCAATGGACTTACACCAATCTCACAAAACCAAAATGGATACCAGATGCCAATCAATGGACTTACACCAATCTCACAAAACAAAACATGGATACCAGATGCCAATCAATGGACTTACACTAGACTCCTAGGAAATGGAATGCCAATCAATGGTCTTAGTCCCAACTCCTACCAGATCATAGGAAACAACTGCCAATAAATGGACTGACAATTAACTCCTCAATGGACAAAACAAACAAGGAAACAGGTAACCAATCTATGGACTTACACCTGACCCCACAACAAATGATCATAGGAAACAAATAACCAATCAATGGCCTAACATCTGACTCCTCACATAAACAAACATGCTATGAAAAGCAAAAGCAAGCACATGGAATGATGCAAGTACATGCAAAATCAAACATGAAAGATGCACAGTTAAGCAATCAAGCAATCAGTTAGCACACACTATACATAATCAATGGGCTCAAGCAAGGTTAGCCTTTAGAAACAAGCCAACTAGAATGGGGTGTTTTGAGCTCTTAACCCTAACATTGAGAGTTAGGGTAAAGCAGATGAAATGGAGATGAGGGTTATGCCTCATAGCTCTTATCCCTGGCCTGGGAGAGCTTTAAACAATAGAAAGTGTGGGAGTTCAGAATGAAGGAACTCTTCTCCACAAATGATTGACTCTATAAGATCTTAGGTTCTTATTCACAATGCATCAACACATGGTGTGAGCAAAGTGAATGACACAACTGAATAGCAGGGGATGGATTACATATCCCTTCTATCTGTCAATTGCCTCTTAAGAGGACCTAACCTGCTTGGCACAAAATTAAACAAATAAAAACATGGCCTCTTAAGGAGGGCTTCAGACAGGTGCCTGCCAAAGTAACATGGCAGGTCTTCCAGACTACATGAAGATTAGGGATTATACTTAAGTGGTATCCCAACCACAAGCAAAGCAAAGCAAAGTTCAAATGAACTTAAAGCAACTTAAGTACCTGTGTAAACAACTAAACAAATCAGTATAATACTCAGACATACAGACAACAGTCAATAACAAAACAGTCCCAATGTACAACATATAAGCCATAAGGCAAACTCAAATGAGTTATCATCAACCTAAAAAACAGCAAATGTTAGCAATCAAAAGCAAATATCAACAATCAAATGGTGAAGCAACATCAACCATGGAAATTGAGTGCTTGGTCCTGAAATTCAAAGCTCACATGTAAGTACAAACCACTAGGTCAAAGCCTAGGGTCAAAGGTGAAGAAAAAATTCAAAACAGGAGCTGAAATTCAACACAATGCAACTTCAAACACATATTAACATGTCTTAAAAAGGATCACATCAAAATCATCAATCAAGGCCATGTACCAAGCAAGAGAAGTCAATGACCAATTCAAGGCATGCATTTGATCATTAAGAATGAAAATTCCCAATCAAAACAGAAATGATTCAAATAATTCTGGAAAAATTCATGAGCATTCAACACATCTAACTTGATCATCACACAAAAAATCAGAAGCATTAGAGGTCATTTGGCATGGAAATCAAATTGCACAAGTATAACAACCAAATGTGTGACACAAATTGTCACACCATGCAAACACAAGCATAAAACTAAATTGGTACATGAGAAAAATACCAAATCAAGCCTCAAAGGTCCACCAATGTGTCTAGAATCACCATTTAAAATTTCAAGTCCATTGGATTAAAATCAAGCATTTCATGATAGGAAGAGCAAGCCAAGGTCATACATGCACACATGATCAATCAACCTAGAATAAATAAAATTCCAGCCGTGCACAACTTCCAAATTCATCATCATTAAAAACTAGACATCTCAAGGATCAATTTGCAAAAAATTGGGAATGAATTGATCCATTTTTCAATTTGTTATGGATTTTAGAAGTTGATGGAAAAAAATAAAAATCAAATGAAGCATGGCATGGCAAAGTGGAGGGAAAGGCCAAAAATATGAAGCAATTTGAAAAAACTGCTCTCGCTGGGAATCGATCCCTGTTCAAATTCAAAATATGCGCGCCAATGCCCAAACAACACCGTTTTGGTCTGAAAACCCTAAGCTGCCCAGAATGGACGCTAATCCGTCGCTAGCCTGCAAAACTCCGTCGCTAACATGAACATTCATCATATTCATCATGAAGAAGATGAAGATTCATACGCCAATTTCCAGAAATTCTAGAAATGTCCAGAATTCAACAAAAATTATATCAATAACAAGATCTTGCAATGGTGAACACGGATCAAGCAATGGCTAAACACAAATCATCAAGATCAAAGAGAATCGACAGAAAACATTTTTTGTGCATCAAACTTCAATCATGCATAACTCAGTGAATAGTGCACCATTTCATGTGATTTTTCTACCAGAATGATCAACAACATAAGATCTACACGAATATGTACATGAATTTGAGAATTATGAGGTTCGAAACTTGACCTCTTGAAGAACAGCAAGTTGAAAACGCGTGCTACAAGGCTCAGCAATGGTCCAAATCCACTCTATAATGCTTGTAGTGATGATTGATGAAGAAATTGAAGCTCCAACACGTGTGAATCCAGCTTAATTTGAAAACTCCATTGACACCTTCAATCTTCAAGCATGATTAAATCTGGCACGAATTCTTCAAAATGCACGTTGAATCACAATCTAAACTTCACCAGGATCAAGAATTATGCAAGGAAATGAGTGTTTGTGTGAGGAATCTTGAAGTTCTTTATGAGAGAAAATTTTGATCCAAATTCTAATTCTAGATCTGAAAATGTGTGTTCTGTGCAATGCAGTTGTAATTAAGCTTATATACCTCCTCCTAATTAATCTGAAATCAAACTTAAGCCAAAACTAATTGAGATTAGAATAAACCAAGGTGTATGCACCAATTTGCATTTTCACCTCATGCATGGAAGCCACACGTGAACAGTGCACCATGAAGGCCCAAATCCACTTAAAATCAGTCCATGCACACATTGGAATTGGAAATATATGCATGTGATCAACCAATTTTGATTTTAGCAAATTTCCTTCAAAAACTTCATGAATAAGCAAGTGATCATTTGTCCAAATATCATGCAATGTGATGGGGTATTTGGAAACTTCATGTCATGAGGAGAATTGTGCAAAAAGGAGCACCAAATTTGGAGTCTTGGTTCAAAAGATATGGCCATTTGAAGTTCCATGTACACTTGGAAATGATTTGACCATATCTCCTCAACTCTTCATCAGATACTCATGATATTGAACTTTTTGTAAATGGGAGAAAGAGATCTTCAACTTTCATGTTGGACAAAATAGCATTTGAAGCTTTTTTTATGATGTAAGATTGAGTTGAAGTTGGTCCAAAACCCTTCCATTTTTGGAAACTTCAAATCCTGGGTCACTTTCCATTTTGGGAAATTTTTGACTTAACTTCAAATTCTTCAATGTGAGTGTTTGAAATATCAAATGAGACTTGTTGGAACATGAATGAAGTATTTCTAATCACTTCCCACCTCCAAATCCACAGTTGACTTTGCAGTTGACTTCTGGGTCTTCAGATGACCTGGAAATGTCCTGATGAAATTTAAGCCTCTACTACTTAGGATTTTGCTTCAAAATGACATCATAGCTCATATGAACTCTTGATAATGATCATGGGGTCCAAATCTCAAGAATAACCACCTGCTCTTTGTACCATGAATTTAACTGATGCCTTGACCTGTTGACTACTTAAGCTGCAAGTAACAAAGGTTAATGACATATTTTTGTACATTTTTGGTTAGCGATTAAAATAAAATCAATGATATACAAATGCAAGCAATGCTTGGTGATCAAGAACCACTCTCAAGAAAGAACCCACCCACAGGGAAGGAAGCAAGGTGTCCAATGATCCTTGAGGCAATGCTATGTTATGATATGATATGATGCCATGAGGGATCTTAGGGACAAAATTGGGGTCTTACAGGAACTGCAGGGGAAAAACAAGAAAGGAGTCAATCTAGGAGCATACTAGAGAGACACAATGAAACAAGACTCAACCCAATGAGGATATAACTCAGGGGAGTAATTCCATCCCAATACATATTTTGAGAGGAAACCGAAACAACAATCACCCACGAGGACATAACTCAGTGGGGAATATGGAAGAAAAAATAGACACTTTCTGGCTAATGGGTTGACTCTATATGGAGAGATCAGACACAAACATCTGCTTGGGGGAGAACATTTCACCAACTGGCAGGAGATAACAAGCAAAGATATATGGCAAAGAATGCAACATGAATATCTGAATGATGTGATTATGCATGTATATGCATGGTTTATGTATGATAAAATGCGGACAAATAGACATATCTAACACAAACAGGTCCAAGAATCAATGGACAAACATTCGGTACAACATCTCAAAAGAGAAAGTCAGGCCCACAGGAGACAGTCCAAACTGGTGGGGAGCCGCAAATACCAGGAAACACCAATCACTGCTGAGGATCGAGCAGAGTTGCCACTGGGGACAAGGCCAACTGCTAGGGGAACAAGCAGGGCTATTGGGGATCAGAGACTGCTGTTGGGGATCAGCCAAAGGCAACAATTACCAAAGTTGGGGATCTTCCAACAATACGCAGAGATATGTATAAGATCAGTCATAGAAGAACTCTACTAGGGATCTTATCAGGGGATAATATGAAATTCTGTGGGGAGTAACCACCAAACAGAAGCACATTGATCAAACTTTCACTTCTAAGCACTGAAGGAACATCTCTGTTGCGGAGAAAGAGAAGTAAATCACTCTGCTGGGGGAAGTAAACAACACATCTTCCTCGAAGTTCCAACGCCAAACTAGGATCAGGAAAAGTCTCAGCTGGGGAAGCTACAGAGCCATCGCTAGGGATTTGCTGCCGAACAGACAAAAGATTCGATGCAGAGGAAACTCTATCGGGGGACTCAACACGGATAAGCTCTACTGGGGAACTATCAGGGAATGATATGAAACTCTATGGGGATTACAACCACCAAATAGAAGTTCCAAAAATCAACAAATTTCCTCATATCTGCTGGAGAACATCTCTACCAAGGAGAGAGAACTATTGCTCCACCGGGGAAGGGAATAAACATCCTTAACACCAGCTCTACTAGAAGGAAGCTATTCAATAAGGAAGGAAGAACAAACATATCATGCTCTAATCAAGCAACTCCATTGGGGAAAGACTGAAGGCGATCAAACTGGGGATAACCTGTAGGCGACCCAATCTGGGGGGAAGTCTGATGTGAGCAACCCTACTGAGGACGAGTAGTAAACAAACTTGCTAGGGAAAGACTGCAAGCCAAACTACTGAAAATTTCCACTCATGCTGAGAGTTCCCGCTCAATCTGCGGGAGATTTCCATTCATAATGAAGGAAGACCAACATTCCTCGAAAGATAGCATATCAATTTTTATCAATCTATATGGGATTTTAGGTCAAAATCCACGCAATGGATAACAACCATATATATGATAAAACATAGATGTTAGATTCAGACTCCTGCGGATGTTTATGCAAACCAGGACCAAAACACTAGACTCTATGGGAAATTTGGTGGTGTATCACCCTCCTCTGCGCTCACTAAGGAGGCAACCTAAAAGATGATGAAGAGAAAATACACATGCTAGGAATATGAACAAATGTTTTACCGTTTTGGAGATCATACTATCCTCGGGAGAGCACCGAAGACGTTTCAATCATCCTTTCAGTGATTGTGAATGTTCACTTTGTTTAAAAACAATTTGTAAAAACGTTATTTGTTTAAAATAATGATACTTATCAATTAAAATATGCAAACATTTGTTGAGCAGAAACAAATAAGAGTGCAAAGAGTTGGATAAAGGCTCAAATTTATTTGATGGAATGGTAGTCCGCAAATGGCGAGAATCCATGGATCTTTACAAATTTGAAATTGGTGATATATATTGGAAAAAGGCTACATTGAACATAATGACCATTTCTCCACCAACTCTGAATCCAATGTATCTGAAGCTTCAGTTGACGATGAGTGAGCGAGAATCTTTGACAGATGACAGCTGTAGAACAAAGTCTTGTCAGGATGCAGTTACTTGCCAAATCCCTAATTTTTTCCTAGATTTCCCCAGGGTGAGGTACTCAATCTAGCGGGATATATATATATATATATATATATATATATATATATATATATATATATATATATATATATATATATATATATATATAATATATATATATATATATATATATATATATTTCATGTCTGTAACTTTTGCCTGGATCGCCCTTTCGAGTTTTCAATCCACCGAGACGCTCATTTTTGCCTAAGTTGCCCTTTCGGGTTTTCAACTTAGCGAGCTATTCTGTTTTTATTTTAGGCGAAGTATTTCTTGACTGCATCTGAATTTACAGGACGAGTGAAATCCTCCCCATCCGTAGTTGTAAGTATCAAAGCACCGCCTGAAAAGGCTCTCTTAACAACATATGGACCTTCATAGTTTGGAGTCCACTTTCCCCTGGAATCGGGCACGAAAGGCAAAACTTTATTGAGCACGAGGTCACCTTCTCGGAACACACGAGGCTTAACCTTCTTATCAAAGGCTTTTTTCATCCTTTGTTGATACAAATGTCCATGGCACATGGCAGTTAATCTTTTGCCTTCAATCAAATTCAGTTTGTCATAACGACTCTGAACCCATTCAGCCTCAGTCAACTTGGCTTCCATCAAGACTCTCGTTGATGGGATGTCAACCTCCACTGGGAGTACAACCTTCATGCCATAAACAAGGGAGAAAGGGGTGCCCCTGTTGAAGTGCGGACAAATGTACGATACCCATGCAAAGCAAATGGCAACAACTCATGCCAATCCTTGTACGTAACAACCATCTTATGAATAATCTTCTTGATGTTCTTATTAGCAGCCTCAACAGCCCCATTCATCTTGGGTCTATAAGGAGAAGAATTATGATGTGCAATCTTGAACTCGCTACACAACTCTTTCATCATTTTGTTGTTCAAGTTAGATCCATTATCAGTAATGATCTTGTCTGGCACACCATAACGGCATATGAGGTGATTCTTGATAAACTTCACAACCACTTGCCTGGTCACATTCGTATACGACGCCGCTTCAACCCACTTGGTGAAGTAATCAATTGCTACGAGAATAAAACGGTGACTGTTCGACGCCTTTGGCTCTATCATGCCAATCATGTCAATTACCCATATAGAGAAAGGCCATGGTGATGAAATAACATTCAAAAGTGTCGGGGGAATATGAATCTTATCCGCATAAATCTAACACTTGTGGCATTTCTTCACATATTTGCAGCAGTCAGACTCCATTGTCAGCCAATAGTAGCCTGCTCTCAACATCTTCTTTTCCATGGCATGTCCATTGGAATGAATACCAAATGAACCCTCATGGACTTCAGTCATTAACAGGTCTGCTTTGTGTCTATCCACGCATCTGAGCAAAACCATGTCAAAGTTCCTCTTATAAAGCACATCACCATTGAGGTTGAAACTGCCAAATAATCTCCTCAAAGTCTTCTTATCTTTAACAGATGCCCCAGGTGGGTAAATCTGACTTTGGAGAAAGCATTTGATATCGTAATATCATGGCTTATCATCTTTCACCTCTTCAATTGCAAATATATGAGTTGGTCTATCCAAGCGCATCACAATGATATTGGGGACTTCATTCCAGAATTTCACCATAATCATCGAAGCAAGCGTAGCAAGAGCATCTGCCATCCGATTCTCATCTCGAGGAATATGATGCAAGTCAGCCTTAGTGAAGAAAGTAGAGATCCTCCTCGTATAATCTCTATATGGGATGAGGCCAAGCTGATTCGTCTCCCATTCACCCTTAATCTGATTAACAACAAGGGCCGAATCACCATAAACATCAATATGCTTGATCCTAAGATCAATACACTCTTCCAAACCCATAATACAGGCCTCATACTTCGCCATATTGTTTGTGCGTTTGAAAGTCAGCCTTACTGTAAAAGGAAAATCTAAGCCCTGAGGAGTAATCATCACTTCCCCAATTCCATTTCCATATTGATTTACAGCGCCATCAAACACCATGCCCCATCGGGAACCAGGCTCTGGTCCTTCATCGAGCGTATGCTCATCGCAATCTTTGATTTTCAAATACAGAGTCTCCTCATCAGGGAAGTCATACTGAATAGACTGATAATCCCCAATTGGTTGATGTGCCAAGTGGTCAGCCAAGATACTACCTTTAATAGCTTTCTGAGATCGATACTCAATATCATACTCAGACAACAGCATCTGCCAACGATCAATCCTTCCAGTTAAAGCAGGCTTCTCGAAGATATAATTGATTGGATCTATTTTGGATATCAATCAAGTCGTATGATTCAATATATACTGGCGTAAGCGCTTAGCAGCCCAGGCCAAAGCACATCATGTTTTCTCAAGCATTGAGTATCGCGACTCACAATCAGTGAACTTCTTACTAAGATAGTATATAGTATACTCTCTCTTCCCTGATTCATCTTGCTGACCCAATACACAACCCATAGAGTCTTCAAGAATGGTCAAGTACATAATCAATGGTCTCCCTTCCACAGGCGGAGACAAAATCGGAGGCTTGGACAAATACTCTATGATACGTGTATTTTTTGGTTACAGGTCACAGGAACCGGATGCCAAGTCACGAATCCTCACCCCCAAGCGGTTGACAAAGCCTCTCCTCTACAGAGCAGGTTCCCAGTAGAGTTGATAGTATCCAGACTGTATATCCCCAGTAGAGTTGACAGTATCCAGACTGTATATCCCCAGCGGAGTCGACAATGCCAGACTGTATCTTCCCAGCAACAGTGGAGTAGTCGCATACCCAACAGACAAGAGGGTGGTGTTCCCAGTGTTCATCTCGTCCCCAACAGATTATTTTTTTTAACAGATTTGTTTTAATCCCCAGCCTGAGGACAATTAGCAAGTTCATATCCCCAACAAAGATCGACTCCTATGACATTTCCCCAGGAAGTGCTTTCCTCACAGACTCTCCTCGCAGAGCCTCGCCAAGCAAAGTTTCCATAGTTGATACTTCCCTAGTGTTAGGGACCAATTGGTAATACTTTTTATATCATTTTATTGGTCCCTTTTACCAAGTTTTGATGTAATTACACACTTTTATTCTCACTATTTTGTATAAATGCAATTAGGTTTAATTTATTTTGTTTTGAATAGTTATTTCACCTTTTTTGTTAGTTTTGTAGAATTTTGGGATAAGAAAGGCCTTGGATTGCAACACCACATCTTGGAGGAAGCTTGCCAAACAAGGAAGCTGGAGAAGCAACAGTTCGCGCCGCGAACTGCCTTCGCGCCGCGAAGGCTGCGAATCCAGCAAGCAGACTGAGGGTCAAAAATGCTGTTTTGCAGGAAAAGTTTATTGCCATTTTGATGTCTGCCTGGGAATTGCTTTTCTGCTTTAGATGACAATGACCAATTAGGTAAATGTCAACCTTTTTTGTTATAAACAAATACATTATTCTAGGGGATTGAAAAAAAGACTATTATCATTCACACATTGATCTTGAGAGCTTTTTGTAAGAGAGAAAAACAGAGTTTTTCTTCTTTAACTTTCTGCTTTGAACAATGATGATGAAGAGCTAAACTCCCCTTTGTCAAGATTGGAGGTAGTAGCTATTCTCATATGTTTATGTATTCCATTTGATTTATATGTATGATAAAGATTGTTGATGTATTGAATATTGTTTTTGCCCTAAGTTGAAAACCAGATTTGAGTAGTTGTCGAGAGAGATTATTTGAATCTTGACATAAAACAGATTTTCAAGTAGTGAATAAGTTGTAGAGATAGATTTACTCATTACTCTTCTTTGGTATTAAACATTAAAGATTGCTATATTGATAGTTAGGTGGAGAGATCGTCTAAGGATCAATATAGTGATTATCACAATATCATTTAGACATAGATGACTTTGAGAGGATACTTGAACATCATCAATAATCTTGAATGTATTTATTTATCATAAGGAATCATAAGCATTTGAAATAGTGAACTCCAATCTTGCCAAGCTTTTATATTTGATTAAAACCATTCTACTATTTTTAGTGACATTTACTCACAAGATAATTTTCCAAACAAAACAACCTTGTTACTTTCTAAACTTATAACATTTGGATTATAGAACGACGGTAATATCAACCAATCTCTGTGGATACGATATAAAATATTTGCTGAAGATATACTTTTCAACACCTAGCAAGGTCAACTTTTCAAAAAAGGCCGATTTATTTTCGGTGGCTCCCAGGTCCCGGCAGACGGATCGTTCCCCACAGAGCATTCAAGGATTGACACAGCGATCCGCTCCCTGCCAGAGTTGCTTCCCCAAGCAGATTTCTTTTTTCTTTTGCACCATGCATAACATTTGCATTTGCATTTGCATGCATATCAAACATACACATAAGCTGATAAACAGGTTCTTCAAAGCAGACTGAAAAATTACTTTACAACCAAAGTCATGAGATTCGGCCAGAGGATCAAGTGTGTGTGTGACCCAGCATGAGGGTCATTTCGAAGATTCAGCCTGAGAATCGTTTTCCAGAGATCCAGCCTAAGGGTCATTTCGAAGATTCAGCCAGAGAGTCGACTACGAGCATTATTTCCCCAACAAGCCAGCTGGAGGAATAGATTGACAGCTCAACAGAAAATCAACCTACAAGAGGATCCAGCCCGCGGATCGCATTTAAAAAACAAAGTCTAATCGAAGAGTCATTATAACATGTTCTATGATGAAGAATATGTACGAAGCCCAAAAGTGGGATATTCTCGAAGCTGCATATCTAACATGAAGACTATAGATTTCGAAAGAGGGTCAACCAGCGCATGCCCTAGATGCGAGATCCTGATGATGGGAATTTATCATCAAAACAATCCAGATCTAGCCAGAAGATCAAAGTCAGGTCTAGCCCGAAGACCGGAAATAGATTCAGCCAGAGAATCGAAACAATTCAGATCTAGCCAGAAGATCGAAGAAGATCTAGCCAGAAGATCGAAGTCAGGTCTAGCCCGAAGACTGGAAATAGATTCAGCCAGAGAATCGAAACAATTCAGATCTAGCCAGAAGATCGAAGTAGATTTAGCCAGAGAATCAAAGAAAATAGATTAAGCTAGAGAATCGAAATAAAGGAGATCTAGCCAGAAGATCGAAGAAGATCTAGCCAGAAGATCGAAGAAGATCTAGCCAGAAGATTGAAACCGTATCCAGCCCGAGGATCAAAATTAACATCCAACCAGAGAACTAAATTGAGAATAGATTCAGCCAGAGGATCGAAACTCCAGATTAAGTCAGAACACTGATTCTGATTCTGCCAGAGGATCGGAAGAGAAATAAACAGCGCGGTGTATTTCAGAATTTTTGTGGTGTTCTCGGAGCGCAAAGTCTTTGGTATTCAATCACAGCTCACCCTGTTTGTCTGATAAGTTGTTCGCTTTCATCCTGCTCGGGTTAGCTGATGACTGAATAGGGGTAGCTGTAACACCCCAAAATTTGCCCTCCTTATTCACGCATTCATTTTTAGGTCATTTAACATTAGATACATTGCATTTCATCATGTCAATCGGGATTAGCTCCAAGAAGCTTGAACATCATCCAGGACACTTTGTGGGTTCTATTTAGATAATCAGTCAAAACAAGGGAAAGACTCGAGTTACTTCCAACAGGGGTCTATTCGTCAGTCAAAACGTTAATCTTGAAGGAGCAAAGGTTTGTTCATGAGCTGTCATGCTCGCTAGGCGAAGCCCACGTGTTATGCAAAAAAAAACGAAAACAAAAAAAGAAGTTTAAATAAATAAATAAATAAATAAATAAATAAAAGAAAAAATCTCAGACTTTGACCTCTCTCATTTGAGCCCACAAAGCCATGAAAATCAGGTTATAAAAGAGGAAGAACAGACAGAAAAAGGAAGAGAAGCAAAACACTCTGAGGTTTCCTTGAAACAAAATTCTGGACAAAACCTGAAGAGAAACCTAGACAGAGAGAGTGAGAATTAATCTGCAGCAACCTCCAGGCAACTCTGAAAGGTTCATTCTGACTCACACACTTTCAGCTCAAGCAAACCCTAACATTGGTTTGCAAATCCAACCGTGCCATTTGATTTCAACCGATCTCTCCAATCAGGTTTGCCCTATATCCATCATCTTTATGCCTTTAATTTGAATGCTCTAAATGTATGAGGTATTATGGGTGAATTTGATACCCTTTTGATGCATTTGTTTGACAAGAGGTTTAGGCCTCCTACCCTTGGTTGCTTTTTGTGAGCTTTTTGTGAATTTTAATGGCATGATTCATGTGGTTACATTTTGATTTGGGGGAAACTCTTGGTTACCCTATTTTGTTTCTCTAACCTGTTTGTTGAGTTTTGTTTTGTGAGGGCTCATATGACTCTTGCAGAGATGGTTTGCCTGGTGTTCCACTTTATTTGTGGGATACCGCCTGGTGGTTTCATTCCGATTACATGTACTGACTCACTTTCTTTGATGGTGTTAGCTTGGGAGGATCTCAGGGTTTCCTTGTTCCGTTAATTACTATTACTTTGGATCTTTATCCGCTTTCTTAGCTGGAAGACCTCGATAGGAGGCAATGTTTTGTGTGTTTACTTTATGCAGGTTCCTTCGTCTAGGATTTCCCTTTTGCCTGAGCGTTCCTAAAACGCAAACATTTCATTGATTTTTCTTCTCCTAAGAACACGTACTCCTTCTACTATAGGCGAGTAAGTCTCCCAAGGTCAAGCATCCGGTAGATTGCGTAGTAACGTCGTTCGTCCAAAACCCAATCCATAACCCCGTAGTTAGCCGAACTACGGCTTGCTCTGATTCTCATTCCAGATGATATACGTAGGCATAAGACGCGATGTCTTACCGAGCACAATTACCCTTAACCCCTAGGTAGCCAAGCTAGGAAGACTCTGATTCTCATATTCAGATGAGATACGTACGCAGTGGATGCGACATCCGTGTGAGTCATTTTCTTTTGACCCCTTTTTTTTAGTAAATAACACATTAGATAAACCCACACCCTTTAGACAAGAACCACAAAAGTGGATCCCGTAGAGTACTACGGATGCGTAGGGGTGCTAATACCTTCCCTTTGCATAATCGACTCCCGAACCCAAGATTTAGTTGCGAGACCCTGTCTTGTCCTTTCCTTTTTCCAGGTTTACTTCGAGCGTTTCCTTTCCCTCATTTGGGATAAATAACGCACGGTGGCGACTCTCCTGTCTTTCTATGCCGGTTGTTTTTTTTTCGCATTCCATTTTTCAGGTTACGACAATGTGGCAGTCATGTGGGTTATAAATCTGGAAATGTAATTCAAGTGGCCAAGAAAACCTCAGACTTGCTTCTCAGTTTTGGGTGCAGGCATCTCTTGTATTGCTTTGACCTTGGCAGGATCAACATCAAGTCTCGATATGTGGTAGAGGGAGATTATCTTTCGGACTAGCTTTATTCGAGTCTCGATAGTCCACACACATTCGGACTTTTCTGTCTTTCTTTGGCACAGGCACAATATTGGCCACCCATTGAGGATATATAGAAGTCACCGGAAACCCCGCATCAATTTGCTTCTGAACCTCTTTTGTAATCTTCATTACCATATCAGAATGAGTTCTTCTGAGCTTTTGCTTTAGAGGCACACACTCAAGCTTGAAAGGCAGGAAATGTTGCACGATATCAGTATCCAGACCAGGCATGTCTTCATACGACCAGGCAAAGACGTCGACATATTCTCGTAGCAACTCAATCAACCCCTTCTTCATAGACTCTTCCAGGAGTTCCCTAATCTTCACTTCTCGAACACAATCCTCAGACCCCAAGTTGGCTGTTTCCAGATTCACAAGATGCGGCTGAATGATCTTGTCTTCGTGCTCAAGCAGACGGGTAATCTCATCAGGAATCTCTTCAACATCATCTTCTTCGGCCTCAAATACAGGGAACTCAAAGTTGGGAGATGGTGTTGGGTCATTATGTTCAATGGGTTTGATCAACCTGCATAATGTTTTTGGATATAAAAAGAGATTTCAGATTTCAAACAAAGAAAATCATTTTGCAGATGAAAAGATTGATTTTATTCTCTTTTTTAGGGTTTTTTAGTGATCACCAATTTCATGCAAAAAGCAAAAATTGAAAATAATTTGGAAAAACAAACATTTAACATGTAATTATTGAATGAATATCATTATATTAATGTGCCAACAATGTCATCACTTCTCCTTTTGGCATGAGAGAAGGGTTTAGAAACAAAAGTGAACACATTACGTGGACTTATGGACAACTGTTGGAACATCAACAGTGACCCAGTTATTGCAGACTCCTCCAAGGATGACAAAGTTGCCAGAATCTTCCTCTGCATCATCTTCCACTATAGCAGTAGCCTCTTGGTCTTCAACCGTGTGGATGAAACCACCACTCTGAAACAATCCATGCTCATTGAAAGTGCCTGAAGAGTACCTTTTGCCAGCTTGGGATTTATTATCTTCCAGCTTAATCCTTTGTCCTAAACCAGTAGTTGCGTCATGCTTAATGGCCAACTTCGCATCATTGTAGGATGCAAATAAAGAAGTTCCTTTTCTTAAAGGCTCAACAATAGATAAGGCTTGGAACAACGTCCCAACCTCATCCTCAGCATCTATGTAAGAAAAGTAAGACAAATGGCTTACCAAGAGAGCCTTCTCTCCCCCTACCACCACCAACTTCTTGTTCTTGACGAACTTTAACTTTTGGTGTAGGGTGGATATCATGGCGCCTGCCTCGTGAATCCATGGTCTGCCAAGCAAGCAGCTATATGATGGGTGAATATCCATGACCTGGAAAGTGATTTGGAAATCACTAGGTCCTATCTTGATTGGGAGCTCATCCTCGCCAATCACAATTTTTCTGGATCCAGCAAAAGCCTTAACAACCACTCCACTCTGCCTCATGGGAGGCCCCTGGTAAGAAAGTTTCGCCTGAGTGGATTTTGGAAACACATTGAGGAATGATCATGTGTCTACCAGCACATTAGACAAGGCATCATCCTTGCAATTCATAGAAATGTGTAGAGCCAAATTGTGGTCTTTTCCCTTCTCGGGAAGATCAGCATCGCAAAAGCTCAAGTTGTTACAAGTAGTTATGTTTGCAACAATGCTATCAAACTGTTCAATTGTGACATCGTGATCCACGTATGCCACGTCCAACACCCTCTGCAAAGCTTCACGGTGTGGCTCAGAATTCATCAACAAAGACAGCACACATATCTTTGATGGAGTTTGAAGTAGGTGATCGACAACATTATACTCGCTCCTTTTGATGATGTTGAGCATCTCATCATAGTCCTCATTTAATATGCCATTTTGGCCAACAGTGATAGGGGTTTTAGTAACAACGGCAGGTCTATCAACAATAAGTGCCGGATTCGGAGAAGAAGGAGAAGTCCCCACAGGACGGGCATAATTATCAACAACATCAGTTCTTCTCATGTCAACCTGGGGTTTCAGCGGCGCCGAGAAAACACGACCACTGCGGGTCATACCACTGACATCAGAAATACTTGTAACAGAAGTGGAGGGCAACGACACATCCTTCCCATCTTCCTACGCAACTATGTTATATCGGTAGGGAACAACTCTATCTGAAGAGTACGGGACAGGGCCCGCTGGCTTGATAACAAGAGATGGAGAAACCTTGTTCTACTGCCATCATATCTGACAACAACAGGTTCGGGTATTTTAAATACAGGCGATATAACATTAACTTCATCCTCATCACGATTCTGAAGTATCTCGATAACACCCTGATCTAGCATCTCTTGGATGTCTTTCCTAACTTGGCGACATCCTCTCTCGTTGACAGTGCATACACGGCAGCTGTCATGGTCATGCTCTTAATGACTGTATCCATATAACAGTCTGTGCATCTCGACCAAATATTGTCGGATATGGCGACATATCGGACCTTGTACTTGCCAGGGCAACCCTGAACCATGTTAACTGGAGCCTTCCCATGCTCGGGCAATGGGTTCTTCTTAACATTAGGACCTACATCCTCAAAAAACAAGATCCCACTTCTAACAAGGTCTTGAACCTTGGTCTTTAGGAGATAACAATTCTCCACATCATGTCCGGGAGCACCGGAACGATAAACACAGTGAAGCTCGAGCTTGTACCACCATTGAGGATTGGTCGGTACAGTAGGTGGGTCACGTGGAGCAATCAGCTTCCTTTCCATCAATGAAGGATATAACTCAGCGTAGGTCATGGGTATTGGATCAAAAGTGACCCTTTTCCTATCATAGCTAGTGCTGGTATTGTTGTTGTTTCGAGGCTGGTAGGCCTGCTGTTGCAGACGATGCTGTTGTTGTTGATATTATTGATATTGTTGTTGCTGGTGCTGATAATGTTGATTTTCCCTAAAGGCAGGTGTTATATGATCCACCTGGTGCTGGTTACTTGTAGGGCGCACAATCTTCCTCTTCACAGAGGGTCTTCTTTTAGGATGGGAAGACACAGCATGTGCCTCTCGCTCTCTCTTCTTTGAAAACGCCCCATAACGTTTGGCAGAAGAGCCTTCATCTCTGGTCAGGCGTCCTTCCCTGACTCCTTCCTCTAGTCTCATCCCTATGTTCACCATCTCGGTGAAGTCCGAGGGAGCACTAGCCATCATCCGCTCGTAGTAGAAAGAGCTTAAAGTCTTTAAAAAGATCTTCGTCATTTCTTTTTCTTCGAGCGGGGGCATAAGATGTGCGGCCAATTCAAGCCACCTCTGGGTGTACTCCTTGAATGTCTCCTTCTCCTTCTGGGACATAGCCCTCAGTTGGTCCCTATCGGGAGCCATATCAACGTTGTACTTGTACTGCTTGACAAAAGATTTTCCATGGTCGTTGAAGGAGCGGATGTTTGCACTATCCAAACCCATATACCATCTCAATGCGGAACCGGACAGGGTGTCCTGGAAATAATGGATGAGGAGTTGATCGTTGTCAGTCTGAGTTGACATGTTGCGTGCATATATCACAAGATGGATGAGCGGGCAAGTGTTTCCTTTGTACTTTTCAAACTCAGGCACTTTGAATTTGATAGGAATCTTGACGTTGGGCACGAGGCACAACTCAATAGCAGATTTACCGAAGAGGTCTTTCCCTCTTAGAGTTTTTAGTTCCTTGTGCAGCTCAAGGAATTGGTCATTCATAGCATCCATTTTCCCGTATACATCTGGGGCCTCAGATGGCTCAGAGTGATAAATGGTGTCATTAACTCTCGGTAACGTGTGCACAACTAGAGGTGGCACAGCAAGGACCGAGTTAGATGCCGGCAGAGAAGCAAAGGTCGGAGCGAGACCCTCTAGAACAAAATTCACGGACATCCCCCAGGGAAACCTGGCTGGCATAGAAGACGGAGCGAAATGAGCAGTGGCGGCTGGTACAGTAGAGGAAGCTACCTCTGAGATGACCGTTCTCTGGGGAGGAATTGAAGGCGTCGGAGAAGACTGACTTGGGGCGGCCAGGAATGACTTCATCAGGGCAGTCAATCTAGCCACTTCCTCCTTAAGTTCCCTGTTCTTTTGCTCGAGGTGATCCATTAGCTCTGAAGAATTGGCCCTGGTGTTGTACCGGTGCGTCAGCTTGTCTTCAAAATAAATGAAGAACACAGAGTTAGACCACTGATCAAGAAGCCCTGAACAAAACCTACTTATGCATATGATGCATGCAATGCTTGTGCATATGATTTTATTTTTATCAGAGGAGTTTTTTTTTAGAGATCTATTTGCAAATATTTGGAAATATTAATCTTTTAGACATATAATGAAACATTCATATCAATAGTATCTGGAAAAATTTTACACCAAAGAAATACAGTCTTGGTAACCAAATACAATACAAGAGAGAAGGAAAATGAACATCCTATGGAACCCTAGAAACAATCGTCCAAAGCGCTCGAGACCGGAAGATAAGCTGCACGAAACCTATTCACCTCTGTCTCACAGGCTACCTCCATATTTACCTTCTCTTTGGCGAGTCGATCATACTTCCTCTTCCAAAACCTGGATGATTGAGGAAGAAGAGAAGTCACCACATCATCAGGCTCGTCGATAACCAGATGCTCCTGAAATTCTATCAAAGCATCCTTATCTCTGAGTTGTTGAAGTAGCTCCTCTCGCTCACGGACCCAAGCACGCGAACGGTCTTCATCTCTCAACTCCTTAACTCCTTGGTTAGGGAGGGTTGAAGGCCTAACCATAACCATAGGTGTAGGTCTCGGGTAATCATAGGGCATGCGGTACTCATAATCTCTTCTCCTCACCCACGAGGTGTAGGGTTCCAAAACAATACAATTCTTCGAACCAAGCTCTTTCCTTCCCTTGCTATGAATCTTGCGCCAAGCGCGGACCATCCTGCCCTTCAAGTTTTGGGGATCTTTACCTTCTTGAAAGAACACACCTTCTAACAAAATGTTATTAGGTTTATCCTTTAAGGGGAAGCCAAGCTGACGGCGTGCGAAAATAGGGTTGTAGTTAATCCCACCACATGTACCAAGAAGAGGCACATTGGAGAATTCACCACAAGAATCAATAAATTGCACACCATCATACACGCGGTTGTACCAAAAGATATCATCATTAGTGAGAGACATGAGTCTCGTGGACCACCGTAGATATCCTTTATTCTCCTTGAAGGCGAGCGTGTGTGGAAAGTGAGAAATAAACCACTTGTACAACAAAGGCAAACAACACACAATGGTACCACCACCCTTTTCATTTCTCATATGCAAAGAGAAATAAGTGTCACCTAACAGAGTAGGAACGGGATTAAGAGTAGAGAAAATGCTAATAGCGTTCACATCCACAAAGTTGTCGATGTTGGGGAATAACACTAGCCCATAGATGAGAAGTACAAATATGGCCTTAAAGGCGTCCTCACTCATGGACTTCCCAAACAAAGTAGCTTGGGCAAAGACGAAGTTAGATGGGAGACCTTAAATTCCACCTTTGGTAGTCATATGAGCACCAATTTCAGATTCATCTATGTTCAACAAATCAACAATCTCTTGGGAAGAAGGAAATCTCTCCAAGCCACTGAATGAGAAATGATCTAGGATAGGTATACCCACAAGATAGGCATACTCCTCAAGCGTGGGCAAAAGCTGGAAATCCGGAAAAGTGAAGCAACGGTACAGAGGATCATAGAACTGCACCAACACACTCATCAGACCTTCATCCTCCTGAGTAGCAAGAATACACAAAAGCTTCCCATGGCGAGCTTTGAACTCCAAGGGATTTAATACATAGGATGTCAAACTCCTTAACTCTTTCAAGTCGGGTTGTCTGAAACTGTACTTCTTTGTATTCCTTCTTTGCTTATCCATGTCTGAAAGTTTGCAAATAGACCTCTTAAGTTCCTTGAAAATTTTCTCATTGTTGATGATATGGATGTGTATGAATGCATGAATGCATGGATGCAACAATCACACTCAAGAATCAATCAAATCAAAACACACAAAGGTCACGGGATGGATCAAGTCATCCTTAATATCAATCATCCATTTTGGTGGATTATGGTTTACACATTATCAATACCCAAGTTCCATTAATATTAAGGATATACGAGAACAGATCAACCGCGAATCAAGGGTTTGTTGCAAGTCACGAGCATGGAGTCTCGGTTAAGAACCACCCAAAGGGAATGTACTATGGTTAAACCTGACGATCACGTTCTACAAGAGGTTCCCATAGTCATCATTCCACCTTTCGGATATTATCGGATAAACGACTACTAGTATTCCAAAAATATTCTCAAGAGAGACTCTTATGAGTGTAGTATCGCGTAACAATTGTATCAAATCTAACACTTGAACGTTCTTCGCACTACGTTCTAAAATAGGCCAAGATGGGATAGGTAATCTAAGGTCCTTGGCTTCTAAGGCATATATTGGAAAGAGTAATGCCTAACCACGACTACTAGTGTGACATTATTGATCCCAATAAGACCTCCACCAAGTGAATGGGCTTGCAAGTCAACTTGCTAAGGAATAACTCCACACAAGTCAACAAGACTATGTCATTCTCCTATCATAAGTGCACTCGAGTTCGGGTACAGAACTCATCTCACAAGAGACCAGAAAGCACACAAGCAATTGATATATATCAAGCAATTCATACATTATAAACAATACAGTCATCCCAAATTTGCACAAAAATATGTCTCAAATAAATATAAACATACAATACAACAAAGGTAAAAAGTAGGCTAAACCCACTAGGGAGATATGTTCCCCAGCAGAGTCGCCACTTTTCTGTAGCGGGGTATTCGTTACCTTTAGATTTATTGACTAAATCAAAAGTAAATCATACAATTCGAGTCGCCACCGCACTTCTATTTATCCAAAGGAAAGGTTAGAAAGCGAACAAAAATTGGGAAGTTTTATCAAATCAAAAACCAATAAAAATGCCAGAGATCTGGGTAAGGGGGTTGGTTATGCAATGGGAAGGTTTTAAGCACCCAAAACATCCTTAGTACTCTAAAGGAGCCCTTTTTGCAAATGTTGTATGGTAAGTTGGTATTTGTGAAAATATTTGTGCATACATGATTGGGGAGATGAGAAAAGAATATACAAATTATTTACAATTTTGTTGTTTGAATGAATAAACCCATTGCCAACGTACCATCACAAAGGTAGGATCAAAACCTCGTAGTTCGGGGTAAAAATCTCAAAAAAAAAGTTGGTGAATTGGTTTGTCAAAAAGCCTTAAGGTCTTTTGTTATCAAAGAGAGAAAACTCAAGCTAAACCACAGTCCACGATGTGAGGAGAGCTTCAACATACTAGTGAGGGATCCACCCTATAATAAGTATGGAAGACTTATAGTCCAATAACTAAGGATAAGGTGAGGTTTACATCAACCACTATGATAAATCAAACCTAATAGCTAATGTTTATGAAAAGCTTTTGGCAAAGGTGGCCATTGGAACTACAAAAGAATTCGAAGTGAGTTGGATTTACCAGTTAGAAGTATTCACAAAAGGAAGTCAAAGTTGACTTAAGTTTCAATTCAAAATGAGTATTATGAAAAGAGTTTGAAAAAAATCAAAGGCATAGTGCCTAGGTTTCTAATTTTTGAAAACAATGTCAATGTTTGCACAAAATGAGTTTGGCTTAGGTTAGAGTAGAGAGAAGAAGAGAAAGGCTAGGTCTTAAATATGCAAAGATGAGAGAAGAGAAATAAAACCCTTGGAGTCCCTTTATTGAGATCATAAAGATGATCCAAGTTTCTCCTTTCCTTTGGACTTAGTAAGCAATAAGCAATTAACTCAAGCAATCAAGCAAATATTCAATCAAGCTCATAGGATCCTCCAATGGACTTGTCTCTCTTAATCTTGGATGTTCATGACAATGGTTCTTCTAAATAGCTCAAGTTTAGGATCCCTATCACACAAGAACAAACAAATCAAAACGTTCCACAATGCAATAATAGAAATGGACAAAGAGAGAGTTTAGATTAGGGGTCCTTTCAAGTCAAATTTAAGATTAAGCATTCTAAAGGCATGAGGCCTAGTTGCTCTTCAATTAATTTTAGCATTCTAAAGGCATGAGGCCTAGTTGCTCTTGAACTCCATTAAGCATAGGTAAGGTCCTAATTCTAAGTCCTTTCTCCTTTTGCATTAGGTCCATGTAGATGTTTGATTGGCTGCATTTTATGTTAAAACACTAGCTGGATTCTAATGTCTTGACTGATGTCATGACATGCTGTGGAGATGATTGTTTAACTGCATTGTGTGTTAGAATATCTAGTTGTACTTTGATGCCTTGACTGATGTCATGACATACTTGAGTAGTATGCTGCAGGTTTAGCTAATACAGGACTTACTGAATGTCTAACTAGATGTTATGACATTCATCCCTGACAGCACATACTGAGGAATAGAATAGTTGGTGTTCTGTTATAACTCAGTATTTTTTTCAGTCTGTTTATCAAGGAAATAACAGACCTGGCATAAGGCCTACTGTCTGAATGTCAAACTGGATGTTATGACATTCATCATTGATAGCATTTACTGAACAATAGGCAAATTGGTTTTCTGCTACATTTCAGTATGTATCTCAGTCTGTTCTTCAGGAGAACAACAGACCATGGCATAAGGCTCTTTGTGTAAATGTCAAATTGGATATTGTGACATTTATAAATGTAAGCTGATACTGAAGTATGGACTGAGTGGTCCTGTACAATACAACATTTTGTACAGTCTGTTTTCAGGAAAAACAGACTCAGCATATGGTCTATGATGTGGACGTCAAACTGAATGTTGTGACATTCATTCCTGACAGCATATGCTAAATTGTAGGTTGGTTAGTTTTTCTGTTTCAGCAGTTTTCTCAGGCTATTCTTCAGGAAGTCAACAGCTGAGCTAAAATCCAGGAAACTAACAACTAAGCCACAATTAATGAACCTAACAAATAGCCTATTTGTTAGTACCCAAATATGTGGAAATTAGGTTAACTTGCTTGACCTTAATTTCAGGAAATACAAGTACAAGGCCCAAGTGCTGCAATATAAAAGGATGGCTATCCTTCATTCAGAACTCGGGGATTTTAGGCGTGAAGATTTTGTTGTTCCATATACTTCACTGCTGTATTTTTGTGTGTGTCTTGTATTAGGTGTATCTTGTGAGCAAAGCAATTATCACCTAGATGATTGTATTGGACTAGGGTGTTCATTGAGTTGTAAGTGTTGTGTCACTCTAAGCTTTTAAGCGTGAGTGCTGTGTATCTTGATTAAAGCTGTTAAGCACAATCCAGAGTTGTTTGAAGTGTGACTTCACTATAAACTTTAATATAATTAAAGGTTGTAATTACTGAGGTGATTGAGGGGGAGTGAGTAGGAACTCTGATCTTAGAGTAAGATTGAAATTGCATTGGGTAGGTATTAAGTGATAGGGTTAAACAATTGGTTTAAGATCTGAATTAATACTACTAATAGTGGATTTCCTTCCTGGCTTGGTAGCCCCCAGACGTAGGTGTGTGTGACACCGAACTGGGTAAACAATTCCTTGTGTTATTTACTGCACTTACTTTTTAGAGTTCTGCATAATACTTGTCTGCGCAGAATTGGATGTCATAACATCCCGTGTGACATCGAAAGTCTGTTAACTAGAATTTCAGTTCACACAAACAAAAACAAAACAAGCACAAGGCAATAGTATATTTACATAATAATATGCTCAAGTGACCAAAAGGCAAATGACATAAACATAAACATGAGCTCAAGTGAGCAAAGGGAAAAGGCAATATGAATAAATGAGCAAGAAATTAAATTGCATTAAAGTAAATTGCAAGAATTAAATGCTTGAATTAAAAGTTATTAATTAGTAGTTAGTGTTAGTGTGCCAAAAGGCAATTTAGCGCTATGTTAAGCAATCGTAAGTGGACTAATGTAGTAGTCACACCTATCTGAGGTCGGTCAGTACAACTATAGGCAACAAAAACAAGTTAGAGATCATGACTAGTAATCCAAGCTCCTACAACTTGCCATGCCAAAAGAAAAGAAGAATGACCTTGTATGAATTTTAGGTTTTTTGCTTGACCAAGAAGCAACCTATCTTGGACACAAAGCAATTCACTTGATCTTTGATCAAGATGAATTTGATTTGGATCAAAGAAGGTTAAGCCTCTCATATGTCAAGGCTAACCACAAATCATTAACTCATTGGTCAAAAGAAAAAGAAGAAGATGAAGATGGAAATGGAATGTACAAAGTTGAAATTCGAAAGACATAACCAAAACACATTGATCAAACATGAATGTAATCAACATCAATCAATGGTAAACAGAAGTGAAATGAAGATTAGAAGTCAAGAAAGGTCAAACATATTTTTGGTATTTTTTGGAATTAAAATAATGCATCAAATAAAATGAACAATTAAAGGTCAAACTTCAAATCCAATTCAAATCAACTTGAATAAGTCCAATTGGATCATCATAAGTCTAACATGGTCAAACAAGGTTTGACAAATTTTCTCAACATTTTTTGAAAACAGAAACTAATTTTAAACAATTAAAAATGAAGAAAAATAACATAATTGGACTAAAATCTCAAATAAATCTCAAGTTAATTAAGAAATTGATGAGAGTATTTTTCATAGACTTATCATTATCCAAAGAGGTTAAGAAAATATTTTTGGCATTTTTGAATATCAAATGGTATTTTAAATGAATTAAAAACAATCAGAAATGAAATTATTCATAAAAACTATTAAATGGAATCACAAAAATAATTAAAAATCATTTTATGAAACTAGAATTCAAGATAATTTTTTTGCAATTGGTCCCATATTTTTGTGATTCCAAATAAAGAAGTTATGAATTTTTGAAAATAAATGGATTAAAAGAAATTAAAACAGAAATTAAGAAATTAGAAAAAACCACAGGCGTCTGATCCAACCTCATTAATTGACGTGGACCATCAGAAGGTCAGGAAGCGCGCGCTCACCATTCACATGAGTCAAACGCGTGGTACCATGATTTAAATGAAGTCAAACAAAGCAACAGCCAAGATTAGATCTAGATATCATCATCCAATGACCAAGGTTTAAACGTGTGGGGACGGTGGTGGAAACCACCGTCTTCGCCAGTGAGAAGGCTCAGTCCGGCCACCAGTTGCAGGTTTTACAACCTCAACTATAACACGTGATCTATACACCAAATTAAACCTGGGTTGATGTACATCACCCTTGTGACCTTAGTTTTTGCTCAAGATTCTTATGGAAGAAGAAATCTGAGGTTGAAAAACTAGGTGTTCAATATGAAGTTCACCAATTCATAAAATTAAAGCCACAATTGGCTTTCCTCTCACATGAGGACTTCAGAAATGAAAACCAACACAAGCAATGCACAAAAATCATTGAGATTCGAAGCAAAACAGATGAGGTATAAACCTTTGTAGAGCAGCTTTTATGAGCACAATTCAACCAATCCTTTGCTTGCAGCTTGATCCTGATGCTTGGTATGAGAGATAGGCTTAGGAATTAGTGATGATAATCAACTGATGTTGTTGAAAATCACACTTGAAAAATGAAAGTGAAAACTCAAATGCCTTTGGTGAGAGGGTGGGAAATGATTTCTGCAGAGATTCAGGCGCCTTTAGGTTACCATTTGAG
Organism: Lathyrus oleraceus; assembly: GCF_024323335.1. Lineage (NCBI taxonomy): Eukaryota > Viridiplantae > Streptophyta > Magnoliopsida > Fabales > Fabaceae > Lathyrus > Lathyrus oleraceus. Next base: position 278,371,501 of record NC_066579.1, on the reverse strand, counting down.
TGAAGAGAGCATTCTATTTATAGCCACAACTAATGCAAAGAGGTGGGAAACTCGTGTGTGCATGAAGTTGGGTCCTCCATGCATGGGCCTGTACAGGCGCATGTGAGGCCCAAAAGCAATTGCGAATGGGTGTTGAACATCAACCAAATTGATTTGGATGTGCAGTTTACAAGGCAATGGATTATGCATGAAGATTTCACCTGGTTTCCATAAATGACCACAAATATTCATCTCTTTGAAAATCACATTTGGAAAATCCAAACATAAGAATGTGGGTAATGGTTGGAAAGGTCTTGACATAAGGAACAAAACATGTATGTGAAAAATTTGCCAAAAATGAACAACTTCAAGCCCTTCTGTTTCATTGATGAAAGCCTCAAATGACATAACCTTCAACATCAACCTTGTAGATATTTTCAAGATAATCCATTTGGACTTAAATTTTGCATCATTTGGATTTTTGATGAGAAAGTTATGGGCACTTGATGTTGGACTTTTTCACATTTCAATGGATTTGGTCCAAAATAACCTATAATGTTTTGTATTATCACATGTATTTCTTTTAGGATTATGAAATTTTGTCCAATATAACATTTTAAGTAGACATCTTAAACTTTCCAATGCACTTGGTATCACCTCAAAATCATAACAAAATGCAGGAGTTAGGTCCTTGGGAAGTTGACCCAAAATTAGGGTTTCAGTCAAAATGAACTATAATGTGTTTAAATTAATGATGACCTTCCAAGTTTAAAATAAATTTTTTATGAACATGAAAGTTGTTCATATGGTTCCTAAGAACATTTTTGCTCTTGAGTTAATCTTCTGTTGACAAACATATCAAAAGTTAGGTCTCAATGGATTTCAAAATAGTCAAATGATTTGACTGATCAACTTCTCAAAGCCAAACTTCAAATCCTGATGAATGAATGATGGAGGACACTCACATAGGTTCATATATGCATAAAATGATGAATTAAAGAACTTCCCTTGATTGTATTTGATCATAGGTTGAGGTTGCTTAATGAGCAAGGCACAATCAATGCACAGTTGAATTAGGGTTTCCTTGGGAAACAATCCTCAAGCCCTTTGGATTATCTTGATCAAATTGACAAATTAAGATACTTGGGAGGAATATATGATGATTGAGAGCTTTGGGGACCATTTTCATGTTTGCTTTCATCTTCATCTGGCCATATCAATGAGCATAGGGGCCTCATAAGAGCCTTGGATCACATGACTGCTTGAGCTTCAAAACAAAAGATGTTAGTGACATATTTTTGTGCTTTTGGTTAGTAAACAAAATAAGAAAATAAATAATATACAATTCAAGCATGCTTGGTGGTCTCAAACCAACTCACACAAGTCCCACCCCAAGGGCAAAGGAGCCAAGATGATATGATCCTTGAGGCAAATGCAATGTGCAATGATATGATGCCATGAGGGATCTTAGGGTCAAAATTAGGGTATTACAATTAGTAAGTTAATAGTTAGTTTTGTTTTTCTTTTTTAATTTCAAGACATTCTTTTGAGAACACTCAACCCACTTGCCACAAGCATAAATCCATGAACCAAAACATCTTCTCCACAAGCATACAATACCATGGAAGAGGGGAGACTTACAATCTTACTAACTAGAATGCTTATGCCTTTTATGTCACAAATTTAACGCTATGTTAAGCAATCGTAATTGGACTTATGTAGAAGTCACAACTATTTAAGGTCGGGCAATAAACTTTTGGTGTTAATTCATGTTGGAGACATAGTATTAAAAACTATGCTCATTAAACATACCACACATAAAAAATATGCAAAGGTGTGGCCTAATCTCATCCGTACTCATGTTAATCTTTCAATCAACATGCATTAGGACTTTTGAGATGTCATTGGCCAATTGAAAATGAATGGATGAAGAAGGGGAATTAAATGAAGAGGGAAAAGGATGAATGAAATCACAAATTGGTCAAACGAGGACTTTTACCAAATTAATATTATTCATTCATTTTGGGAGATAGAATGTACATTCCATCCATCCCCTAAATCCAATAATATTAACTTGACAAAGTCAAATCAACCTTGACCAAGGCCCAACAACAAATGAGAAACTCAAATAAGTCAATCCAAATGGTCAACACAATTAAAATGGAATTTATTCAATTAAAAATATTAAAATGATGCATTAAATTCAAATATGTTTTGTCCAAATCCTAAAATAACATCAAAACACCAAATAAATGGCCATGTGATTTATCATAGGTCAAACAAGGTCAAAGTACCTTGGATAAAAAATTTCATAATTTTTGGATACTTTAAAATATTTCTAAACAATTAAAAACAAGTGAAAAATCAATTAATTCATGAAAAATAATAATAATGATCCAAAAAATAATTCAATTCATAATATGAAATAGAAAAATATTTGAATTTTTTTGGTGAAAGTCCCATATTTTTTGGATCAATATTAAATTTATTATGAATTATTGAAGAAAATGGAATTAAAAGGAAAATCAGAAAATTCAAAAATACGTGGACCATCAGATCTCCCTAATTAATTGAGGTGGCAGATCTGATGATCCACAGCGTGTGTTCCACCAACACGTGAGTCAATTCCGCTGCAAACCAGGTAATTAAAAGGCACGGCTAAGATTAAAACACAGGAGTTGGATCACTAGGTTTAGACCAAGGACAACTCATCACCGGAGCCAGAGCTCTGGTTGTCTTCTCCGGCGAGCATCGCCGGACTGGTCATCATGAACCATCACCAAAATTTGAAACAGGGACATGATTTTAAAGAGAAAACATCACTAAGCTCGAATATCACCTCCATTTCTTCCAATTCCAACTATACTGAGAGATATGTGGAATTGAAAAATGAGGTTCATGATCTGAGTTGCTTCGATTCAGCATCAAAACAACTCAAACACCTTGCCTACATTGGTAGGACTTCAGCCAACACAAAATCAGTAGAATTGAGCAAGAAACAAGGAGAATCGAAGAGATCAAATTTTCTGCAAATTACCTTCAATGGAGGTCTGAGCTTCCTAGATCTTGATCTTAATCGTGCTTTACTTCACTTCAATTGCTTGCAGAAGAGGAATGGAATGGCTTAGAATCAATGGACTCCTGGAGAATTGAATTCCGAAACAGTGGAGATTCAAGCTCAAATTCAACAGAATTTCTCAGGTTTATCCTCTTGATACAAAGGGTTTTCTGTGGGGAATCAAAGTTGGCGCAGTGTGTATGTTAATTATGATCACAAGAGCTTCAATTTATAGAGAATTCAAATGATATTTGCACACTCTCTCAAGTTTCCATTTTTTGGAAAAATGATGTAAGCAAGCTGCATGGGCGCGCATATGCCCATGAAATGATTGTCCAAAAGTCCAAAATGAAGTTCAGATGCATTAGAGATGGATTGGATTGCAAGGCAATTGAGCATTGTTGTTTGAAGTTTGATCCATGCCACATGATACCAGCCTGTTTAATCCATGTGCAGCTATGCATTTCTCATCCAAAATGCATGAATTTTAGCTCTTTGGAAAGGTGAGATCAAGAGGAACAAGTTTATTGTTGAACACTTTTTCATTTGTGTAGCGGGGTATTCGTTACCTTTAGATTTATTGACTAAATCAAAAGTAAATCATACAATTCGAGTCGCCACCGCACTTCTATTTATCAAAAGGAAAGGTTAGAAAGCGAACAAAAATCGATAAGTTTTATCAAATCAAAAACTAATAAAAATGTCAGACATCTGGGTAAGGGGGTTGGTAAGGGGGTTGGTTATGCACCCAAAAAATCCTTAGTACTCTAAGGGATCCCTTTTTACAAATGTTGTAAGGTAGGTTGGTATTTGTAGAAATATTTGTGCAGACATGATTGGGGAGATGAGATAAGAATATACAAGTTATTATAATTTTGTGTTTGAATGGATAAACACATTGCCTACGTAGCATCTTAAAAAGGTAGGATCAAAACCTCGTAGTTCGGGGTAAAAATCTCAAAAGAAGTTGGTGAGTTGATTGGTCAAAAGCCCTAAGGTCTTTTGTTATCAAAGGGAGAAAACTCAACCTAAAACCACAAATCCACCATTTGAGGAGAGCTTCAACATGCTAGTGAGGGGTTAACCCTATAATAAGCATGGAAGACTTATAGTCCATCACTAAGGATATAGGTGAGTATTATATCAACCTCTAGGATAACTCAAACCTAATAGCTAATGTTTATGAAAAGCTTTAACACACATGGTCATTGGAACCACAAAAACAATTGAATGAGTTGTATTTACAAATGAAAAGTATTCACAAAATATGGTCAAAGTTGACTTAAGATTCAATTCAAAATAAGTGTTATGAAAAGAGTTTGAAAAATCAAAGGCATAGTGCCTAGGTTTATAGTGGAGAGAAGAAGAGAATGGCTAGGTCCTAAACATGCAAGGATGAGGGAAGAGAAATAAAACCATATTGGAGTTCCCTTCTTGAGATCATAAAGATGATCCAAGTTGCTCCATTCCTTTGGATTTAGCAAGCAATAAGCAAATAACTCAAGCAATCAAGCAAACAATAAATCAAGCTCCTAGGAATCTTCAATTTGGCTTTTGTATCTCTCACTTTGGATGCTCATGACAATGGCTCTTCTAATTGGCTCAAGTTTAGGATCCCTAGCACATAAGAACGCACAAATCAAAAAGTTCCACAATGCAATAGAAAGAATGGACAAGAGTGAGTTTAAAATTAGGTCCTTTCAATGTATTCTTCAAGATTAAGCATTCTAAAGGCATGAGGCCTAGTTGCTCTTTGACAGTTTATAACATTCTAAAGGCATGAGGCCTATTTGCTCTTCAAACTCCATTAGCATAGGTAAGGTCCTAAAATCTAAGTCCTTTCTCCATTTGCATTGGGTTCACACAAATAAAACAAAACAAGCACAATAGTATATACACAATAATGTGCTCAAGTGAGCAAAACGAAAATTGCATTAACATAAACATGAGCTCAAGTGAGCAAAGGGCAAAAGAAAATGAATTAATGAACATGATATTAAATTGCATTAAAGTAAATTGCAAGAATTAAATGCTTCAATTAAAAGTTAGTCATTAGTAGTTAGTGTTAGTGTGCCATAAGGGAATTTAGCGCTATGTTAAGCAATCCTAAGTGGACTAATGTAGTAGTCACACCTATCTGAGGCCGGTCAATAAAACTATAGGCAACAAAAACAAGTTAGAGACTATGACTAGTAAGCCATGCTCCTACAACTTGCCGTGCCAAAAAGAAAAGAAGAATGATCTTGTATGGATTTAGGTTTTTTGCTTGACCAAGAAGCAACCTATCTCTAATGCAAAGCAATTCACTTGATCTTGGATCAAGATGAATTTGATTTGAATCAAAGAAGGTTAAGCCCCTCATATGTCAAGGCTAACCACCAATCATTAACTCATTGATCAAAAAGAAAAAAAAAGAAGAAGAAGAAGAAATGGAAATGTACATAATTGAAAGTCAAATCACATCAGCAACATACATTGACCAAATATGAAATGGATCAACCTCAATCAATGGAAAACAGAAGTGAGATGAAGCTTACAAGTCAAGAAACAATAAAAATATTTTTGGTATTTTTTGGAATTAAAATAATACTTGAATTAAAATAAACAAATAAAAGTCAAACTTAAATCCAATTCAAATCAACTTGGAAAAGTCCAAATGGATCATCCTAAGTTCAACAAGGTCAAACAAGGTTTGACAAAAATTTTCATCATTTTTAGAAATCAGAAACTAATTTTAAACAATTAAAAATGAAGAAAATATAACATAATTGAACTAAAATCTCAAACAAATCTCAAATCATTTAAGAAATTGATGAGAATATTTTTCATAGATTCATCATCATTCAAAGATGTTAAGAAAATATTTTTGACATTTTTGAATATTGGAAACTATTTTAAATGAATTAAACATAACCAAAAAAGAGAAAATTCACAAAAAAGTATCAAATGGAATCATAAAAAATATTAAAATTCATTTTTAGAAACTAGAATTAAAAAGGGGAATAATGCAATTGGTTCCATATTTTTTGGATTTAAAATGAAGAAGTTATGAATTTTTGAAATAAAATGAAATAAAAGAAAATAGAATGGAAAATCTGAAATTAAGAAAAATCAGGAGGCGTTGGATCACATTCATTAATTGACGTGGCCAATCCTAAGGTTCTCAGGCGCGCGCTCATGGTGCGGATCCAGTCAAAGCGAAACACAAAGCATTTAATAAAGTCATAACATTCAAAGGCTGGGATTAAATCTGGAAATGAAATCCAATGGTCCAGAGCTCCGCTCCGGCGAGACTCACCGCTCTGGCCAAGATTTGCAGGTTTTCAAAACCTCATTAAAATGCATGATCCTTATATCATTGGAAAGCTGGGGTGATGTATATCACCCCTGTGCCATTGGTTTCTACTCTAGACTCTCACATGAGGACTTCAGAGGTAACAACGAACACAAGAAATGATCAGTATCTAAGCAGTTTCGAATCAAAAAAAGTTTGAACAACAACCTTTGAAGTGCAGCTTTCAATGGCAAGATCTCTTCAAATTCTTTGATGCAGTGTGTTCATGAGATGGCAAAGAGGCAAGGCTAAGGAATTGAAGCTCAATCATCAACGAGTGTAGTTGAAAATTGAACTTGAGAGTTGAAAGAGAAAAGCAAAATTCCTTTGAGTGAAGGTTAGGGATTTAGTTCTGCAGCAATTCAGGCGCCTTGAGGTTGGTCTTGAATGAAGCCAGGCATGTGTATTTATAGCAAGAGATGACGCAAGCAATGGAAAACTCATGTGTGCATAAGCTTGGGTCCTCCATGCATGGGCATGTACAGGCGCATGGGAGGCCCAAACTCGATTGCAAATGCAAGCTGAAGTGTAATTGGAGTGTTTTGGACGTGCAAATTTGAATGAATTGGCTTGTGCATGGAGTTTCAACATGTTATGCATAAATGAACACAAACTTTCACCTCTTCGAAAATGCCTCTTGCCAAATTGAAACATAACCAAGTGGGTAATAGTTGGAAAGGTCTTGACATGAGGAACAAATTTTATGTTGAACAAAAATCCATTTGGATTTGGGAAAATATTGAAAACTGATCATGAAGTTCAAGGTGCAAAACATGTGTATGTGAAATTTGCCAAAATGGATCAAATTCAAGCCCTTATGTTACAATGATGCAAGACTCAAATGACAAAACCTTCAAAATCAAAGTTGTAGATCGTTTCAAGACAATCAATTTAGACTTAAAGTTTTCATCATTTGGACTTTTTCACATTTCAATGGCTTTGGTCCAAAGTGACCTATAATGTTTTGTATTATAACATGTACTTATTTTAGGATTATGAAATTGTGTAAAACATAACATTTGATGTAGACATCTTAAAATTTCTAATGCATTTGATCCCACCTCAAAATCATGAAAATGAAGGAGTTAGGTCCTTGGGAAGTTGACCCAAAATTAGGGGTTCAGTCAAAATGACATATAATGTTTTGAAATGAATGATGAACTTCCAGGTTTCAAATGGATTTTTCATGAACATGAAAGTTGTTCATATGGTTCTTAAAAACATTTTTTCTCTTGGGTTTATCTTTATTTGACAAACACATCAAACGTTAGGTCTCAGTGGATTTCAAAATAGTCAGATGAATTGACTGATCAACTTCTCAAGTCCAAACTTCAAATATTGATGAATTGATGATTGAGGACACTCACATAAGCTCAAATATGTATGAAATTATGAATGAAATAACTTCCCTTGCTTGTATTTGATCATGGGTTGAGGTTGTTTCATGAGCAAGGCACAATCAATGCATAGTTGAATTAGGGTTTCCTTGGGAAACAATCCTCAAGCCCTTTGGTTTAACTTGATAAAATTGACAAATTGAGATACTTGGGAGGCATGTATGACGATTGAGAGCTTTGGGAACCATTGGCATGCTTGCTTTAAACGTCATCTAGCCACATTAATGAGTATAGGGGCCTCCTAGGAGCCATGGATCAAATGCTTGCTTAAGCTTCAAAAAAACAAAGTTAGGGACATATTTTTGTGCTTTTGGTTAGTAAACAAAATAAGAAAAGAAATTATATACAATTCAAGCATGCTTGGTGGTCTCAACCAACTCACAAGTCCCAACCCTAGGATTAAGGGGCCAAGATGTTATGATCATTAAGGCAAAATGCAAATGTGCAATGATATGATGCCATGAGGGATCTTAGGGTCAAAATTAGGGTCTTAAAGATGCCCCTATTTAAAGTCATTCTAGCCGGAGAAGTGAAGGTTAAAATCTTCGTCTCGACGAGGTAGAATGGGCTTAAATAATAACAAAGAGACGAATTTTGGTCCCTAAGTGACCTCATGATGCAAATGTATGTATGCAAAAGGTAATACTCTATGGGGATATATGTCCACAAAGGAAAAAGAGATCAGGAGAGACTGAAAATCCATATGAGTAATACACTCATAAATGGGACAGAGACTCCGGGGTGTAAAGGGGAATAAAAAATGCGTGAGCAGGTCACGATTTAAAACTTGATGAGAGACACGAAGGGATTGCATGAAAATAAATCAATGGAAAGACTCGAGCTGACGCAAAGATGCATGCATTGGGCAATATGCCAATACAGCCAAGCTATCCACAAAGGATACTTCGGATAAAAATCTGGACTCGGATGGGGAAAGCCCACTAAGGGACTCAGGCTGGGAACATCCACAGAGGACTCAGCTGAGGGAGAAACAAAATTAGGTATTACCGATTACGGGGTAATAAGGTCAAAGAGACATGTGGTCAAATGCACCGGTATAAGGGTGAGAGAACAACACGCTCAGGGAGAAAGAATATCTAAGACTGGTATAAAGGTGAGAGACATCAATCATCCAAGACATCTGAGGAAGAACTAAAAAGGTATATTTCAACTCAGGAAAATCTGAGTCCACAGGGGACAAAAATCATAATAGGGAGCAGAAAGAAGGAGCACCAGGGATACCGGTTACTGGGCATATAATAGGTGACCAACCAGGCGTGAATTAGGGAATATTTCCAAGACACTCATCATCTAAAAGGAGGGCTGAAACAAGCAGACTCGATTACAGGATGGACATTCGATTCCATAAGGAAATACGAATCTTACTCAACTAGGGAAGAGAAAAGACTTCGACTGAAGAGCGCGTGAGATATATTATCTATTATCGTCAAAACGTAGATAACATACTCGCAAGGAAGATTATCCACAACCGGTTACTGGGTTAATAAAGGATAAATCGACCGAAAAAAAAGGACATCGGGATACCGACTACTGGGTATAAAATGATGACCAATCCAAGGGGGGAGAAACAGTCATTACCCAACAAGGGTAAATGAAAGATGACTCGTTGCGGATAAATTGCTTGATCAGAGCAATTATCCAAGAGATATATCACCAGATACAGGGAGATATACTCAAAATGAAGGAATATCAATATCGAATATTGTATAAAGATAACCAATCGAAGAGGGGATTACATCTACCGGTTATTGGGTAGAAAACCACAGAAGAGAGTAACCGTCATCGGTTAGGATGAACAAAATCAAGGGTTAACTCTACAAGGGGGATAAAATGGGGTTTATAACTACCGGTTACTGGGTAGTGAACCACAGAAATAGGACTTATAACTACCGGTTACTAGGTAGAAGGCCAAAACATCCGCTGGGGAAAGAATGAACAATTACTGCTTACTGAGCAATTGATCACCTGAACCACAGGGAAGTGCAAGGGATATAACAAGATGAGTCAATCTAGGAACAAACTAGAGAGACACAATGAAACAAGACTCAACCCGATGAGGATATAACTCAGGGGTGTAATTCCATCCCAATACATGATTCGGGAGGAAAATGAAATAATAATGATCCACGAGGACATAACTCAGTGGGGAATATGGAAGAAAGGATAGACACTTTATGCCTACAAGGCTGACTCTATATGGAGAGATCAGACACAATCATCTGCTTGGGGAAATATATAACACCAAATAGCAGGAGAGAACAAACAAAGATATATGGCAAAGAATGCAACATGAATATCTGAATGTTATAATTATGCATGTATATGCGTGGTTTATATATGATTAATGCTGACAAACATACATATCTAACACAAACAGGTCCAAGAATTAATGGACAAACATCCGATACTACATCTCCATAGAGAAAAGCCAGGCCCACTCGAGAACACCCAATTTGGCGGGGGAAACAAAATATCAGGAAACACCGATATCTGGAGGGGATAAGGACCAATGCTAGGGGAGCAAGAAGGATCACTGGGAATCAGAGACCGCTGTTGGGAATAAGCAAGGGATAACAATCACCAAAGCTGGAGATCTTCCAACAATACGCAGAATCAAGGATAAGATCAGTCAGAGGAGAACTCTTCTGGGGATCTCATCAGGGGGTGATGTGGAATTTTGTGGGGGAACAACCACCAAACAGAAGCACATCAAAGAACATTCACTGCTAATCAAGGAAGGAAAATCTCTACTAAGGAGAAGGAGAAACAGTCACTCCGTCGGGGAAGAAGACAACACATCGTCCTCAGAAGTTCCGACACCAAACTAAAATCAGGCAGAGCCTTAGCTGGGGGGAACTAAACACGGGTAAGATCCACCATAGAAGCAAATCTACTGGGGAAAATATCAAGCACAGATATGAAACTCTGCGGGGAATAACCACCAAACAAAAGTTCCAATAACCATCACCTTTCCTCAGACTGCTGGAGAAACAAATCTCTGCCGAGGAAAAGGGAAGCACTGCTCTGCTGGGGATAGGAAAATAAACATTTTCATCACCCTCTCTACTAGGAGGAAAATTATCCGAGATGGAGGAAGCAACAACAATCAGACTCTGATCAGGCAATTCCACTAGGGAACAACTACTAAGGACCAAACTAGGAATTACCTGTAAGCGATCAGCTGGAGATAACCTGTTGGTGGCCACACTGGGGAAGTATAAAGTGAGCAATTCTGCTGAGGATGAACAAGAAGCAGACCTGTTGGAGATTAATGTAAGCGAATCCACAGGGGATAAGCTACAAACCGAGTGCTCATGAAGAGAGTTCCTGCTCACTCCGCGGGGGATTTCCAATTTGAATGAGGGAATACCAATTTCCTCGAAAAGATAGCATATCAATTTATCTATCTATAAGGGATTTTAGGTCAATCCACATAAGGGATGACAACCATATAATTGATAACACAAATGCTAGTTCCAGCCTTACTGGGCAGCTAGAAGATTAGGACCAGTCTTCAGACTCTCAGGGGACCTGGGTGGTGTATCACTTTCTTCGCGCTCACTGAGGAGACAACCTGAAAGATGATGAAGAGGATACAAATATGCTAGGAATATGAAAAAATGTGTTACCCTTTTGGAGATCATACTATCCTTTGGAGAGCACTGAGGATGTCCCAATTATCTTTTTCAGTCTTCGTGAATGTTCACTTTGTTTAAAAATAGTTTATAAAAACTTTATTTATTTAAAACAATGATATTTATCAATTAAAACATGCGAACATTTGTTAAACAGAAACAAATAAGAGTGAAAAGAATTGGATAAAGGCTCAATTTTTTTTTATGGAATGGTAGTCTGCAAATGGCAAGACTCTATGGATCTTTACAAATTTGAAATTGGTGATATATATTGGAAAAAGGCTACATTGAACATACTGACCATTTCTCCACCAACTTTGAATCCGATGTATTTGAAGCTTTAGTTGACAGAAGACAGCTTGAAAAGCAAAGTCTTGTCAGGATGCAGTTACTTGCCAAATCCCTAATTTTTGCCTAGATTGCCCTAGGGTGAGGTACTCAATCTAGAGGGATATATATATATAAATATATATATATATATATATATATATATTCATTTTTTATGTCTCTAACTTTTGCCTGGATCGCTCTTTCGGGTTTCAATCCACCGAGAAGCTCATTTTTGCCTAAGTTTCCCTTTCGGGATTTCAACTTAGCGAGCGATTCTGTTTTTATTTTAGGCGAAGTATTTCTTGAATGCATCTGAATTCACAGGATGAGTGAAATCCTCCCTATCCATAATTGTAAGTATCAAAGCACCGCCTGAAAAGGCTCTTTTAACAACATATGGACCTTCATAGTTTGGAGTCCACTTGCCCCTGGAATCGGGCGCGAAAGACAAGACTTTCTTGAGCACAAGGTCACCTTCTCAAAACACACGAGGCTTGACCTTCTTATCAAAGGCTTTGTTCATCCTTTGCTAATATAACTAACCATGGCACATGGCAGTCAATCTCTTCTCTTCTATTAAATTTAGTTGGTCATAACGACTCTGAACCCATTCAGCCTCAGTCAACTTGGCTTCCATCAAGACTCTCATTTATGGGATCTCAACCTCCACGGGGAGCACAACTTCCATGCCATATACAAGAGAGAAAGGAGTTTCCCCTGTTGAAGTGCGGACAGATGTACGATAGTCATGCAAGGCAATGGGCAGCATCTCATGCCAATCTTTGTACGTAACAACCATCTTCTGGATAATCTTCTTGATGTTCTTATTAGTAGCTTCAACAGCCCCATGCATCTTGGGTCTATAAGGAGAAGAATTATGACGTGCAATCTTGAACTCGCTACACAGCTCTCTCATCATCTTGTTATTCAAGTTAGATCAATTATCAGTAATGATCTTATCTGGCACACCATAACGACATATGAGTTGATTCATGATAAACTTCACAACCACCTGCCTGGTCACGTTTGCATACGATGCCGCTTCAACCCACTAGGTGAAGTAATCAATTGCTACGAGAATAAACCTATGACCGTTGGACTCTTTTGGCTCTATCATGCCAATCATGTCAATTCCCCACATGGAGAAAGGCCATGGTGATGAAATAACATTCAAAAGTGTTAGGGGAATATGAATCTTATCCGCATAAATCTGACACTTATGGCATTTCTTCACATACTTGCAACAGTCAGACTCCATTGTCAGCCAATAGTAGCCTGCTCTCAACATCTTCTTTGCCATGGCATGTCCATTGGAATGAGTACCAAATGAACCCTCACGGACTTCAGTCATTAACAGGTCTGCTTCGTGTCTATCCACGCATTTGAGCAAAACCATGTCAAAATTCCTCTTAAAAACACATCGCCATTGAGGTAGAAACTGCCAGACAATCTCCTCAAAGTCTTCCTATCTTTTACAGATGCCCCGGGCGGGTAAACCCGGTTCTGAAGGAAGCACTTGATGTCATAATACCATGGCTTCTCATCTTTCACCTCTTCTACTGCAAATACATGAGCTGGTCTATCCAAGCGCATCACAGTGATATTGGGGACTTCATTTCAAAGTTTTACCACAATCATATAAGCTAGCGTAGCGAGAGCATCTGCCATCCGATTTTCATCTCGAGGAATATGATGGAAGTCAACCTCAAGAAAGAACGTTGAAATCCTCCTCGCATAATCTCTATATGGAATGAGACCAGGTTGATTCGTTTCCCATTCACCCTTAATTTGATTAACAACGAGGGCAGAATCACCATATACATGAAGATGCTTGATCCTTAGATCAATACATTCCTCCAATCCCATAATACAGGCCTCATACTCAACCATATTATTCGTGCATTTGAAAGTTAGCCTTGCTGTAAAAGGAATATGATTGCCCTGAGGAGTAATAATCACTGCCCCAATACCATTTCCATATTGATTTACAGCGCCATCAAAGAACCATACTCCATCTGGAACCAGGCTCTGGCCCTTCATCGAGTGTAGGCTCATCACAATCTTTCATTTTCAAATACAGAATCTCCTCATCCGGGAAGTCATACTGAACTGACTGATAATCTTCAATAGGCTGATGTGCCAAATGGTCAGCCAAGATACTACCTTTAATAGCCTCCTGAGCTCGATACTCAATATCATACTCAGATAACAAGATCTGCCAACGGGCAATCCTCCCTGTTAAAGCAGGCTTCTCGAAGATGTACTTGATTGGATCCATTCTGGATATCAACCAAGTCGTATGATTTATCATATATTGACGTAAGCGCTTAGCATCCCAAGCCAAAGCACATCATGTCTTCTCAAGCATTGAGTATCGAGACTCACAATTGGTGAACTTCTTACTCAGATAGTAGATGACATATTCTTTCTTCCCTGATTCATCTTGCTGACCAAGGACACAACCCATAGAGTCTTCAAGGACAGTCAGATACATAATCAAGGGTCTCCCTTCCACAGGCGGAGACAGAATCAGAGGCTCAGACAGATACTCTTTAATACTTTCAAAGGCCTTTTGGCAATCATCGGTCCAATCATGATGCTGATCTTTCCGGAGGAGCTTGAATATAGGCGCACATGTGGCAGTCATGTGGGATATAAATCTGGAGATATAATTCAAGCGGCCAAGAAAACCTCGGACTTGCTTCTCAGTTTTGGGCGCAGGCATCTCTTGTATTTCTTTGACCTTGGTAGGATCAACCTCAATACCTCTCTCGCTGACAATAAAGCCCAATAACTTGCCGGAACGGACTCCAAATGTACACTTGTTCGGATTCAGACGAAGCTTGTACGTCCTCAAAGGCTGAAAAAGCTTCAACAAGTGCTCAAAATGTTCAACTTTCGTTCTTAACTTAGCAATCATATCATCAACATATACCTCGATCTCCTTGTGCATCATATCGTGAAACAAGGTAGTCATAGCTCGTTGAAACGTGGGTCCGGCGTTCTTCAAACCGAAGGGAATCACTCGATAACAGAATGTTCCCCAAGGTGTGATGAATGTTGTCTTCTCCATATCCTCGGGTGCCATTTTGATCTGATTATATCCAGAAAATCCGTCCATAAATGAGAACACATTGAATTTAGCTTTATTGTCTACCAACATATCAATATGCGATAGAGGAAAATCATCTTTCGGACTAGCTTTATTCAAGTCTCTATAGTCCACACACAGCCGGACTTTTCCATCTTTCTTAGGCATGGGCACAATATTGGCCACCCATCGAGGATATGTAGAAGTCACCAGAAACCCCGCATCAATTTGCTTATGAACTTCTTCTTTAATCTTCACTGCCATATCAGGATGACTTCTTCTGAGCTTCTGCTTCATAGGCATGCACTCAGGCTTTAAAGGCAGGAAATCTTGCACGATATCTATATCCAGACCAGGCATTTGTTTATATGACTAGGCAAAGACGTCGACATATTCTCGCAACAACTCAATCAACCCCTTCTTCACATATTATTCAAGGAGTGCCCCAATCTTCACTTCGCGAACACAATCCTCAAACCCCACGTTGACTGTTTCCAGATTCTCAAGATGTGGCTGAATGATCTTCTCTTCGTGCTCATGCAAACGGGTAATCTCGTCAGTAATCTCTTCAACACCATCTTCTTCGGCCTCAAATACAGGGAACTCAAAGTTGGGAGATGGTGTTGGATCATTATGTTCAATGGGTTTGACTAACCTGCATAATGATTTTGGATATAAAAGAGATTTTAGAATTCAAACAAGGCGAATCATTATGCACATGAAAAGATTGATTTTATTATAATTTTAGGGTTTTTTGTGATCACCAATTTCATGTAAAAAGCAAAAAGTGAAAATAATTTGGAAAAACAAACATTTAACATGAATTTATTGAATGAATATCATTGTATTTATGTGCCAACAATGTCATCACTGCTCCTTTTGGCATGGGAGAAGGGTTTTTAAACAAAAATCAACATTACATGGACTTAAGGACAACTGTTGGAACATCAACAGCGACCCAGTTATTGCAGACTCCTCCAGGGATGCAAAGTTGCCAGAATCTTCCTCTACATCATCTTCCACTACAGCAGCAGCTTCCTGGTCTTCGACCGCATGGATGAAACCACCACTATCAAACAGCGCATGCTTGTTGAAAGTGCCTAAAGAGTATCTTATGCCAGCCCGAGATTTATTATCTTCCAGCTTGATCATTTGTCCTAAACCAGTAGTTGCGCCATGCTCAATGGCCAACTTCGCATCATTATAGGACACAAATGAAGAAGTTCCTTTCTTAGAAGGATCAGCAATAGAAAAGGCTTAGAACGGCGTCCCAACCTCGTCCTCAGCATCAATGTAAGAAAAGGAAGACAAATGGCTAACCAATAGAGCCTTTTCTCCCCCTACCACCACCAACTTCTTGTTCTTCGCGAACTTCAACATTTGGTGTAGGGTGGATGTCACAACACTTGCCTCGTAAATCCATGGTCTTCCCAACAAACAGCTATATGATGGGTGGATATCCATGACCTGAAAAGTGATCTGGAAATCACTAGGTCCAATCTTGATTGGGAGTTCAACCTTGCCAATCACGGTTTTCCTGGATCCATCAAAAGCTTTGACAACCACTCCACTCTGCCTCATGGGAGGCCCTTGGTAAGAAAGTTTCTCCATAGTGGATTTTGGAAAAACACATTCAGTGATGATCCTGTGTCTACCAGTACGTTAGACAAGGCATCATCCTTGCAATTCATTAAGATGTGAAGTGCCAAATTGTTGTCTCTTCCCTCCTCAGGGAGATCAACATCACAGAAGCTCAGGTTGTTACAAGCAGTAATGTTTGTAACAATGCTATTAAATTGCTCTATGGTGACGTCGTGATCTATATACGCCACGTCCAACACCTTCTACAAAGCTTCTCGGTGTTATATGAGCCACCTGGTGCTGGTTACAGGCTGGACGCACAGTCTGCCTCTTCACAGAGGGTCTTCTTGATTTAACATGGGAGGTCACAGCATGTGCCTCGCCATCTTTCTTCTTGGGAAACGCCCCATAACGTTTGGCAGAAGAGCCTTCTTCTCTGGTCAGGCGCCCTTCCCTGACTCCCTCTTCTAGATGCATCCCCATGTTCACGGTCTCGGTGAAGTCGGAAGGAGCGCTAGCAATCATCCGCTCGTAGTAAAAAGAGCTTAAAGTCTTGAGAAAGATATTTGTCATCCCCTTCTCTTTGAGCGGGGGAACAATCTGTGCAGCCAGTTCACGCCACCTCTGGGATGTTCGCACTATCCAGGCCCATTTACCATCTCAAAGCGGCACCGGACAGGCTGTCCTGGAAGTAGTGGATCAGGAGTTGATCATTGTCAGTCTGAGTCGACATCTTGCGGCATACATCATAAGATGGCTGAGCGGGCAAGTGTTTCCTTTGTACTTTTCAAAGTCAGGCACTTTGAATTTGACAGGAATCTTGACATTAGGTACTAAATATAGCTCAACAGCAGATTTTCCGAAGAGGTCCTTCCCTCTGAGAGTTTTAAGTTCCTTGCGCAGCTCAAGGAATTGATCATTCATAGCGTCCATTTTCTCATACTCGTTTGGGCCCTCAGATGGCTCAGAGTGGTAAATGGTGTCATCTACTCTCAGCAATGTATGCACGACTGGAGGTGGCATAGCAAGGACCGGGCTAGATGCCGGCAAAGAAGCAAAAGTAGGGGCGAGACCCTCTGGAGCAATGTTAGCGGGCATCCCCCAGGGAAACCTGGCTTGCATAACAGATGGAGCAAAGTGGGCACTGGCAGCAGGCACGGTAGAGGAAGCAACCTCTGAGATGATCGTCCTCTAGGGAGGAGTTGAAGGCGTTGGAGAAGACTGGCTTTGGGCGACCAAGAATGACTCCATCAGGGCAGTCAATCTTGCCACTTCCTCCTTCAATTCTCTGTTCTCTTGCTCTAGGTGATCCATTAGCTTTGATGAGTTGGCTCTGGTGTAGTACCGGTGCGTTAGCTTGTCAATACAATAAATGAAGAACACAGAGTTAGACCACTGAACAAGAAGCCCTGGAACAAAACCTACTTATGCACATGATGCATGCAATGCTTGTGCATATGATTTATTTTTTAATCAGAGGAACTTTAGAGTTCTATTTGCAAATATTTGGAAATATTAATCATTTAGACATATAATGGAATAATCACATCAATAATATCTGGGAAAACTTTACACCAAATAGGTACAGTCTTGGTAACCAAATACAATACAAGAGAGAAGGAAAATGAATATCCTATGGAACCCTAGAAACAACCATCCATATCTGGGCAAAGCCTCTTCACCTCTCTCTCATAGGCTGCCTCCATATCTGCCTTCTCCTTGGCGAGTCGATCATACTTCCTCTTCCAGAACCTGGAAGACTGAGGAAAAAGAGAAGTCACCACATCATCAGGCTCGTCGATAACCTGATGCTCCAGAAACTCTATCAAAGCATCCTTATCTTTAAGCTGCTGAAGTAGCTCCTCTCACTCACGGACCCAAGCATGTGAACGGTCTTCATCTCTTAACTCCTCTACTCCTTGGTTAGGGAGGGTTGAAGGCCCAACCATAACCATAGGTGTAGGTCTTGGGTAGTCATAGGGAATACAGTACGCAGAAGCTCTCTTCCTAACCCACGAGGTGTAGGGTTCCAAAGCAATACAATTCTTCGGACCAAGCTCTTTCCTTCCCTTCCTCTGAACCTTGCGCCAAGCGTGAACCATCCTGCCCTTTAACTTTTGGGGATCTTTACCCTCTTGAAAGAAGACACTTTCTAACAAAATGTTGTTAGGTTTATCCTTTAAGGGGAACCCAACCTGACGACGTGCCAAAATAGGGTTGTAGTTAATCCCACCACATGTACCAAGAAGAGGCACATTGGAGAATTTACCACAAGAGTCAATAATCTGCACACCATCATATACACGGTTATACTAAAAGATATCATCATTAGTGACAGACATAAGTCTCCTAGACCACCGTAGACATTCTTTGTTCTCCTTGAAGGCGAGCATCTGTGGTAAGTGCGAAATAAACCACTTATACAACAGAGGAAAACAACACACAACGGTACCACCACCCTTTGCATTACTCATATGCAAAGAGAAATAAGTGTCACCCAACAGAGTAGGAACGAGATTAAGAGTAGAGAAAATCCTAATGGCGTTCACATCCACAAAGTTGTCGATGTTGGGAAATAACACTAGCCCATAGATGAGAAGTACAAATATGGCCTCAAAGGCATCCTCACTCATGGCCTTCCCATACATAGTAGCTTGAGCAATGAGGATATCAGATGGGAGACCTTGGATTCCACCTTTGGTATTCATATGAGCACCCACAATAGATTCATCTATATGCAACAAATCAGCAATCTCTTGAGAAGAAGGAACTCTCTCCAAGTCACTGAACGGAAACTGATCTATAATAGGTATACCCACAAGATAGGCATACTCCTCAAGCGTAGGCAAAAGATGGAAATCCAGAAATATGAAGCAACGGTACAAGCGATCATAGAACTGCACCAACACACTCATCAGACCTCCATCCACCTGAGAAGTAAGAATAGACAGAAGCTTCCCATGACGAGCCTTGAACTCCAAGGGATATAATACATAGGATGTCAAACTCCTTAACTCTTTCAACTTGGGTTGTCTGAAGCTGTACTTCTTTGTATTCCTTATTTGCTTATCCATGTATGAAAATTTGCAAATAGACCTCTTAAGTTCCTTGAAAATTTTCTCATTGTTGATGATGTGGATGTGTATGAATGCATGAATGCATGGATGCAACAATCACACTCAAGGATCAAGCAAATCACACCACACAAAGGTCATGGGACGAATCAAGTCATCCTTAATATCAATCATCCATTTTAGTGGATTATGGTTTACACCTTATCAACACCCAGGTTCCATTGATATTAAGGATATATGATAACGGATCAACCATGAATCAAGGGTTTGTTGTGAGTCACGAGCATGGAGTCTCGGTTAAGAACCACCCAAAGTGAGTGTACTATGGTTAAACCTGACAATCATGTTCTACAAGAGGTTCCCATAGTCATCATCCCATCTTTCGGATATTATCGGATACACGACTACTCGTATTCCAAAAATATTCTCAAGAGAGACTCTTATCGGTTAAAAAGTATTCCAAATAATCTCCTCAGAGACTTCTTATCTTTAACAGATGCCCCGGGCGGGTAAATCTGACTCTAAAGGAAACATTTGATGTCATAATACCATGGCTTCTCATCTTTCACTTCTTCAATTGCAAATACATGAGCTGGTCTATCCAAGCGCATCACAGTGATATTGGGGACTTCATTCCTGAATTTCACCACAATCATCGAAGCAAGTGTAGCAAGTGCATCTGCCATCCAATTCTCAACTCGAGGAATATGATGGAAGTCAACCTCAGTAAAGAAGGTCGAAATCCTCCTCGCATAATCTCTGTATGGGATGAGGCCAGGCTGATTCGTCTCCCATTCACCCTTAATCTGATTAACAACAAGGGCCGAATCATCATAAACATCAAGATGTTTCATCCTAAGATTTAATACACTTTTCTAAACCCATAATACAGGCCTCATACTCCGCCATATTATTCGTGCATTTGAAAGTTAGCCTTGCTGTAAAAGGAAAATGTGTGCCCTGAGGAATAATAGTCACTGCCCCAATACGAGTTCCATATTGATTCACATCGCCATCAAACACCATGCTCCATCAGGAACCAGGCCCTGGCCCTTCATTGAGCGTAGGCTCATCGCAATCTTTCATTTTCAAATACAGAATCTCCTCATCAGGGAAGTCGTACTGAACTGACTGATAATCCTCAATTGGTTGATGTGCCAAGTGATAAGCCAAGATACTACCCTTAATAGCCTTCTGAGCTCGATACTCAATATCATACTCAGACAACAACATCTGCCAACGGGCAATCCTTCCAGTCAAAGCAGGCTTCTCAAAGATATACTTGATTGGATCCATTTTGGATATCAACCAAGTTGTGTGAGTCAACATATACTGGCGTAAGCGCTTAGCAATCCCAAGCCAAAGCACATCATGTCTTCTCAAGCATTGAGTATCGAGACTTACAATCAGTGAACTTCTTACTCAGATAGTAGATGACATATTCTTTCTTCCCTGATTCATCTTGCTGACCAAGGACACAACCCATAGAGTCTTCAAGGACAGTCAGATACATAATCAAGGGCTCAGACAAATACTCTTTAATACTTTCAAAGGCCTTTTGGAAATCATCGGTCCAATCATGATGCTGATCTTTCCGGAGGAGCTTGAATATAGGCGCACATGTGGCAGTCATGTGGGATATAAATCTGGAGATATAATTCAAGCGGCCAAGAAAACCTCGGACTTGCTTCTCAGTTTTGGGCGCAGGCATCTCTTGTATTTCTTTGACCTTGGTAGGATCAACTTCAATACCTCTCTCGCTGACAATAAAGCCCAATAACTTGCCGGAACGGACTCCAAATGTACACTTGTTCGGATTCAGACGGAGTTTATACATCCTCAAAAGCTGAAAAAGCTTCAACAAGTGCTCAAAATGTTCAACTTCCGTTCTCGACTTCGCAATCATATCATCAACATATACCTTGATCTCCTTGTGCATCATATCGTGAAACAAGGTAGTCATAGCTCGTTGATACGTGGCTCCGGCGTTCTTCAAACCGAAGGGAATCACTCGATAACAGAATGTTCCCCAAGGTGTGATGAATGTTGTCTTCTCCATATCCTCGGGTGCCATTTTGATCTGATTATATCCAGAAAATCCGTCCATAAATGAGAACACATTGAATTTAGCTGTATTATCTACCAACATATCAATGTGTGGTAGAGGAAAATCATCTTTCGAACTAGCTTTATTCAAGTCTCTATAATCCACACACATCCGGACTTTCCATCTTTCTTAGGCACGGGCACAATATTGGCCACCCATTGAGGATATGTAGAATTCACCAGAAACCCTGCATCAATTTGCTTCTGAACTTCCTCTTTGATCTTCACTGCCATATCAGGATGAGTTCTTCTGAGCTTCTGCTTCACAGGCACGCACTCAGGTTTCAAAGGTAGGAAATGTTGCATAATATTTGGATCTAGACCGGGCATGTCTTCATACGACCAAGCGAAGACGTCAACATATTCTCGTAGCAATTCAATCAACCTCTTCTTAACAGTTTCTTCAAGGAGTGCCCCAATCTTCACTTCACGAACACAATCCTCAGACCCCAAGTTGACTGTTTCCAGATTCTCGAGATGCGGCTGAATGATCTTCTCTTCATACTCAAGTAGACGGGTAATCTCGTCAGGAATCTCTTCAACATCATCTTCTTCCGCTTCAAATACAGGGAACTCAAAACTGGGAGATGGTGTTGGATCATTATGTTCAATGGGTTTGATCAACCTGCATAATGATTTTGGATATGAAAAGCTCTTTAGAAATCAAACAAGGCAAAAGATTGATTTTATTCTATTTTTTTAGGTTTTATGTGATCACCAATTTCATGCAAAAAGCGAAAAGGGAAAATGATTGGAAAAATAAACATTTAACATGAATTTATTGAATGAAAATATCATTGTAGTTATGTTGCCAACAATGTCATCACTCCTCCTTTTGGCACGGGAGAAGGGTTTTTAAACAGAGTGATCATTACGTTGACTTCTGGATAACTGTAGGAATATCCACAGCGACCCAATTGTTGCAGACCCCTCCAGGGATGATGAAATTGCCAGAGTCCTCTGTATCTTCTTCCAAGACAGCAACAACTTCTTCATCTTGACCGGTGTGGATGAAACCTCCACTTTTGAATAGCCCTTGCGCGTTAAAGACCCTAGAAGAAAAACCTATGCCAGCCCGAGACTTATTGTCTTCTAGCTCAATCATTTTTCCTAAACCAGCATTTGCGCCACACTCAATGGCCAACTTTGCATCCTTGTAGGAAGCAAATGAAAGAGTTCTCTTCTCAATAGGCTCAGCTATAGATAAAGCTTAGAAAGGAGTTCCAACTTCATCCTCAGCATCTATATACGAGAAGGAAGACAGATGGCTAACCAGGAGAGCCTTTTCTCCCCCTACCACTACCAGCTTCTTATTCTTCACAAATTTCAGTTTCTGGTGTAGGGTGGATGTCACGGCGCCTGCCTCGTGAATCCATGGTCTGCCTAAGAGACAACTATACAATGGGTGGATGTCCATAACCTGGAAGGTAATCTGGAAATCACTCGGTCCGATTTTGACTGGGAGATCAACTTCCCCAATCACAGTTTTACGCGACCCATCGAAAGCTTTCACAACAATTCCACTCTTCCTCATGGGAGGCCCTTGATATGACAGTTTTGAAAGAGTGGATTTTGGAAATACGTTTAGTGATGACCTAGTGTCCACCAACACATTGGACATGGCGTCGTCTCTGCAGTTCATAGATATATGTAAAGCCAAGTTGTGGTCTCTTCCCTCCTCAGGGAGATCAGAGTCGCAGAAACTCAGGTTGTTACAAGCGGTAACGTTTGCAACAATGCTATCGAATTGTTCTATTGTGACATCATGATCTACATATGCCACATCCAATACCTTCTGAAGTGCCTCTCTATGTGGTTCTGAATTCAGAAGTAATGATAACGCAGATATCTTGGATGGTGTTTGTAGAAGCTGGTCTACAGAAGTAGGAGTTATCAATGTAGAGGAGGGCTTAACAACAGGTGCCGGATTCGGAGTGCTCACAGCATTCCCAATCGGGCGTTCAACAAAATCATCATTAGCCTTGGGCTTGGGAGGTGCTGAAAACACATGACCGCTGCGGGTCAAACCACTAACATCCGCGATGTTAACAATAGGGGAAGATGGCAAGGACACCTCTTTCCCATCTTTTACAACAACAACGTTGTAATGAAAGGGGATGGCTTTCTCGGAAGAATACGATACAGGACCGACAGGCTTAATGATAAGAACAGGAGAAGCCTTCTGTTTGCTACCACCATACTTTATGATAACAGGCTCGGGCATCCGGAATATTGGGGAATTTACCTTGACCTCAGGCTCATCTTCATCAACATTCCTAATCTGAATAATCTCAATGACTCTCTCATCTAGCATTTCCTGAATATCCTTGCGCACCTGGTGATAACCCAATCGGTTAACAGAGCATATTCGGCATCTATCATGGTCGTGCTCATAATGACAGTAATCACATAGCAGACGATGCATTTCGACAAGAGACCGTCAAATATGACTGACATATTTGACTTTGTACTTGCCATGGCAACCCTGGACCATGTTGACAGATTTCCCATGCTCAGGCAATGGGTTCTTCTTCACATTAGGACCTACATCCTCGAAACACAGAATGCCACACCTCACAAGGTCTTGAACCTTGGTCTTCAAAGGGTAACAATTCTCCACGTCATGGCCGGGAGCACCAGAATGGTAAACACAATGTAACTCGGGCTTATACCACCATCGGGGGTTAGCAGGTATAGTCGGTGGGTCTCTCGGAGTAATCAACTTCCTCTCTATCAAAGAGGGATATAATTCTGCATACGTCATTGGAATAGGATCAAAGGTGACCCTTTTCCTTTCGTAACTCGTGCTGGTTTGATTACTGTTTCGAGGCTGGTAGGACTGCTGTTGCGGTCGGTGCTGTTGATGCTGATATTGCGGATGTGGTTGCTGATTGTTACTATGTTGCTGATACTGTTGATTGTCTCTGAAAACAGGTGCTATATGAGCTACCTGATGCTGGTTACCGGTGGGACGCACGGTCTTCCTCCTCACAGAGGGTCTTCTTGGTTTTACATGGGAAGTCACGACATGTGCCTCTCCATCTTTCTTCTTCGCAAACGCCCCATAACGTTTGGCAGAAGAGCCTTCTTCTCTGGTCAGACGCCCTTCTCTGACCCCTTCTTCTAGACGCATCCCCGTATTCACCATCTCAGTGATGTCAGAAGGAGCGCTAGCGATCATCCTCTCATAATAGAATGAACTCAAGGTCTTCAAAAAGATCTTGGTCATTTCCTTCTCTTCTAGCGGAGGCACGATCTGTGCTGCGAACTCTCGCCACCTCTAGGCGTACTTTTTAAATGTTTCCTTGTCCTTCTGGGACATGGCCCTCAATTGAAGGATCGCCAAGGTCGTTGAAGGATCGGATGTTCGCGCTATCTAAACCCATATACCAACGCAGAGCGGCACCGGACAAACTGTCTTGAAAGTAGTGGATGAGCAACTGATCATCGTCGGTTTGAGTTGACATTTTCCTGGCATACATAACCAGGTGGCTGAGAGGACAAGTATTTCCCTTGTATTTTTCAAAGTCAGGGACTTTGAATTTTACTAGGATCTTCACATTGGGAACCAAGCACAGTTCGGCAACAGACTTGCCAAAAAGATCCTTTCCTCGAAGAGTTTTCAATTCCTTGTGAAGCTCAAGAAATTGATCGTTCATAGCGTCCATCTTCTCATAAACATATGGGCCTTCAGACGGCTCAGAATGATAGATGGTGTCATCTACCATGGGTATGGTATGCACGACAGGAGGAGGAACAGCAAGGACCGGGCTAGATGTCGGCATAGAAGCAAAAGTTGGAGCAGGACCCTCAGGCATGAAATTGGGAGGCATCCCCCACGGGAATCCGGCTGGCATGGCCGCTGGAGCAAAATGTGCGCTGGCTGCAGGCATAGTTGAGGAAACAATCTCAGAGATGACTGTCCTCTAGGGAGGAGTTGAAGGCGTCGGAGAAGACTGGCTCTAGGCAACCAAGAATGATTCCATCAAGGCACTCAGTCTGGCCACTTCCTCTTTCAGCTCACGGTTCTCTTGTTCTAGATGATCCATCAGTCTTGAAATGTTGGCTCTAGTGTAGTACCGGTGAGTCACCTTGTCTTCAAAAATAAATGAAGAACACAGAGTCAGATCACAGGACAAGAAAGCCGGGAACAAAACCTGCTTATGCACATGATGCATGCAATGTTTGTGCATATGATTTGTTTTTATTTCAAAGGAACTCTAGGGTTTTATTCGCAAATTTTGGAAATACTAGCATTTATTAAGTATGGAAATATCTCATCAAATAATATCAGGGAAAATAAGTACAACATTGTCAATCATACACAAGAGAAAAGGAAAGTAATCATCCTATGGATCCCTAGAAACAATCATCTAAAGCTCGGGACACAGGAAGATAGGATGCGTGAAGCCTCTTCACCTCTCTCTCGTAGGCAGCCTCCATATTCGCCTTCTCCTTGGCGAGTCGATCATACTTCCTTTTCTAAAACTTGGAAGATTGGGGAAGTAGAGAAGTCCATGCATCATCAGGGTCATTAATAACCTGATGTTCAAGGAACTCGATCAAAGTGTCCTTCTCTCTAATCTGCTGAAGCAACTCTTCGCGTTCACGGATCCAAGCACGTAAACGGTCATCGTCTCTCAACTCCTCTACTCCTTGATTAGGGAGGGTTGAAGGCCCAGCCATAATCATAGGTGTAGGTCTCGGATACTCGTAAGACTTGAGATACTCAGACGCTCTCTTCCTCACCCAAGCGGTATAAGGCTCCAAAGCAACATAATTCTTAGGACCCAACTCCTTCTTTCCTTTCCTATGAATCTTGCGCCAAGCGCGGACCATTCTGCCCTTCAAGCCTTGGGGACCTTTACCCTCCTGAAAGAACACACCCTCTAACAGAATGTTATTAGGTTTATCCTTTAGGGGGAACCAAGGCTGACGACGTGCTAAAACAGGGTTGTAGTTAATCCCACCACATGTACCGAGAAGAGGCACATTGGAGAATTCACCACAAGAGTCGATAATCGGCACACCATCATACACACGACTGTACCAAGAGATATCATCATTAGTGAGAGACATAAGTCTCCTGGACCACCGTAGACATCCTTTATTCTCCTTGAAGGCGACCGTCTGTGGTAAGTGAGAAATAAACCACTTATACAACAGAGGCAAACAACATACAATGGCACCACCACCTTTTGCATTCCTCATATGCAAAGAGAAATAAGCATCACCCAACAGAGTCGGAACGGGATTAAGGGTAGAAAAGATCCTAATAGCGTTCACTTCCACAAACTTGTCGTTGTTGGGGAACAATACCAATCCATAAATGAGAAGTACAAATATGGCTTCAAAGGCATCCTCACTCATGGCCTTCCCATATACAGTAGCTTGAGCAATGAGGAACTCAGAAGGGAGACCTTGAATTCCATCTTTGGTAGTCATATGAGCACCAACCAGAGATTCATCTATGTGCAACATGTCAGCTATCTCTTGAGAAGTAGGAATACTCTCCAAGCCACTGAGGGGCAACTGGTCTAGGATAGGTATACCCACAAGATAGGCATACTCCTCAAGGGTAGGCAAAAGTTGGAAATCCAGAAATGTGAAGCAACGGTACAAGGGATCATAAAACTACACCAATACACTCATCAACCCTTCATCCACCTGAGTAGTCAGAAGAGGAAGAAGCTTTCCAAAATGAGCCTTGAAACCCAAAGGATCTAATACATAGGATGTCAAATTCCTTAACTCTTTCAAATCTGGTTGTCTGAAACTGTACTTCTTTGTATTCCTTCTTTGCCTTTCCATGTCTGAAAATTTTGCAAATAAACCCCTTAAGTTCCTTGAAAATTTTCTTATTTATTGATGATATGGATGCAAATGGGTGCATGAATGCATGAATGCAACAATCACACTCAAGGATCAAACAAAGCACACCAAACAAAGGTCATGGGATGGATCATGTTATCCTCAATATCAATCATCCATTTTGGTGGATTAAGGTTTACACCTTATCAACACCCAAGTTCCATTGATATTAAGGATTCATGAACGAATCAACCATGAATCAAGGGTTTGTTGTAAGTCACGAGCATGGAGTTAGGTTAAGAACCACCCAAAGGGAGCGTACTAGGGTTTAAACCTGCCAACATGTTCTACAAGAGGTTCCCAAAGTCATCATCCCATCTTTCGGATATTATCGGAGAAACGACTACTCGTATTCCAAAAATATTCTCAAGAGAGACTCTTATGAGTGTAGTATCGCGTAACAATCGTATCAAATCTTACACTTGAACGACTTTTGCACTACATCCTAAAAATAGGCCAAGATGGGCTTGGTAAACTAAGGTCCTTGGCTTCTAAGGTCTATATTGGAAAGAGTAATGTCTAACCACAACTTACTTGTGTGACATTATTGATCCCAACATGACCTCCACCAAGTGAATGGACTTGCAAGTCAACTTGCTAAGGAATAACTCCACACAAGTCAACAAGACTACGCCATTCTCCTATCCTAAGTGCACTCGAGTCCGGGTATAGAACTCATCTCACAAAGATCACCAAGCATACAAGGAATTAATATCAAGCAATTCAATCATTACATACAATACAGTAATCCCAAATTGCACAAAAATATGTCACAAAACAAATACAATACAACAAGCATGAAAAGTTGGCAAAACCCACTAGGCAAATGGACACAAATCCCCAGCAGAGTCGCCACTTTTCTGTAGCGGGGTATTCGTTACCATTAGAGATATTGACTAAATCCAAGGTAAATCATACAAAGTTGAGTCGCCACCGCACTTCTATTTATCCAAAGGAATGGTTAGAAAGCGAACAAAAACCTAATAGTTTTAACAAAAAACTAGTAAAAGAAAACATAATTTGGGTAAGGGGGTTGGTTATGCAATGGGAAGGTGTTAGGCACCCAAAACATCCTAGGTACTCCTAGGGAGCCCTTTTCATACTTGTTGCAAAGGTTGTTTGTTTTGTGAAAATTTGTTTGTGCAAACATGATTGAAGAGATGAGAAGAGAATATACAAGTTATTTACATTTTGTGTTTGGATGGATAAACCTATTGCCTACGTACCATCTTATGAAAAAGATTAGGATCAAAACCTCGTAGTTCGGGATAAAAATCTCAAAACAAGTTGGTGAATTGATTGGTCCAAAAGCCTTAAGGTCTTTTGTTATCAAAGGGAGAAAACTCAACCGAACCACAAATCCACCATGTGAGGATAGCTTCAACATGCTAGTGAGGGGTTAACCCTATAATAAGCATGGAAGACTCATTGTCCATCACTAAGGACATAGGTGAGTATTACATCTACCACAAAGATAACTCAAACCTAAGAGCTAAAGGTTATGGAAAATTTGATTAAGAAGTGGCCATTGGAACCACAAAAAGAAATTTGAATGGGTTACATTTACCAATTAGAAGTATGTACAAAATAGTCAAAGTTTACTTAAAGATTCAATCCAAAATAAGTATTGTGAAAAGAAAGTTTGAAAATCAAAAGCGTAAGGCTTAGGTTTCTAATGTTTGAAAGCAAAGGTTAAATGTTTGCACAAAAGGTTTTGGCTTGGGTTAGAGTGGAGAGATGAAGAAGAAGGGCTAAGTCCTAAGTAAAACAAAAAGATGAGGGATGAAGAATCAAAACGACAATGGAGTCCCTCTCTTGAGATCATATTTATGATCCAACTAGCTCCCATCCTTTGGAATAAGCAACCACAAAGCATAAGCAATTAAAACAAGTCTCTTAAAAGATCCTCAATGTATATTGTATCTTCCACTTGGATGAACATGACAATGGTCCTCCAATGAAGCTCAAATGGAAACTCCTAGCACAATAGCACACACATCAAAAGTTCCATGAAGTAAAACAAGAATGGACAAGAGTGAGTTTAGAGATTTGGTTCTTCTAACCCATCTTCATCATTAAGATCCTTTTACTCCAATTTTGCACAAGGAAAGTCCTAGAATTTAAGTCCAATTCTCCATTTCTTTGCATAGGGAAAGTCCTAGAAACTAAGTCCATTTCTTTGCATTTGGTTCACAACAATCAAAACAAAACACAAGCATAATAATATATACACAATTATGTGCTCAAGTGAGCAAAAGGCAAATGTCACTAACATAAACATGTGCTCAAGTGAGCAAAGAGAAAAGCAAATGGACAATATGTGCAAGAATAGTAAATTGCATAAAAGTAAATTGCATAAAGTAAATGTTAATTGTCAATAGTTAGTGTTAGTAGTTAGTGTGCCATAAGGCAAATTTAGCGCTATGTTAAGCAATCGTAATTAGACTTATGTAGAAGTCACAACTATCTGAGGCCGGTCAATAATAATGTAGGCAACAAACACAAGTTAGGAGTCTTGATAGTGAACCAAGTCCCAAAAACTTGCCATGCCAAAAAAAGAAAATGAGAATTGATCTTGTATTGGTTTAAGCCTTTTGCATGATTTAGAAGACAACTTATCCTTAATGCAAAGCCATTCACTTGATCAATTGATCAAGATGAATTAGATTTGAATCAAGGAAGATTAAGTCTCCCTAATCAATGTTAACTTATCAAGCTTCAACTCATTGATCAAGAAGAAAAGAAATAGAAGAAGATGGAGCAGAAGATGGATAAGAGAAATGGAAATGACAAAATTAAAGTGCATTAAATGAAATACAATGTACCAATCCTCATATGTTGACCAATAACATTGAAAGTCAAGGTCAAACAATCAAAAACAGAAGTGAGATGAAGATTGGAAGTCAAGAAATGAATAAACTTTTTTTGGCATTTTTTAATATTTAAAATAAACTTGAATTAAAAATAAATGGAAAGCTCAAACATCAAAATTACTTCAAATCAACCTTGAAAGGTCCAAGTAATTTATCCTAAGTTCGACAAGGTCAAACAAAGTTTTACAAAAAAATTCAGCATTTTTAAAAGTCAGAAATTATTTTTAATCAATTAAAAATGAATAAAAATTACCTAATTGAACTAAAATCTCAAATAAATCTCAAATCAATTCAAAAATTGATGAGAATATTTTTCATAGATCCATCATCATTCAAATAGGTTATGAAAATATTTTTGTATTTTTTGAACATCAAAAACTATTTAAAATGAATTAAAAATAACCAGAAAAGAGAAAACTCACAAAAAATATCAAATGACAAAATAAAAATAATTAAAAATCAGAAATAGAAACTAGAAATTATTTGGGAAACAATGCAATTGGTCCCATAATTTTTGGATAAAAAATTGAAAGAGATATTGATTTTTGAAATAAAATGGAATTTAAGAAAATAGAATGGAATTAAAACAAAAAATAGAAATTGGAAAAAACAAGAGCCCTTGGATCTGAGCTCATTAATTGAGCTGGCAGATCCAAGGATCCAGAGGCGCACACTCATGGAACACCAAAGTCAATGCAATCACATGGGAAAGAAATAAAAGTCATAACAAGCAATGGTCAGGATTCGATCTGGGAATCACATCACACGGCCAAGATTCAAACTGGCAACATGCGGCCACCGGAGCCACCTTCTTCTCCGGTGAGCCTGCACATTCCGGTCAACTATGCAGGTTTTCAAACCTTCATGGAAATGCACGATCCTTATACAAAAATGAAGTTGGGGTGATGTACATCACCCCTGTAACCTTGAATCACACTCAAGATTCCTATAAATTGAGAAATCTGAGGTGGAAGATTCAGGTATACAAAATACAGATCAAGGAAAAGCAAAATTGAAGCTACCACTAGCTTGCCTCTCAAGTGAGGACTTCAGAAAACATTAGATCCAAACAGAAAGGTCCATGGATGATGAGAATCGAAGAAAATACCAGTTGGAATGTAAGCTTGAATTCTGGTAGCTTGAGCTTGATGCCTTGCTTTCTTTGCTAAAACAGAAGTTCAATGAGATGAATGATGAAGGTTTAGAAACATGAGATCTAAGAATTCAACCAGATGAAGTTGAATTCTAGATCTGAAAAATTTGAGAGAAATGAAATTGCTTTTTTAGTGATGGCTATGGAAAGAATTCTGCAGCATTTCGGGTTGAATTAGGCGTCTGAAATGAATGGAATGAGGTCTCTATTTATAGAGGAAGTGGCAAGAAACTTGTGATCAATCCGTGTGCATGGCATGTGGAGCTTCATTGCATGGGCTTGCATGATCATGCACAAGGCCCAAAAACAATGCCAAATGAATTCTGAGCATCAGCCAAATGGAAATGGACGTGTGACTTGCAAGGCAATTGCTTGTGTACCAAGATTTCAAGTGAATTTCTCATTTGTACCTAAACAATCATCTCTTCGAAAGTAGCATTTATAAAATCCAAACATAGGCATATGGGTAATGGTTGGAAAGGTCTTTGTATAAGGAACAAATGTTATGTTGGACAAAAACTCATTTGAAGTGTGGAAAATTATGAAATTTGATTTTAAACTACAAGGTGCATGACATGTCAAGGCAAGGTTTCTAAAATTGGCCAACTTTCAAGCCCTTCTGTTTCGATGATGCAAGCTTTAAATGGAAAAACCTCCAACAACAAAGTTGTAGATTTTTTCAAGCTAAATCAAAATGGACTTAAATTTTGCATAATTTGGATTTTTGATGAAAGAGTTATGGGCACTCTAAGTTGGACTTTTTTAACTTTTAATGCATTTGGTCAAAAAGGACCTATAATGTCGTGCATTATCACATGTATTTCCTTTGAGATTTTGAAATTTTGTTCAACATAACATTTTAGTTATACATCTTAATCTTTCCAATGAATTTGACCCCACCTCAAAATCATAAAAAATGAATGAGTTATGTCCTTGGGAAGTTGACCCACAATTAGGGTTTCAGTCAAAATGACCTATAATGTATTGGAATGGAAGATGGCCTTCCAAGCTTCAAATTAATTTTTGATGAACATGAAAGTTGTTCATATTGTCCTTGAGAACATGTTTATTTGGGAACCATCTCCATTTGACCAACACATAAAAAGTTAGGTCTCAGTGCATTTCAAAATAGTCAGATGAATTGACTGATCAACTTCTCAAGTCCACAACTCATATCTTGATGAATTGATGATTGAGGACACTCAAATAAGTTCAAATATGCATGAAATGATGAATTAAAGAACTTCCCTTGATTGTATTTGACCATGGGCTGAGGTTGCTTCATGAGCAAGGCATTGTGATGCACAGATGAATTAGGGTTTTCTTGAAGAACAGGACCTCAAACCCTTTGACTTGCTTTGATAAAATGATGCATTGAGGTACTAGGGAGGCATATTTGATGGATGAGAGATTTGGGAACCATTACCATGCTTGTTATCATCTCTCCTTGACCATGTCTTTGTACCAATGTTCTTCTTGAAGCTTTGGACCTTGTGATTGCTCAAGCTACGAACAAAAGATGTTAGTGACATATTTTTGTGCTTTTGGTTAGTAGATAAAATGAGAAAAGCAATGATATACAATTCAACCATGCCTGGTGATCTCACACCACTCACAAGGAGTCCCACCCAAGGGCAAGGGAACCAAGATGCTTATGATCCTTGAGGCAATGCCAAATGCAATGTTATGATGCCATGAGGGATCTTAGGGACAAAATTAGGGTCTTACAGGCGAGTGAACTCCTCACCATCCATAGTTGTAAGAATCAAAGCACCGCCTAAAAAGGCTCTCTTGACAACATATGGGCCTTCATACTTAGGAGTCCATTTTCCTCTAGAATCTGGCTTGAATGATAAAATCTTCTTGAGCAAAAGGTCACCTTCTCTGAACACACGAGGTTTGACCTTCTTATCAAACGCTTTCTTCATCCTCTGCTGATACAACTGACCATGACACATGGCAGTTAACCTCTTCTCTTGAATCATATTCAACTGGTCAAATCTGGTCTGACACCATTCAACTTCAGTCAACTTGGCTTCCATGAGCACACGCAATGAAGGAATCTTAACCTCTACGGGGATCACTGCTTCCATACCATAAACAAGAGAGAAAGGGGTTTCCCCTGTTGAAGTGCGGACGGATGTACAATACCCATGTAAAGCAAACTGGAGCATTTCACGCCAATCCTTATACATGACAACCATCTTCTGGATAATCTTCTTAATTTTCTTGTTCGCAGCTTCAACAACCCCATTCATCTTAGGTCTATAGGGAGAAGAATTATCATGTGCAATCTTGAAGTCTTAGCAAAGAGCTTACACCATATTGTTATTCAAGTTCGATCCATTATCAGTAATGATCTTACATGGCACACCATAACGGCATATGATTTGATTCTTGGTAAACCTTACAACAACTTTCTTAGTTAGATTTACGTACGAAGCCGCTTCAACCCATTTTGTGAAGTAATCAATTGCCACTAGAATGAAACGATGTCCATTCGAAGCTTTGGGCTCAATCATCCCAATCATATCAATTTCCCACATGGAGAAGGGCCATGGGGAAGAGATAACATTCAATAGTGTCGGAGGAACATGAATCTTATCTGCATAAATTAGTAACCTGCTCGCAATATCTTCTTCGCCATTGCATGTCCATTGGAATGAGTACCAAAGGAACCTTCATGCACTTAGGTCATCAACAAGTCTGCTTCGTGTCTATCCATGCATCTGAGAAAAAACATGTCGAAGTTTCTCTTGTACAGTACATCACCATTCAAGTAGAAATTACCGGCTAATCTTCTCAAAGTCTTCTTATCTTTCAAAGATGCCCCATGCGGGTAAATCTGACTTTGGAGGAAACATTTGATGTCGTAATACCACGGCTTCTCGTCTTTGACCTCTTCAACCGTAAACACATGAGTTGGCCTATCAAGACGCATCATAGATAAATTGGGAACTTCATTCCAATACTTCACTACAATCATTGATGCCAAAGATGCAAGAGCGTCTGACATCCGGTTTTCATCTCGAGGGATATGATGAAATTCAACCTTTGTAAAGAAAGTTGAAATCCTTCTTGCATAATCTCTATATGGTATCAAACCGGGTTGATTTGTCTCCCATTCTCCTTTGATCTTATTCACTACCAAAGTTGAATCACCGAAGACATCCAAATATTTGATTTTGAGATTCATGGCCTCTTCAAGCCCCATAATGCAAGCTTCATATTCTTCCATATTGTTTGTACACTTGAAAGTCAGTCTAGTTGTAAATGGTAGATGCGTGCCTTGAGGAGTAATAATCACTGCCCCAATGCCATTTCCATCTTGATTAACAGCTCCATCAAATACCATGCCCCAACGGGAACCAGGCTCTGGCCCTTCATCTAGCAATGGTTCATCACAATATTTCATTTTCAAGTACAAAATCTCTTCATCTGGAAAATCATACTGCACTGACTGGTAATCTTCAATTGGTTGGTGAGCCAAATGGTCAGCCGAGATACTACCTTTGATCGCTTTCTGAGATCGGTATTCTATATCATACTCTGATAACAATATCTGCCAATGGGAAATCCTCCTAGTTAAAGCAGGCTTCTCAAATATATAGTTGATTGGATCCATTTTGGATATCAACCAAGTGGTATGATTCAACATATACTGACGCAGACGCTTATCAGCCCAAGCCAATGCGCAACAAGTTTTCTCAAGTATTGAATACCGAGTCTCACAGACGGTGAATTTCTTACTGAGGTAATAAATTGAAAATTCTTTCTTCCCAGTCTCATCTTGTTGACCAAGAACACAACCCATAATATCTTCTAGCACAATCAAATACATGATCAAAGGTCATCCTTCAACAGGAGGAGACAAAATCAAAGGCTCAAGCAGATATTCCTTGATACTATCAAATGCTTTCTGGAAATCTTCGGTCCAATCACAAGACTGATCTTTCCGAAGAAGCTTGAATATAGGCGTACATGTGGCAGTCATGTGGGAAATGAATCTTGAAATATAATTCAAGCGGCTGAGAAAACCTCTGACTTGTTTCTCAATTTTGGGCGCAGGCATCTCTTGTATTGCTTTGACCTTGGAAGGATCAACTTCAATACCTTTCTCGCTGACGATAAAGCCCAACAACTTACCAGAACGATCGCCAAAAGTACACTTATTGGGATTCAAGCGGAGTTTATACTTCCTCAAATGTTGGAATAACTTCAACAAATTCTCAACATGTTCCTCTTCATCAATCGACTTAGCAATCATGTCATCGACATATACTTCAGTCTCTTTATGCATCATATCATGAAAAAGAGTAGTCATTGCTCTCTGGTAAGTTGCACCAACATTCTTTAGACCGAAAGGCATCACTCTATAACAAAATGTTCCTCAGGGTGTAATGAATGTGGTCTTCTCCATATCCTTGGGTGCCATCTTAATCTGATTATATCCGGAAAATCCATCCATAAACGAAAAGACTTTGAATTTAGCAGTATTGTCTACCAACATATCAATGTGTGGCAGAGGGAAATCATCTTTCAGACTGGCTTTATTCAAATCTTTATAGCCGACACACGTGCGGACTTTTCCATCTTTCTTTGGCACTGGGACGATGTTGGCCACCCATTGTGGATAGTCAACAGTCACAAGGAAACCGGGATCAATTTGCTTCTGGACTTCCTCTTTGATCTTCACATCCATATCGAGATGCATTTTTCTTAACTTCTGCTTGACTGGATGGCATTCTGGCTTCAACGGCAATCTATGCTCCACAATATCATAATCCAAACTAGGCATGTCTTGATAGGACTAAGCAAACACATCTGAATACTCTCGAAGAAGATCAATCAACCCCTTCTTAACATCTGGACACAATCGAGACCCAATCTTGACTTCCTTCATATCATCCTCGGAACCCAAGTTGACTAGCTCAATTTGCTCTTCAAACGGCTGAATAACCTTCTCATCTTGCTCAAGAAGACGAGACCGTTCATCACTCACTTCTACATCACTTTCCTCCTCAGCCTCAAACACAGGGAATTCAAAATTTGGAGAAGGAGAAGGATCATTGTATTCAATGGGGTTAGGAACCAACCTGCATAATGATTTGATATTTTGATTTTAGAGAAGTGAATTTGTGACCAAATATTATCCAGATGGACAATTATATTTTTTATTTATGTTTTTTGTGATTACCATTTTCGGAAATAAGCAAAAAGTAAAAACAAAATATCAAAGATGTGGATGAATAAAATTAATTTTATTGATGATCAATTTAAAATGCCCAAACAATGTTCACTTCTCCCTTAGGCATAGGAGAAGGATTTTAAAATATAAAAAGAAAATTACTTAGATCGATGCAAAATGACAAGAATATCAACAGCATTCCAATTGTTGCATGTCTGTCCATGTGTCACAAAGTTGGTGCGGTCTTCCTCTTCATTGTCCTCTAGCACAACAGCTAAGTGTTGTTCATTCCCATGAATTAACCCTCCGCTACGGAAACTGAGTTGCGTCTCTTCAGATCTAACGGTTGACGAGCCCTTCTGGAACCCCAAACCAGTTCTTCCTTTGTTGTCGGAGACCTCTACCACGCGCCCCCACTGATCAACAGGACCTTCTTCAACAATCTTCTGCACATCTTTCAGAGAGGACATAGGTGCCCCAACTCTCTTTTCAGCAGCAATAGATAAGGCTTGGAACAGAGTCCCGACCTCATCCTCAGCTTCTACATATGAAAAAGATGATAGATGGCTGACAAACAGTGCTTTCTCACCTCCCACAATCACCAACTTGCCATTTTTGACAAATTTGAGCTTCTGATGCAGAGTGGAACTAACAACTCCTGCTTCATGAATCCATGGCCTTCCCAATAAACAACTGTAGGCCGGGTGAATATCCATTACCTGGAAAGTAATCTGAAAATCACTCAGACCTATTTTGACTGGAAGGTTCACTTCTCTAATGACAGTCTTGCGCGAGCCATCAAAGGCTTTGACAATTACTCCAATATACCTCATGGGAGCTCCTTGGTAAGATAACTTTGACAATGTTGACTTTGGAAGCACGTTGAGTGACGACCTAGTGTCAACTAGCACGTTTGACAAAGCATCTTCCTTGCAATTCATCGAGATGTGCAAAACCAGATTGTGATTTCTTCCCTCCTTAGGGAGTTCTTCATCGCAAAAACTCAAATTGTTGCATGAAGTGATGTTGGCTACAATATGATCAAACTGATCCACAGTAACATCTTGCTCCATGTATTCCTGTTCAGGAACTCTCTAAAGTGCTTCTCTGTGCGCTTCATAATTCAAAAGCAGAGACAACACGGAAATTTTTTAGGGAGTCTGGAGCAACTGCTCAACCACGTTGAATTCACTCCTCTTGATCAGTCGGAGTACCTCATCATCATCACCATTGGCTTTCAAATTGCTGGATTCACCAGACTTATATTTCGAACAACCAACCGGATCTACCATAGGCACCTCCTCCTTCTTAACAGTACTCAACTCTCCCTTATTCTCCGGAATCATCGATCCAAAAACTCGACCACTACAGCTCACCTTTGTAACATCTGCAATGCTTACTACTGAACTGGTCGTAGGCAACGGGACCTCTTGACCTTTCTCAATCATCGTAGCATTGTATTGATACGGTACAACCTTATCAGATGCATACGGGACTGAGCTTGCCAACCGTATTACCAACGGCGAAACTGATCTATTGCTGACGTTCTGGCTATTGCTGTTATCATACTGAATCACCAACCGCTCTGGTTGCTTGAAAACGGGAACAATGACATTGATGTCGTCATCTCCATGACCGGATTGAACAATCTGGATCATGCCTTCATCCATCAGGCGCTGGATGTCCCTTTTCACGACAACACACCCTCTTGGGTTCACACTACAAATATCACAACTTTCGTGATAATGTTCACAGTCACTCACCAAACAGATATCTTTATGCATTTGCACCAAAGATCTTCGGATAAACCGGACATCGAAAACTTTGAATTCACCTGGACAGCCGTCCACCATGTTCATTGAAGAATTCCCATGAGCGGGCAAAGGGTTAGCTTTCACATTAGGCGCGCGGTCTTCAAAAGACACCATGCCACTCTTCATAAGCTTTTGCACCTCATATTTCAATGGATAACAGTTCTCAATATCGTGCCCAGGTGCACCCTGATGAAAAGCACAACGAAGTTCAGGTTTATACCACCATGGAAGTGGTTCTGGTATCTGCGGTGGATTCCTCGGTTGAATCAACTTCTTGAGGACTAAAGATGGGTACAGTTCGGCATATGACATAGGAATCGGGTCGAAAGAGACCTTCTTCCTCTCAAAGTTTTGTTGCTGGTGATGATTGTTGTTGGAATTATTGTTGTTGTAGGTGTTTGTACTTTGTTGCGGTTGTTGTTGTTGACATTCATTCTGATACTGATGTTGTTGTTGTTGTTGAACTGGTATTTTTTGCTGATTGGAGAATACTGGAATGATGGATGATACTTGATGATGATGATGTTGACGGGGTGATAGATTTCTCCTGGCTTGAGGCCTCGTCTGCGTCCCACTTCTTATTGCATTTGTTTCATTCTCTTTCCTCTTACTAAAATTGCTCCCATATTTCTTGTTAGTTGAAGCCTCTTCTTTCGACAATCGTCCTTCACGGACCCCTTCTTCAAGTCTCATCCCCATGTTTACCATTTCGGTAAAATCACAGGGGGCACTGGCAATCATGCGTTCATAATAAAATGAACTCATGGTTTTAAGAAATATTTTTGTCATTTCCTTCTCCTCCAAATGAGGAGTGATCTGGGCAGCCAACTCCCTCCAACGCTGGGCGTACTCTTTGAATGTCTCCTTATCTTTCTGAGACATGGACCTCAGCTGGTCCCTATTTGGCGCCATATCAACGTTGTATTTGTACTGTTTCACTAAAGCCTCTCCTAGATCATTGAAAGTATGGATGCTTGCACTATCTAGCCCCATATACCAATGGAGCGCAACACCTGTCAGGCTATCCTAGAAATAGTGAATCAGCAGTTGATCATTATCTGTCTAGGTTGACATCTTGCGGGCATACATCACAAGATGGCTGAGTGGACAAGAGTTTCCCTTATACTTCTCAAAGTCAGGCACTTTGAATTTGACTGGGATTTTCACATTAGGCACTAAGCACTGTTCAGCAGCACTCTTCCCAAATAGATTTTTGCCTCTCAGCGTTTTCAGTTCCTTGTGCAGCTCAAGGAATTGGTCATTCATCTCATCCATCTTCTCATAGACATCAGGGCCCTCAGATGGCTCGGAGTGATAGATGGTGTCTTCTACACGCGGCAAAGTGTGCACAACGGGAGGTGGAACAAACATCACCGGGATAGATGTCGGCATGGAAGCAAAAGTAGGAGCGAAACCCTCTGGCACAAAATTAGGTGGCATTCCCCAAGGGAATCCAGCAGGCAGATTCAGAGCGAAGTGGGCGGTGGCAGCAGGCACAGTAGAGATAACCACTTCAGAGATGACTGTCCTTGCGGGAGGAGTTGCGGGAGTTGGAGAAGCTTGGCTCTGGGCAACAAGAACTGACTCCATCATGGAAGTCAGTCGGGCAATCTCTTCTTTCAAATCTCGGTTCTCTTGCTCAAGGTGTTCTATGATCTTTGGACGATTGGCTCGAGTGTTGTACTGGTGAGTCAGCTTGGCTAAAGCATAGAAGAACACCAATCAGACACTTGGCAAAAACCTGCTTATGAAAATGATGCATGAAATGCAATGCTTGATTATTTTTATTTCCAATGAACTTACTATATCATTTGCAAATATATAAAAATTGAAATGGAAATTGCAATAATTTGATATGACCAAAAATCTCTTTTCATTTATATAAATTGGAAGGATTACAGTGAGTACAATTTTAGAAACCAAAATAAAAGATACAAGAGAAAAGGAGACTAGTCATCCTAAGGATCCCTAATAATAGTGTCAGCAGATCTGGCTGAAGGCGCGTACTTCCTTCGAATGCGACGAATCTCGGTCTCAAAAGAGGCCTTTATCTGAGTCTTCTCGAGGACAAGCTGGTGAACAATCTTCTGCCAAGCAACGAAAGGTTGAGGCATACTAGAAGATGAAACCACTGGCTCTCTCTGTCTCTTCGTCAGTCGGTCTTCAAGTAGCTCAATCAATGCATCTTTGTCCTTAGACTCCAATAGCAACTCTTCATGCTTCTTGCTCAAAGCATGGAAACACTCTTCCCACATATCTTTCTCTTACTTCATCTTGACGAGCGCGTCTTCCAACTCCTGTACATCTTGGTTAGGGAGAGTTAATGGCTCAACCACAACCATAGACACGGGTCTTTTAGATGGATAAGGCATCTTCAACTCCATAACTATCTTCTTCACTCAAAGAGTGTAAGCTTCCAAAGCTACAAAATTGCACGGACCAAGCTCTGATCTTCCTTTCCTATGCACATTATGCCAAGCATGCACAATCTTCTGCTTCAAATGTTGGGGATCTTTACCCTCTTGATAGAAAATACCTTCTAAAAAAGTTTTATTAGGCTTGTCTCTCAAGGGGAACCCAAGTTGACGACGAGCCAAAGCAAGGTTGTAGTTAATTCCTCCTTGTGTACCAATGAAAGGAACATTAGATAATTCACCACAACTATCAATAATCTCCAAACTGCTTAAAGATGGGTCATACCAAACTATATCATCATTAGTGAGAGACATAAGTCTCTAAGACCACCTTAGACATTGTTTGTTCTCCACAAAAGCAGGCGTCTGAGGCAAGTGCGAAATAAACCACTTGTACAGAAGAGGAATGCAACAGACAATACTTCCACCACATTTAGAATTCCTTAGATGAAAAGAGAAATACATATCACCCAACAGAGTAGGCACAGGATTCCCAATCAAGGAAAGTCTAATGGCATTAACATTAACAAAACAGTCGATGTTAGGGAACAAAGTTAATCCATAGATGAGAAATACTAAGATAGCTTCAAAGGCGTCCACACTACCAGCTTGAGCAAAAGTGGTAGCTTCCTTGATGAGGAAAAGAAATAGCAATCCATATAATCCTCCTTTCTTCATCCAATGAGCATCTATCTTAGACTTCTTCAGGTGAAGAGCTTTAGCAATAATACTAGATCGGGGAATCTCCTCCAATCCACTAAAAGGCTCTCTACTAGAAACAGGTATCCCCAAAAGATGAGAGTACTCCTCCAAGGTAGGCACAAGCTAAAAATCTGGGAAAGTGAAACAATGGTAGAGAGGATCATATAACTGCACCAATACACTCAACAATCCTTCCACTACATCAGTAGACAAAATGGACAGAAGCTTCCCATGACGTTGTTTGAAGTCCAAGGGATCTAATACAAAAGATGCTAGCTTCCTTAACTCTTTCAAGTCGAGACATCTGAAACTGTACTTCTTAGTGTTCCTTCGTCCACAATCCATGGTCTGAAAATATTTGCAAATGATACCTTAGTTCCTTGAAATTTTGTGTGATGAATGTTATGATGCGCATGAAATGCATGAATGCAACAATCACAAATAAGGGATCACACACAAGGCAAACAATGGTCAAGGGATGAATCAAGTCTTTGTCAAGATCAATCATCCATTTTGGTGGATTATGGTTTTCACCTTATCAACACCCAAGTTCCATTGATATTGACAAGACTTGATTGGATAAACCAAGAATCAAGGTTTTGTTGCAAATCATGAGCATAGAGTCTGGGTAAGAACCATCCCAAAGGAGTGAACTAAGGATAAAACCTGTATATCATGTTCTAAAAAGTTCCCAGATTCTTAATTCCATCTATCGGATATTACAAGTTAAGATGACTGACTCATCGACCCATAATATTCCCAAGAGAAACTTGTCTGAGTGTAGTATCGCGTAACAACTGTTATCAAGTCTACACTTGAATAGTTTCCGCACTACGTCCTAAATAGGCCAAGATAGGTTAGGTGTTCTAAGATCCTCAACTTCTCAGACCCAATTAGAAATAGTAATGCCTAACCACAAATACTTGTGTGACATGTCCAAGTTTCCACACAATACCATGGAAGAGGGGAGACTTATAATTTCACTAACTAGAATGCTTATGCCTTTTATGTCACAAATTTAGCGCTATGTTAAGCAATCGTAATTGGACTTATGTAGAAGTCAAAACTATTTGAGGTCGGGCAATAAACTTTTGGTGTTAATGCATGTTGGAGACATAGTATTAAAAACTATGGTCATTAAACATACCACACACAAAAAATATGCAAAGGTGTGGCCTAATCTCATCCATACTCATGTTAATCTTTCAATCAACTAGTATTAGGACTTTTGAGATGTCATTGGCCAATTGAAAAGGAATGGATGAAGAAGGGGAATTAGATGAAGAGGGCAACGGATGAATGAGATCACAAATTGGTCAAAAGAGGACTTTTACCAAATTAATATTATTCATTCATTTTGGGAGATAGAATGTACATTCCATCAATCCCCTAAATCTAATAATATTAACTTGACAAAGTCAAATCAACCTTGACCAAGGCCCAACAACAAATGAGAAACTCAAATAAGTCAATCCAAATGGTCAACCCAATTAAAAAGGCATTTATTCAATTAAAAATACTAAAATAATACATAAAATTCAAATATGTTTCATCCAAATCCTAAAATCACATCAAAACACCAAATAAATGGCCATGTGATTTATCATAGGTCAAACAAGGTCAAAGTACCTTGGATAAAAATATTAATAATGATCCAAAAAATATTTTTAATTCAGAATATGAAACAGAAAAATATTTGAAATTTTTTGGTGAAAGTCTCATATTTTTTGGATCAATATTAAATTTATTATGAATTATTGAAGAAAATGGAACTAAAAGGAAAATCAGACAATTCAAAAATACGTGGACCATCAGATATCCCTCATTAATTAAGGTGGCAAATCTGATGATCCACAGCACGCATTCCACCAACACGTGAGTCAACTGTGCTTCAAACCAGGTAATTAAAAGGCACGGCTAAGATTAAAACACAGGAGTTGGATCACTAGGTTTAGACCAAGGATAACTCATCACCGGAGCCAGAGCTCCGGTAGTCTTCTCCGGCGAGCTTCGCGAGACTGGTCATCATGAACCATCACCAAAATTTCAAACAGAGACATGATT
Source organism: Lathyrus oleraceus (assembly GCF_024323335.1). Taxonomy (NCBI): domain Eukaryota; kingdom Viridiplantae; phylum Streptophyta; class Magnoliopsida; order Fabales; family Fabaceae; genus Lathyrus; species Lathyrus oleraceus. The sequence goes on along the minus strand of NC_066579.1, from coordinate 278,327,816 downwards.
TTAAAGAGAAAACATCATTGAGCACGATTATCACCTCCATTTCTTCCAATTCCAACTATACTGAGAGATATGTGGAATTGAAAAATGAGGTTCATGACAACTCAAACACCTTGCCTACATTGATAGGACTTCAGCTAACACAATAATCAGTAGAATTGAGCAAGAAACCAGTAAAATCGAAGAGATCAAATTTTCTGCAAATTACCTTCAATGGAGATCTGAGCTTGCTAGATCTTGATCTGAATCATGTTTTGCTTCACTTCAATTGCTTGCAGAAGATGAATGGAATGGCTTAGAATCAATGAACTCTTGGAGAATTGAATTCCAAAATAGTGGATATTCAAGCTCAAATTCAACAGAATTTCTCAGTTTTATCCTCGTGATACAAAGGGTTTTCTGTGGGGAATAAAAGTTGGCGTAGTGTATGTGTTAATTCTGATCACAAGAGCTTAAATTTATAGAGAATTCAAATGATATTTGCACACTCTCTCAAGTTTCCAATTTTGGAAAAATGATGTAAGCAAGCTACATGGCGCGCATAGGCCCATGAAATGATTGTCCAAAATTCCAAAATGAAGTTCAGATGCATTGGAGATGGATTGGATTGCAAGGCAATTGAGCATTGTTGTTTGAAGTTTGATCCATGCCACATGATACAAGCCTGTTTAAGCCATGCGCAGCCTATGCATTTCTCATCGAAAATGCATAAATTTTAGTTCTTTGGAAAGGTAAGATCAAGAGGAACAAGTTTTATGTTGAACACTTTTTCATTTCGAGCTTGGAACTTGGAGATATTTGGGGTGGAAGTTTGGAAAATTTTGACATATTGAAAATTTTCTAATTGTCAAGCCATATGTCTCAATATTCTACCTTGCTTAACTTTTTGTAGGAGCTTCAAATGAGAAACGTTTCTTCATTAAAATTTTATCTCTCTCAAAGTCATTCAAAATGGTCACCAATTTCATGTCATTTGGATTTGAAATGGTTGAGTTATGCATTTTTGAAGTTTGGCAAAATCACTTGATCAATGGTATAGGTCAAAAATGACCTATAATGTAGCCTCATATCACATGTGCAAAGAAGTTGAATTAGCTCTCACTCCAAACATAAAAGTTGAAATAGACACATTGAATTTTATTTTTCAACTTGGAAATATTTCATCTCATAAAAGTTGAGCAAGTAATGGCCTTGGGAAGCTGACTTTCAAATTAGGGTTTAGACAAAATGACCTATAATGTTTAAACATAGAAAATGATTTTACAAGCAAAAATAGCTATAGGTCTCAACATGAAAGTTGTTTATAATATCATTTATAGAAAGTTTTCTCTTTTAATAATTTTCATATGGTGAAAATTGTAGGAGATAGGGTCTAGGGAGACCCAGTTTTGATCAGATGAATTCATCTGGCCAACCACCATCAACTGACTTGCTAATATCCAATTCTCTTGACTTTCTTGGCTCATGGTAGATCATATATGACTAATATGATGAATTTTGAGGTGTCCCTTGAGAAATTTGATCAATAGGTGAGATAGCTTGTTGGAGAAGTTACTCAAGATACCTAGTCAAACTAGGGTTTCCAAGGCAAATCACCTTCAAACTCTTGAAGCAAACTTTAACATATAACATGTAGAGAAAATTGGGACTCATATATGATGTTCATAAACATTCTTGTATCAATTCTTGATTGTGCTCTTTGTTCATGAGGGTCTCAAACCCTAGATGTGATCAATGAATCAAGGATATCATGTCCCTACCTACAAAAAGAGTTAGATAGATACAAAGACATATTTTTGGTATTTTGGTTAGTAAAATGATAATATACAAGTATGATATAATCACAAAGTACTTGGTGATCTCTCCCAAAACAAACCCAATGAACGAGGGGTGAGGAGGATGCCAAGGTATGATCCCAATGCTAATGCTTATGATGAAATTTCATGAGGGATCTTAGGGTCAAAATTGGGGTCTTAAACAATGCACTCCCTTTGATGGCCTTTTGAGTTACCGCCATTTTCCATCAGGCTACTCTACCGATTAGAGCAGGCTTCTCAAAGATGTATTTCACAGAGTCCATCTTAGAGATCAACAATGTTGTATGAATGAGCATGTACTGCCTTAAGAATTTGGAAGCCCCTGCTAGTGCACAACAAGTCTTTTCAAGCATTGAATACCTACTTTCACAATCGGTGAACTTCTTTCTTAAGTAGTATATAGCGTGCTCCTTTCTAGAAGTTTCGTCATGTTGGCCAAGGACGCATCCCATGGATCCTTCGAGGATGGCGAGGTACATGATCAATGGCTTACCGGGTACATGAGGCATCAAAATAGGGGGTTCTTGCAAGTACTCATTGATCTTTTCAAAATCTCTTTGGCAGTCATCGTTCCAAATGACGGCTTGATCAATCTAGCAAGTGACCGTAAGGTGAGATATAAACCTAGCAATGTAGTTCAATCTACCTAGGAATCCTCAGACCTCCTTTGCAGTTTTGGGTGGAGGAATATCTTGTATGACCTTCACTTTCTTAGGATCTACCTCAATGACACGTTAGCTGACTATAAAACCTAGCAATTTGTTGGAACTTACCCCAAATCTGAATTTGTTAGGAATAGGCTCAATTTGAACTTCCTTAACCTCTCAAACAGATTTTCTAGATTGACAAGGTGTTCCTCCTCGGTTTGATATTTGGATATCATATCGTCAACGTAGACCTCAATCTCTCTATGAATCATGTCATGAAAGAGAGTGAGCATGGCTCGTTGTTATGTAGCAGAAGCGTTCTTTAATCCAAAAGGCATGACCTTATAGTAGGAGGTTCCCCACAGGGTTATGAAAGTGGTTTTATCCATGTCTTCTTGAGCCATTCGGATCTGGTTGTAACCAGAGAAACCATCCATAAAAGAGAAAACATAGAACTGGGCAGTATTGTCCACCAACACGTCAATGTGAGGTAGTGGAAAGTCATCCTTGGGACTTTCTATATTTAGATCTCTATAATCTACACACATTCTTACTTTTCCATCCTTTTTGGGTACGGGCACAATGTTGGCAATCCATTGAGGATAATTGGAGACCGCTAGGAAACCAGTGTTGAGTTGTTTTTGTACCTCCTCTTTGATTTTCATAGCCATATCGTGATGGGTCCTTCGTAGATTTTTCTTTACTAGGAGACATTCATTCTTAAGAGGAAGATGTTGGACCACGATGTCAGTATCAAGGCCAAACATGTCTTGGTATGACCATGCAAACACATCCATGCACTCCTTCAAAAGCTTGATCATTTTCGTCGTTACCTTGTCTTGCAGAGCTGAGCCGACTCAAACTTCTTTTCCTTCCTCGTTTGTCCCAAGGTTAACCACATCAACTGATACTTCATGTATCTGGATGACCTTTTCCTCTTTCTTGAGAAGTCTCACTAATTCCTCGAGAAACTCAGCATCTTCCTCACAATCTTCATCGGTTTGATTAATCGGGTTATCAAAGTCGTATGAGACTATAGTAGAATTGTCGTTGGTGGTTGTCAAGGGTGATCTGCATGATTTTAGGGTGCATGATTTTATTGATATGAAAGAAAAAATGATTTGAAAATAAATTTTAAAACAAAAATAAAATTGACATTTTGAAAAGGTGAAATAATAAATGAAAGACAAGGATCACAAAATTGATTGCAACACGTGGATCTTTTCATTAATGATTAACAAGGAAATTTAGTGAGGCCTTACAAATGGTTCCCCCATGCCTTGGGCTTGGCATGGGTTCTTTTGATTTTGATAAAAAAGAAGGGAAAACAAACATAGGAAATTGCATTTTAATCAAATTTACTTTCGGCATCTCAATCTCGGTCCACTTGGTGGCATCCCTTCCATTAGTATTCGTGAAGATCAATCTTGCATCTTCGACCTCTTCTTCCACAGAACAGACATGGTCGTCATCAAGGTAGCCAACACTTGAGAAGTATTCAAATAGCGGGAGCATTGATCCATTTGTAGCAATTGCCACATGCTTCTTCAAATTTTGGAAGTTGTATCCCAAATCGGTATGGTCTTTATTGGTAGGCAGCTCAAGCATACTTCCTCAACCCAAATGGTTTCCATTCCGTATGATAGTTAGAGCATCCTGGAGAGAGGCTATCAGAAATTCAGCTTTCTCGTGTTCATCTCATATCGGGAAAACCATTTTAACATTGGCTACCTCGAACAATCAAAATGGGATTTCCTTTATCTCCCCTTCTCCTTCAATATAGCATAACGACTCCAGATGACTTACCATAAAATATTCTTCACCTTCTAGCACTACCAGCTTGTTGTTCACTACAAATTTTAGCCTATGGTGGAGTGTCGAAGTGACGGCTCCAGCGGAATGAATCCACGATATTCCGAGTAGGAAACTGTAGGCTGGATGGATATAAATTACAAATAAAGTGATGAAGAAGGTATGGGGACAAGTCTTCATGGGCAAGTCTATTTCACCAATCAGAGTCCTCCTCGACCCATCAAACGCTCTCACCACCAGTTGGCTTGGTTTCATGACAAGTCCTTCAATAGTCAACTTAGCCAAAGATCCCTCAGGCATCACATTAAGGGAGGAACCAGTGTCCATCAAAACTCTAGAGAGAACTGTGTCCACACACTTAATGGAGATGTGGAGGGCCTTGTCATGGTTTCTTCCCTCAGTGGGGAGCTATGTATCATTAAATCCCAAAATCAAGCTGGTAGATTTATTATTGACTACGCCTTCAAACTAGCAGACCGATATTTCTTGGGGTACGTGGGCAACCTTTAGGAACTTTACCAGAGCATCTTTGTGGGCCTCTGAGCATATCAGTAGAGATAACATCGATATTTTGGAGGGGGTCTGGTGGAGTTGTTCAACCACCTGATAGTCACTTCTCTTGATGATACGCAAAAACTTATCTACCTCACTGGTTACTAGAGGGTCTTGCCTTGGTTGGCCATTATCAACTTGCTTGCCACTATCTTGGGATGATGGACTGCCATTCTCGATCTGAGGTGGTGTAGGTGCAAAGATTTTTCCGCTTATGGTTACGCCACTAGTTCCGACAATGCTTATCAACGGGTCATCAATCTTGGTTGGTTATGTTTGTACTCTTTGGTCGTGGATGTAGATTGTTGTGTCATACAGCCAAGGGACTAGTCTAGTGTCGTTGTATGGGAATGATGTAGGAACTATTATGATCATTTGAGTAATAGGGTTCACTGAAAGAGTCAATTGAGAAAGATTATATGGGATTCACAAGGGAGGAACTTCGTCGTACGGAATTTCAAGGGTTGAGTCATCTTTGATAGTTGAGGGTCGACCATTTATCAATATTCCTTGGTTCGTTAGATCTTGAATAGAAGCCTTCAAAACATCAAATTTTTATAGGTTCTTTAAACAATATTTACAAGTCTGAGCACACACGGAGAACGGGTCCCTTCTTAATAGTGCATTCTTGATATCCAAAAGTAGGGTCTTCTAATATTTGACATGGGTTATCACCTTCCTTCCGTTGTCCAATTCCACCATGTTTACATTTGTATTATCATGGGGAGGCATCAGGTTGTTGTTTACGTTTGAGCCTTTCGGCACGAACATGATTTCCTTGAAGTCAATCAAATCCTGGACTTTATATTTCAACGCTTCACAATTTTCAATAGAGTGTCCGGGAGCACAAGAATGGAACTCACAATGGGCATTTGCATCGTATCCAAGAGGAAGGACCATTGGTGGGGGTCCTAAGTCTCTCAATTGTATAAGAGATCATCTTAGAAGGTAAGACAAAAATGGCTATATCGCATTGGCATTAGGTCAAACCTCCTCTCAGGTCTCCTTAATCTTTGTTGTTGCGGTTGATAATGTTGTTGCTGACATTGTTGTTGCGGCTGATTACATTGTTGATTTTGCTGTAGTTATTGACATAGATGATACTACTATTGTTGTTGTGGTTGCTGAATGGGAAGAACAAGAGTTTGTTGTTGTTGTTGAATGGGAGCCACGGTGGCTACTTGTTGATATGTGGGATTCCTAGTTTGGATGATGGTTGTGGAATTGGTCTCTCCTTCTCTCTTTTTACCGTAAGGAACAAAAGGCTCCTTTGCTGCACCAGATGCACTTGCAGAGTTTTATATTTTGCCCATCTTGATCATATTTTCAATCCTGTCGATGGCTAAGACTAAGTCAGAAAAACCCGAAGAAGTGCTCCCCGCCATTCTGTCAAGGTATGGGCCTTGTAGGTTACCTATAAACATGTCTATTGTCTCTCTTTCAAGTAATGGGGGTTGTACTTTGGTAGCTAACTCCCTCAACCTCTGGGCATACTCCTTAAAAGTTTCCTCAGACCTATGCGTCCGATTTTGCAATTGTGTTCGGTTAGGTGCCATATCAGTATTGTACTGATAGTGCTTGAGGAATGCCTCAGCCATCTCCCTCCAGGTGTGAATATGAGTGCCCTCGAGCTGCATATACCAATCCAAGGACACCCCACTGAGGGAATCTTCGAAAAAATGCATTAAGATCCATTCGTCACTTGAATAAGTAGTCATCTTCCGGCAGTACGCCCTAATGTAAGTCCTCGACTGGTTGTGTCCCTTATACTTTTCAAAGTTTGGGACCTTGAACTTGGCTAGAATAACAACACCAAAAACTAGGCACATTTCCGTTGCGTTAAGACCCAACGCACTTGTACTCTCCATTTCTCTGAGCTTCTCCTTGATAGCATTTACCTTTTTCTCCACCTTGTTGGTCACCAACCGAAGGCATCATACTAAGAGGTAGCCCTTTGGTTGAAAATGCATCGTGTTGATCGTCTATTTCAACAACATGAGGATGAAGGTTGACATGTAGTACACCGACGGGTGTTCCAATGTGGACTACAGGATCAACTTGAGGAGGAGGAGGATGAGGAATTGGAGTCTCAACCACCATAGGAATGGGAGGATTCGTAACATTAGCCCGCTGGCTCATTTCCTCCCGCATCTTCGCCATGATCTCTTGGCCTCTTGTGACTACCTGTATAGTCTTCATCAGTTACCCCATCTGGGACTGTACTTGGGATACCTCTTCCTGAAGTGCATCGGGGTTCTGAAGTTGTTCCATGACTGCTTGTTGTTGTCTTCTGGTATTGTACCGGAAAGTCAGCTTTGGAAGTAGGGTTCTGATCAGAAAAAGGGTGGATGAATGAGTTTTTATGTTTTTATGTTTTGAAAAATTCAAATGATGCATGAATTTTTTTTATTAATGCAAAGCTCTTTTAGTTAATTATGTTCATTCATTGCAAGAATTACTTAACGATTTACGTTCTCAATCAAAGATAAAGGAAAACACTATAGAGAGAATCACAAAGCTTTTATTCATAATTTGAAGGGGAAGACAAGTTACAATACATAGAAGTTGCAAAGTACAAGTAGTGGAAACAATTAAAATAACTAGATGTCAACCCTGAAAGTGACCCTTTGAGACTTGCGGAGAGCCTGAATGTCAGTAATGAGTTTGACCGTCGTCTTCTTGCAAAATTTGACAAAGTGATAGACCTCCCTTGGGGTATTATCTGTGCACATTATCAAATCATCCTCCTTAAACATGTCGGGGAAGTTTTGAAGGGCATAGTTAGTTAGTACCACCAAGTTGGCGTATTTGTCCCCCCACTCGTTGTAAAAGGTTTGGAGATTTTGGATGATTCCATCCCTTTGAGCAATGGCAGCTTCGGCTCCTCGACAACGCTCCTCCCAATCTCTATAGTTGTTTAGCAACTCCACATAGACTTGGTCATAGATTACCCTATTTAGGTTCTTGATTTTCTCGCAAGCTCGTCCGAGATTTAACTACTCGCGCAAGAAGCTTCGGTGAATCTGCTCTCTCTCTCTCTCTCTCTCTCTCTCTCTCTCTCTCTCTCTCTATCTGTTCCTTAGCTAGGAGATCCTTACACTCCTTGAGAGTGGTCCTTAGCTCGAGAAGTTTGGATTCATAGTCTTCCCCGCTTCTTTCTTCATTTCATTTGATCTCTCGACAGTCCTCTCAAGGTCCTTGATGACTCGGTACGCTTGATACAAGTTATCATTGCGGAAGTCTAGCTCAGAATCATCTCTATGTAGAACTCCACCAACCTACACTCTCTGAACTTAGGCTATTCAGAGCCTCTCCTTGTTATCCTTGAACTTTTCACAAACTTGCTTACCCTTATCTTCCAAGACGTGGTTATGTTCCTTGGCACGGTTGAGTTGGACTCGTAGTTGAGTGTTCTCCAATTCAAGCTCTTTGATTTGATTGGTAAGCTTGTCGATGTCCTCTTGTAGGATAGGCTTGGGCTCGGGCATCAACGGGAATGAAGAAGGATCAAATAGAAACGACATCTTAACAATCTTATCCCTCTCTTTTATCGACACAAATTAGGTTTCCTTGGATAGTATGTTTTTCTTACCTCATTCTTGGTCAATACGGACCATATTCGTCCAAGCTTTTCACACTCTCTTCACATTTGAATCGAGCGGATCTACAATATTGATGATGAAAGGAATGAAGTCTCTTTCCTCTGGAGGACTCAACATGGCGTACCCCAATTGTCTTTTGAGTATAGCATGGTTTTAGTTGATGCAACCTTGCTTTCCTTTTAAGGGTACGTTTAGGAACCCCACTCATCTTGCAATGACGTCTTTCGTATCCCATTCTATCTTGTACCATAAAATTGAGCTGGTGGAGAGAGATGAAAACTTCTGAGGCCATGTCATATTGCTTTAAGTAAAAGGCCCATGTTGAGACATGCGGTCCCTCATCCATAGATGCAATAGTGGAGCACCATAGAGGAAAGTACCTCCCTTCTTCTCATGCCTTGTATGAAAGGTATGATAGAAGTCGGAAAGTAGGAAAGGCACCAGATTCTTCGCTAGAAAGACTTGAACTACCAAGTGATCCACAAACTTGTCCATATTTGGGAAGAGAACAATTCGGTGAATCAGAAGTGTCAAGGTTGCACTGCAAAATTTGGGTCTTTCTTCCTTCAACATTTCCCGGGCATGGGCTTCGAGGAATTTTTAGGTCAATCCCTTAACTGAACCCTTAACACCCAAGTTGGCCACTAGCTTGTTGGTGTTGATACCCAAGGTGAGTGAGAGCTCGGTCAAACAAAAACCTTCTTCCATTTTGGGAAAGGGGTTGTATTCTTTGATTGATCGGTTGAGGAGCCTCTCGAGGTCTTCCAAGGTTGGAGAGATTTGAAAGTAGGAGAAAGTGAAGCACCTTAAGGGGACGTCATAGTATTGGGCCTTTGTAGTGATAGCACCATAATCAACCTTCTCAGTCAGAAGATCTATGATGTTCCCAAAATTGGCTCTAAACTTGTTGTCCTTGAGGGTTGTCACCTTTGAGCTGAGGACCCTCAATGATCTAATGTCAGGACTCTTGAATTGGAAAGTAGAGGTGGTTTTCCTTGTTAAAGTATCCATGATTGTGTTGGAAAAAGGTCTTGTAATTTCGCGTTTGAGCAAACGAAAATCGTTAAGAGATTTGCTTATTATTTTGATGATAAATGTATGAATTAATGAATGATTGGGTTATTATTTAATTTCCATAGGCTTTTGGCATGGGTTCAAGGTTTATGACCATTGTGACGAAGCATGGAGTTTAATTATGTCTGCTTAGAAAACCAAGGTACTCGATTTGTATGATCTATGGCTTTTGGAAAATTAGGTGTAAGACACTGCCCCTAGAGTCATGGACTTCCTTGATTGTCAGATGTTTATGTCAATTTACTTGCCAGACGACTGCTACATCAAAGTCATCTACTCTAAAGTGAGATCTTCGTATCGACCCTTACGAGGAATGCACCTCAATGGCCTATACTACGTGACCATCGGTCTAGGCTGTCCCTGATTAAAGGTTCTACAAAAGGGGTCTTAGGGTCACTGACTTTAGTAAAGGAAATGATGCTTACGCCGAAAGCACGACGATCAACAATCCCTTTAAGAGAATCTACCACTAAGTGAGGTTCTCGTACGATCCTAACGAGGAAGGAACCTCTTAATGAATGACGAATAAATCTCTGCATTCGTAAAAAACAAACAAACCCAAACTAGGCCAAACTCTCTTAGGGAAAACCGATTCCCCAGCAAAGTCGCCAGTTGTCGCTACCGGGGGAAGTAACGAGAAACCGGACGGAATTTTTGAACAAAAGTCAGATCAGAAGACTCGCCACTAAATTTTACTTATGTGCCTCCATGGGAGAGGCGAGGGGAAATAGTCGATAAAACCTCCAAAAGACAAGTGTGCGAGAAGTGCTATAAAAAGGATAAAGTATCGGTCTCGCAACCGAGATTAGGATTCGAGAGTCAGTTATACGAGGAGAAGGTATTAGCACACCTCACGTCAATGGTATTCCATGGGAACCATTTGGGTTGTTTTATGTACCTTGGGATTCATCTGTCATTGTTTTATTTTTTCAAAAGAATGTGTGAAAGTGGGGGCATTTTTGTTATTATAATGCTCTCCAAGGATTAGGTCCATTGTGCCTACGTATCACTCCTTCGGGGATGAGGAATCAGAGCTCCATATTTCGGAGTAAAAAATGTTTGTGTGCTGGTTGATTTTACCTTTGAGAAAATGGTTTTTAGGGTGGTTCCCTAAGGCACAAAAATACGGTTTGATGGGTTATGTTGATTTTACCTTAAACAAGGGTTTATGAAAAAAGTTTGTGATTAGATTGCATTAAAGTCTATGGATGGAGGTGATTATTCCCGACAACAAGCCAAGTGTTTTACATCCAAAATAATCAGAGTAAGGGTAGGAATGCTCCATTCTCACTCTTTCTCCACCACGTAAGGCTCGTGGCGCACAATACTAATCGTAGTTATTTAGTATTTTGAGTTTGATTATAAAAATTCAATTTGACGTTGGATCAAGGGTTTGTTTATTTGATTAAAAAATGTGGCTTATGCAACATGAATGCAAAGTAACCAATAAGGAAATAAAAGGGTCTCATTAAAAGGTAGCCCAAGAGAAAGCCTTGTCTGTGCAAGAGTGTGACCTATGCTAAACAAAGGACAATTGTCTTATAAACATGTCCCTCTAAGGTGGTGCCATGATGACATTCTTACAACTGGTATGTAAGTTACAGATGAAACCCTAGTGTTTATAAAGTATCACAAAAGAATAAAGGAAATTACTCAAAGCTAAGGTCCTAAATGGAATCCTCTAAGTCCAAGTGATTAAGTGTTTTTGGTCTTTTAATTTTATCATGTTTTGGTCTTTTTTGAATGGTGACAATAATAAAGAACAATAGTAAGATGTGTATGATGAATTTGCATAATGATGATGATAATGGTGACTTGAATGTATAAGACATAATAAGTAAAGAACAATAATAATAAAAATGATAATAACAATAACAAGAGGTTAGTAGTAATGAAAGTTAAAAAAGTCAAAGTTGGGGTTATGGGCAACTTTTGAGGATTATCTATCTTTAGGTCAATAGATTCAAAATATGGCACATCGAGGGATAACTTATCACTGATTCAAAGTAAGGAAGATGGTCAATGGATCAACTTACCCTAAATTAGAAACAATGAAAGTTGTTCGACCTCAAGTCCATCTATCAATAGATTGACAAAAAGAAGACTATACAACCCAAAATTGAATGATTGATTTTAGTTGTTTTGGTTAGCAAGTTACATTAAACCAGATGAGATATTAACAAGTTATATGAATAAGGTAAAGTTAACAAGCTAGATGTTTAGTATAAAAAAGTCAAAATTATAAATAAACAAATTATAGAAGGGTTAGTGGGTTAGCATAAATAAAATGAAAAGGAAATGTATCAGATGAATCCATAACTTAACGAAATTTGAATTTCAACCATAAGTCAAATGACCAAGTTACTTGACATAGGGGAAACTTATCCATACTTCAAAGTACCATGGATGAACTCATGGTCATCTAATGGTGGGTTTGAAGTTGGAAGATTCTTATCAACCTTAAACCAAGCATATCATGAATTAAGTGATTTTCATTAGTTTTTCATTTCGAGATTCCAATAGTCTATAAAACATTATCCAAATAAAATCACCATTAAATTCTAGGGGAAAAAATAAGGGGGGTTGATGTTCAACATTTTTCAAAAAATAAATAAATAAGAGGGTTAAAAATTAAATCAAAAGAGAAAATAAAATGATAAAATAAATAAAAGTGACAAAGTGAAAAAAGGAAAAGGGTCAGGGTGCACAAGGATGGCTCGAACCCCTGACCTTGGGGTCATGGGGGAGTCCAACCCTTCACCCACTGGGCCAATGGACTAGTTGTGACAACGAAGCACGCTCAGCAAATAAAAAACAAAAATGCAAGGTAAATGAGATACGTGCGCAAAGCAACCAATCACAGAGTGCCAACACTATTATTCAAATTCAAAAAATATGGAAATGGTCATCTTCAACCTCGAATCATTCCAAAAATCAAACCTCATAAACAAGTGTTTTCATTCAGATTTTTTCATAGAATCGTCTTCCCCAACCAAAAACAAACTAACCTCCACACTCACGAGCCATTGATTGGCAATGAGTGTGGAGTTCTTATGAATGAACCACATGAAAAAAATTGACCTAATTTAAAAATTAAATGATGGAAATGGAGTAATCAAAGCTACAAGGTTAGGGATAATGATCAGTGAATGATTTCAACCAAGAGGGTAAGTTGTTCGAGTGAAGGAGATGAGTGGAACTACCTGGTCGGGATCGGTTCAGGGAAGGATTTCGATGACTGAGCTTAACTCAGATAAGGCGTGGAGAGGATGAGTTAGTGATTAGGAAACCTTGAGTGAAGGTTAGTAAAGGTTTATGGGTGGTTATTTGGGATTGAAACACTTGCAAACTCAAAAACACGACCTCTGTTATTAAGGCTTTGGTTCATATATGGAATGAACATTTGGGGCCTTTTTTAGCGTGGAAAGTGAAGGGGACACCTTCCCCTATTTAAAAGGAAGGTTTGTGGATGGTTTGGAGGGAAAAAGATGGAGGTTTGCTTCAGATTGGTGAGTGGCTCGAAAATGTGCTTAAGGTTGAACTTGGGGAGACAAGGGTGGATGTTGTCTGGGCTTGCTTGCACTCCATACCAGTTGGCTTTCCCCCTTAACATCAATTAGGAACAAATAAGGGCAAAGAAGTGGCCTGCTATGCAATTTGCTTTTTGCCATTTTAGGAAAAGACAGAATTTGCACATGGGGTCAAATTTTGCAATGTGAGGAGTTTTTGCTTCCAAGTTGACTTCCTATTACACCGCACTATCATATGTAACATGTTTTGGGACCATTGGAGTCATATTGAGATTGTTTGGACACTTGGTGCAAGGTTTTGCAAATTCTTAATGACTTGTTCTGGTATGTTGATCTGGATGGACACCTATGTTTGAACCAAGATCAAATGAAATTGGCTCGTGCACTTTACTTGAATTTTGGACCATTTGTTACTTTCCATGATATTGATTGAATGCAAAAAGAACCAGGTTAAAAGGGATTTTGGTTTGGAAATGGAAATATGTCAAAATAGTGGTCATGACATGTTTTTATTGCATGGTCGACATGTTGGACCAGTTTGGCCAATAGAAATATTGAACACCTTCCTCAATGAATTAAGTCTTGGACCTTGAAAAAAAGTTGGAGAGTAAGTTATTTATGGCATTTATATTGAAGTGGAATTTAAAAATATTTAAAAATGAAAAAGTTATGGTCTTTGGAATTTCCCATAGGTCATTCTTGCCAAAGTGTGACCAACCAACATGACCTAGTTTTAGGGTTTTTGTGATTTCTTGCTTTTCAAGCCACAATGATGGATATTTTGACATCGAATGATCATATCATTATGGAAAATGAAGTTTGGGCCTTTGTGGAATGATTTTAGGTCAAATTGGTAGGTGGATCAAGTCATGAGAAGTTGAAAAATCAATTGTGAACCAACTACTTGCGACATGAATTGAATGGATGTTTAAATGGTTGATTTGGATTGTAATGGACATGAAATTATGTTGAATGAAAGGTAGGGTGATTTGATGGCGAAAAATGATTGAGCTCAATGGCCAAGAAGCCCCTAAATTAGGGTTTCTTGATCCATAGGTTTCATCAAGAACCATGGTCAGATGAATTAGGGTTTGAGTTATAGGGATCCAATTGAGATGTTTAATGGTTATGTGGCATGAAAAAACTTTGGATTTGAGGGGTCCTTAATGGAATGGTCAAGATACATGGTGAATCATGACTTGTACAAGCCAAAAGGAATGTCAAGAGCTAGGGTTTGGTCCTTGGGTGACTAGATGAATTTTGAACCTTGTTCAAAGGGGACTCACCACCCAAATTGGACTTGGGGAGTGAGTGAGATGTCTTGAATGATCCTCCAAGATCTTTGGGTTTCTTGAAGATGATATTAGGGTTAAGGTGGCTTGGGCACACCTCAACATCACCAGAGGATCTTAGGGCTTTGCCGATGAACCCCATGCCTTGGGCTTGTGGATCATTGTGACCATTGAGTATGAATGCGTATGAGATGTATGTATCAGATGCATGCTTAAGGTTTAGGGCTCAAGAAGATAACATGGGGCATGGAAAATTTTAGGGTATGATAACTTCCTATTCCAATGATGACTGACATGGCCGAAGATTGGTACATGCAATTGGATGGAACTCTTATTTGTACTTGTAGAGAGATGGTCGAAGCTTTCCTTAAACACTATTATTACAACACTGATATGGCTACAACCGCACGCAGTTGCAGAATTTAACACAAAAGTCTGAGGAAACATTTAAAGAGTATGTCCAAAGGTGGATGGAGCTAGCAGTCAGAGTACAACCGCCATTGTTGGAATTAGAATTGATAGGCATGTTCATGGGAAATCTACAAGGCCCGTACCATGGTAAAATGATGGGAAGTAATTTCACGGGCTTCTCTGATTTGGTGTTGGCCGGTGAAAGGATCGAGAACATGATCAAGATGGGCAAAATTAAAAATTCTGTAAGTACATCTGGCGTAGCAAAGAAACCTTTTATTATCTATGGAAAGAAAAAAGAAGGCGAGGCTAATGCAACAATAATCTCCTGAGCAAGGGATCCAACTTATCAAGTTCCATACCAACAAGTGGACATTGTGGCCCCTATTCAACTTATTCAACAATTGTTTACTATTCCTGATCAACCTCAACAACAACAACACCAACGCTACCAATAACCACAACAACAATGTTATCCATAATAACAACATCAATGCCAACAACCCCAGTATCAGCAACAACAAAAATAAAGAAGGCACGAAAGAAGGTTTCACACGGTTTCTATGTCGTACAGTCATATTTTACCACACTAACTAATATGGTAACTTGCACAACTAAGAGAGTTAGAACACCGACCAGTGGTTCTTCCTCCCGGTTAAGACGCAAATGCCCATTATGAATTCCATTCTGGTGCTCCCGGACATTCTATCTAAAATTGCAAAGCTTTGAAGTCTAAAGTCCAAGATCCAATTGATTCAAAGGCAATTATGTTCGCTCCCAATGACTCGAAAGAAAACAAAAATCCTATGCCTTTGCACAATAAAGAAAATGTGAATATGGTAGAATTAGAAGACGGAAGGAAAGTGGTAACCTCTGTCAGTTAATTAAAGACTCCTCTCATTCAAATCAAGCACGTACATATGAAAAGTGATGCATTCTCAGTTTGCACCAATACTTGTGAACATTGTTCAAAGGGATCCACAACATTGTGAGATATTGAAGGCCTCCATTCAAACTCTAGTTAATCAAGGAATTCTTTTAATTGATTAGCCATATGCACTCAAAGACGTGTCCACCCTTGAGATACCATACGATGAAGTCCCCCCTCTTCAAATTCCGTATAACTTGTCCAATTAACTCTCTCAACAAATCATGTTGCTTCAATGATAATAATGGTTCCAACACCATTATCGTACAATGACACCAAGGCAGTCCCATGGGTGTATGACACCTCAGTCTACATCCATGGTCATAAAATTCAAGAAGAACCATTGAAGTCTAATGATCCAATAATCAGCATCACCGGAACCGGCAGAGTCACAAGAAGTTGAAGGATCTTTGCACCTGCACCTCCTCCGATTGGTATTAGTAATACTTCAACTTTAGACAAGGGAAAGAAAATTGATGATACCCAGCAAAGGCAAGACAATGTACCTTCCAATGAGGTAGAAGAGTTCTTACGCATTATCAAGAAGAGCAATTATCGAGTCATTGAGAAACTCAACCAAACGCCATCAAAAATCTCGATGTTGTCTTTGTTGATGTGCTCAGAAGCACATAGGGATGCCTTGGTGAAGTTCTTGAAAACAACTCATGTAACACAAGAGATTTTAGTGTTCCAGTTTGAAGAAGTAGTCAACAACATCACCACTAGTCTAATCTTGGGTTTTAGTGACGAGGAGCTCCCCACCGAGGTAAGAAATCACAACATGGCTCTCCACATTTCTATTGAGTGGGTAGACAAAGTTTTATTAAGAGTTTTGGTAGATACTGGATCTTCCCTCAATGTGATGCCCAAGGGCTCCCTTGCTAAGTTAACCATTGAAGGACTCGTAATGAAATCGGGTGAGCTTGTAGTGAGAGCATTTGATGGGTCAAGGAGGACTTTGGTCGGTGATGTAGATCTTCCTATGAAGATTGGTCCCCATATCTTCTCTATCACTTTCTTTGTCATGGCATCCACCCATCTTACAACTGACTACTTAGAAGGCCTTGGATTCACTCAGTTGGAGCTGTTACTTCAACATTCCACCAAAGTTTTAAATTCTTGGTCGATGATAAACTGGTTGTCGTAGAAGGTCAAGAGGATATTATGGTGAGTCATCTCACATCTTTCCGTAACATTGAAGGAGAAGGAGAAATGAAGGAAATATTGTTTCAGTCATTTGATGTTATCAACGGCGAAATGGTTTGCCCAATAAGAGATGAATCGAAGAATGCCGAATTTCTGATGACCTCTCTCCAAGACGATTTGATTATGATAAAGAATAGACACCCCAAGGATGGGGAAGAATTCTTGATCTTTCCAACAATAAGGATCGCTTGTGATTGGGATACAACTTCCAGAATTTGAAGAAGTTGTCGCCAATAGCTAAGGAGGGACAAGTGCTCCCGTTGTCAGAATATTTTTCAAGTGTCGGTCACCGTGTTTACGGTTACATATGTGCTTTGGAGGAAGATGAGGAATAAGATACCATATTGATCTTCATGAAGACCAAAGAAAGGGGTGTCACTAAGTGGACCATGATGGAAGTTCCTGAAGTAACCATGATTAAGATGTAATTTTCCTTGTTTGTTTTCCCTTTTTAATCAAAAGAACCCATGTCAAGCCTAAGGCATGGGGGAACCATTTGTAGGGCCTCAATGAATTTCCTTTTTTTATTCATTAATGAAAAAGCCACGTTTCACATTCAATTTTGTGATCCTTGTCTTTCATTTATTATTTAACTTTCCAAAAATGAAATTTTTCTTTTTTCCTTAAAATTATTTTCATTTCATTTTTCCTTCTTCATATCAATAAAAGCATGACCCTAAACTCGTGCAGATCACCCTCGACCACCACCAATAACAATTCTGCTATAGTCTCGTATGACTTTAATAACCCAATTAATCAAGCCGACAAGGATTGTGATAAAGATGCGGAGCTCCCCGAAGAATTAGAAAGACTGCTCAAGCAAAAGGAAACGGTCATCCAGACACATGAAAAATTAATGGAGGTGGTTAACCTTGGAATAAACAAAGAGGCAAAAGAGGTATGAGTTGGCTTAGCTCCACAAGACGAGGTGAAAACAAATTTGATCAAGCTCTTGAAGGAGTACATGGAAGTGTTCAGATGGTCATACCAAGACATGCCCGACCTCGATACTGACATCGTGGTCCACCATCTACCTCTTAGAGAAGAATTCCCTCCCGTGAAACAAAATCTATGAAAGAATCGTCCAGACATGGCTATGAAGATCAAGCAGGAAGTATAAAAACAGCTCAATGTCGGTTTCCTAGCGGTCTCCAATTATTCCTAATGGATTTCCAACATTGTGCTTGTGCCCAAGAAGGACGAAAAACTAAGGATGCGTGTGGATTATATAGATCGAAATAGAGCAAGTCCCAAAGACGACTTCCCACTACCTCACATTGACGTGTTAGTAGAGAATACCGCTCAATACTTTATTTTCTCCTTTATGGATGGTTTCTCTGGCTACAAACAAATCCGAATGGCTCAAGAGGATATGGAGAAAACCACTTTCATAACCCCATGGGGAACCTTTTGCTATAAGGTCATGCCTTTTGGATTAAAGAATGTTGGTGCCAAATATCAATGAGCCATGGTCAATCTGTTTCACGATATGATTCATAAAGAGATCGAGGTCAACATTGATGGTATGATAGTCAAATATCAAACCGAAGAGGAACACCTTGTCAATCTAGAAAAGTTATTCGAGAGGCTAAGAAAGTTCAAATTAAGTCTTAATCCTAACAAGTGCACGTTTGGGGTAAGATCAGGCAAATTTTTGGTTTTATCGTCAACCAACGTGGCATTGAGGTTGATCCCGAGAAAGTGAAGGCCATACAAGTTATGTCTCCACCCAAAACTGAGAGGGAAGTCTGAGGATTCCTAGGTAGATTGAACTACATTGCTAGGTTCATATCTCACCTTACAACCACTTGTGAGCCGATCTTCAAACTTCTTCGAAAAGTTCAAGTCGTCATTTCGAACGATGATTGCCAAGAAGCTTTTGAGAAGATCAGGGAGTACTTGCAAGAACCTCCTATTTTGGTTCCTCATGTACCTGGAAGAGCATTGATTATGTACCTCACCGTCCTCGAAGGGTCCATGGGATGTGTCCTTGGCCAACATGACGACACTAGTAGGAAAGAACACGCAATATACTACTTAAGCAAGGAGTTAACCGATTACGAGATTAGATATTCGATGTTTGAAAAGTCTTGATGTGCACTAGCTTGGGATGCCAAACGCTTGAGGTAGTACATGCTCACCCATTCAAAGTTGCTAATCTCCAAGATGGAACATGTCAAATACATCTTTGAGAAGCCTGCTCTAACCGGTAGAGTAGCCCGTTGGTAAATGGCTTTGACCGAGTGCGACATTGAACATGTCACTCAAAAGGCTATCAAAGGGTGTGTATTTTCCAACTATCTTTCACATCATCCCTTGGAGGACTTCCAGTTTATGCCTTTTGAATTTCCCGATTAGGACATTGTGTTGATTAGGGGTTACAACATCCCCGACCCTGAGGAAGGACCCGAGCCCGGATCCCGAGGGACTTTAGCATTTGATGGAGCTTCTAATGCTTATGGCAATGGCATTGAGGAAGTTATCACCTCCCCAACTTCTTTTCACCTCCTCTTCACCACAAGGTTATGTTTTGAATGTACAAACAATATGGAGAAGTATGAGGCATGTATCTTCGGTATTGAATTTGCGATTGATCTTAGGATCAAAATCCTTGAAGTCTACGGATATTCAACCTTGATTATTATCCAAGTCAAAGGAGATTGGGACACTAGAGATCACAAGCTCATCCCTTACTTTGATCCTTGAAGTCTACGGAGATTACATGGAGCATGTCTTGAAATTGATCCCTTACTTTGACGAAATCACATTCCACCACATCCCTCGAGAAGATAATTAGCTAGCTGACGCCTTGGCAACTTTGGCGTCCATGTTTAAGGTCAAGTGGAAGAAGGAAACGACATCATTTCACCTCAACTACTTGGACGAGTATGCTTACTATTTGGCCACCGAAGACGAAGATGGCGGTTATCCTTGATTCTATGACATAATGAGATTTTTAGAGTACCAAGATTACCCTAAGGACGCATGCATCACCGACGAGAAGTACCTTGGGAAACTGTCTTCCAAGTTCTTATTTAATGGAGGGGTACTGTACAAGAGAAATTACGATTCGGTTTTGCTAAGATGTATGAACAAGCAAGAAGAAAATAAATTCATAATGGATATCCATGAGGGATCTTTTGGGACACACGCCAGTGGATACACCATGGTGAAAAAGATCTTGAGGGTCGGTTATTATTGGATGACTATGGAGGTTGACTGTCACCGCCATGTACAAACATGCCACAAGTGCCAGATATATGCCAATAAGATCCATTTACCGCCAATGCCACTCAATGTCTTGACATCTCTTTGGCCTTTTGCCATGTGGGGAATTTACGTAATTGGACGCATAAAGTGGGAAAAAGTAGTCTCATACGCCAATGTTACCACTTCATCCTTGTAGTCATTGACTATTTCATAAAGTGGGAAAAAGTAGTCTCATACGCCAATGTTACCAGATAAGTGGTGGCTCGGTTCATAAGGAAAGAAATCATTTTCCGCTATGGGGTCCCCAACAAGATCAGTATTGATAATGTATCTAACCTCAATAACAAGATGATGAAAGAGATGTGTGGATGCTTCAAAATCAACCACCATAACTCATCACGTTATAGGCCTAAGATGAATGGTGCTATCGAGGTAACTAACAAAAACATTAATAAGATCGTGCAAAAGATGGTGGAAACCTACAAATATTGGCACTAAATGCTGCCGTTCACATTACATGGCTGTCGTACCTCAATACGTACTTCCACCAATGCAACTCCCTTCTCTCTCGTGTATGGCATGGATGCAGTATTGCCTGTTGAAGTAGATATTCCTTCCTTAAGGATTTTGATTGATGTCAGGATTGATGAAGCCGAGTGTATTCAAGCCAGGTTTGACCAAGTAAACCTCATTGATGAGAAACTCTTGGCAGCCATCCGCCACGGCTAGCTTTACCAAAAGCGCATCAAGAGGGCACATAACAAGAAGGTCTTCCCCCGTAACCTTGATGACACTGAAATTCACCGTATTTTCGACTCTGATTTCGCATGCATTTTAGTTGTTTTATTGTTATTTTGTTATGTTATTACTATGTTTTTCTTTGTTTTCAGGTTTTCAGTCTAATCAAAGCCCCAATCGAGAAAAGGAGTGAAAATGAGCTAAACAGCCTAAAAATCAGCATTTTGCACTTGTGGCTCCCACTGTGGCTGGCGTCATGGGTCCAGCCATGACGTGTCATAGTTCAACTTCTCCTTAACTGCCACATCTCCCACTATCTCAACTTGGGCGCCACAATTTACTCCTATGGCGGGCGCCATGGTGTTGTGGCGGGCGCCACAAGAACAAAGAAGTTTCCCTCCCAAATTCAAACTTAGGGGCATCCTTGTCATTTCCATTATTTTCCTTGCTTATAAATAGAGACTTGATTTCATTTGTTTCTTCATCCAAACTTAGATCAAACTTAGTTACAACTAGGCATATATCAGTATTGTAAAAATGGTAATCGCTTCACATCGGAGTGTTGCCACAACTGTGTAATCGTGTCTGTAATCGAGTTTGTAGCACTTTGGAAGGAAGTTAATCCTGCCGCAATTTTCATTTCTGTTACACACTTTATTCGACCCTCCGATTGGAGCAAGTTTTATTGCTTTACCTTTGTCTACTTTACTTTCCCGCACTCGCACTTTACTTTTATTTATTCCTCGCACTAGCACTTTACTTTATTTATTTCTCGCATTGCCTTTACTTCGTTTATTTCTCGCACTCGCACTACTTTATTTTATTTCTCGCACTCGCACTACTTTTATTTATTTTCCGCACTCGCACTACTTTATTTATTTCTCGCACTAGCACTACTTTTATTTATTTTCCGCACTCGCACTACTTTATTTATTTCCCGAACTCGCACTATTTTGTTTACTTTCCGCACTCGCACTACTTTTATTTAAATTAAAATGCACCTTTACTTTACCATGTCTAGCTAAACCTATAAAGGTTAGAATGTTCGTAGAAGCACTTAAGGGCTATTTTGACTTTCAACTTAAGTTTTCCCGCACTTAATTTCCATTGGGTAAGTTCGAAAGCCGTCCAACGTCCTTTTAAACTTAAAAAGAAAAGTGATTTTAAAACTATTTTCGGACACGTTTATAAGTTTAGAGTCTGGTTCATGAGAACCTCTTTTGGTTAAGAAATCCAGGTCAAAATACTCTTCAACTTAGTCAAGACACTATATTTCTTAAAAATAGGTTTACTCTAACGCAATGCGCGCCTTTTTATAAGTGACAATAAGAGGGTTTGATTAGGGAGTATAACTCGGTTCTGAATACGCGAAAGCGATAGTTCCCGTTAAATTGGTTCTTTTCAAAGTAGGAAACAATGCCCATAAGTAATTCTATTAGCAAGTACTTGGATTATTGATTGATTATGTCAATTACATTCGAACCTGTCTTTATTAATTGAATTTAATTTAGTATTTTATTTTTCATTGTGCACTCTAAAACCCCCTATTTCGATTACCTTAGATAAACACTGTAACAATAGATAACGATAGATTGACACTTGGTCTCTGTGGATTCGACAATCTTTTATATTACTCTGACGCGTTCGTATACTTGCGAAAACCACGCATCAAGTTTTTGGCGTCGTTGCCGGGGACCAATTTTGTCAAATTTCATACCCTGTTGTTATATCGTTTAGACTTAGGTTATTACCTGTCGGTCAATGCGAACAACTCGCAGCACCGGAAGCTTAGTATACCCTCTGGCGGAACCTGAACGTTACGCTCGCGCACATTTATTTTTCCATAGGATTATGAGAGCTATGGACGAAGATCAAAATCATAGACCTCTTAAGGACTTCGCCCAACCATCCAACGAAGAACCTAGTTCTAGTATAGTAAACCCAACCATCCCAGCTAATAATTTCGAACTTAAACCCTCCCTGTTGCAACTAGTGTAACAAAGACAATTCGCAGGTCTCGCTACTGAGAACCCGAACCAACATTTAAAAATCTTTCTCCAGTTAGCAGACACTTTTAAAACCAATGGAGCTTCTCCTGAGGCAATCCGTTTAAGATTATTCCCTTTCTCCCTCAGAGATAAAGCCCTATAATGGTTAGATTCCCTTCCACCCAATTCTATAACAACCGGGGACAACCTTAGAAAAGTATTCCTTTCTAGATACTTTCCCCCAAGTAAGACCACTGTTCTTTGAAACCACATAACAATATTTACCCAGAACCAAGGAGAATCGTTGTTCGAAGCTTGGGAGAGATATAAAGAGCTGTTAAGAGCATGCCCACATCATGTCTTACAAAATTGGTTAATCATTCAGACCTTCTATAATGGACTTAACTATAACACTAAGATGACCATCGACGCTGCTGCAGGTGGTGCACTGATGAACAAACCTTATCCTGAAGCTAGTGTCCTCATCGAAGATATGGTTCAAAACCATCAATCATGGGGAGTTGAACGAGCGACGGTTGAGAAGAAGGAAGCCCAAGGAGGAGTACATGAGTTAATCTCTATAGACATGATACAAGCTAAAATGGATGCGTTAGCCCTCAAGGTTGAGCATATGTGCACAAACCCGAATACTGCAGCTGCAGTTTCGTCGGATTGTGAGATATGTGGAACCAAGGGACACCAATCTGCAGAATGCAGTCTATTAAACGAAACCAACTTTGGGCAAGTGAACTACGCCCAAGGGAACCCATATTCGAATACCTATAACCCTGGATGGAGGAATCACCCAAACTTCTCCTATAAGAACAATAACCCTATCCAAAATACTGCACCTCCAAGACCATGTTACCAAGCCCCAAGACCAAGTCAACCTATGCAACCAGTGCCACCAAAACCGAGCCTTGAGAAAATTATGGAAAATTTTATCACTGCTCAAACCCAACAAAACAAAGAGTTCATGAACCAGAACATTCACGTTAATGAACTGATTACCCAATTAGGAACCAAGGTTGACCAAATAGTTACTCACACTAAGATGCTTGAAACCCAGATCTCTCAGGTATCCTTAAACCAAGCCCCCTAGACCACACCTAGAGGACAGTTCCCTGGACTACCTCAACAGAATCCGAGAGGACAAGCCAAAACTTCTAAGGAATGTACCGAACCCACGGACAAAGTGAAGGAACCAAAGGAATCTGAAAAACAGGAAGGTCAAGAAAAAGGAGAAGAACCTAAAGACAAAACTTATGTACCACCCCGCCATACAAACCACCGATACCATATCCGCAAAGACTCAAACAAACCCAGATCAATACCAAGTATCAGAAATTTATTAAGGTTATAGAAAAACTTCACGTAGAAATCCCTTTCACATAAGCCATCACCCAAATACCTTCTTATGCAAAGTTTCTCAAAGACATCCTTACCAATAAACGTAGACTCGACGATCCGAAGCCCTTGGAATGTAATTCTATTTCCGAGAATAAGTTAGCCAAAAAATATAAAGATCCTGGAAATTTCTCCATTCCTTGTATTTTTGGAATTCATGTCATCGAAAAAGCTTTTCTAGACTTAGGAGCTAGTTTGAGCTTAATGCCTTTAGCAGTTTATGAGAGGTTAAACTTAGGAGAATTACAGCCTACTAAGATGTCACTTCAATTAGCCGATAGATCTATTAAGTATCCGATAGGCATATTAGAAGATGTCCCTGTTAGGATAGGTCAGTTATTTATCCCTACTGATTTTATTGTCATGGACATCAAAGAGGACAATGATATACCAATCCTTCTAGGTAGACCGTTCTTATCAACTACAGGAGCCATAATAGATGTCAAGAGAGGAAAGATGACCTTTGAGGTAGGTGACGAGAAGATAGAATTTATACTTTCAAAATTTCTTATGGCACCTGTGATGGGAGACACATGTTACGCCATAGATATCATTGATGAATGCGTTAGGGAAATAGAACGAGAAGAAATCATAAAAACAAATAAGTTGCCATCAACTCTCATACTGGAAGATGATAACTTTAGGAAGCCCTACATCGATGATAACCTTTACGAATTTTTATCCCTTATCCCAGATCCTATGCCATGCCCTAAGAAACCAACCTTAGAACTTAAGGAACTGCCTAAGAACCTGAGATATGAGTTCCTTGATGAAGAGATGAATCGTCCAGTTATAGTCAGTGCTACCTTGAGCCAAGAGGAAACATACCAACTCTTAGACATTTTACGAAGATATCCCTCAGCCTTAGGATATAATATCTCTGATCTAAAAGGTATAAGCCCATCTGTATGCATGCATCGGGTTTCGCTCGAAGAAGATTCAAAGCCCTCCAGAGAACATAAGAGAAGAATAAACCCTATAATGAGTGATGTTGTTAAAAAAGAAGTTCTTAAGTTACTTGAGGCAGGTATAATCTATCAGATCTCGGATAGTAAATGGGTGAGCCCTGTGCATGTAGTACCTAAAAAGGGAGGCATCACAGTAGTGCAAAACGATAAAGGCAAACATGCAGCAAAACGGATGGAAGGAGGATGGCGGATGTGCATAGACTACAAAAAGTTAAATAAAGCAACCAGGAAGGATCATTTCCCTTTACCATTTATAGACCAGATGTTAGAGCGTCTAGCCAGACACTCATACTTCTTCTATCTAGATGGATACTCTGGATTCTTCCAAATACCTATCCACCCTGAAGATCAAGAAAAAACTACCTTTACATGCCCTTATGGAACTTTTGCCTACAGACGAATGCCATTCAGACTCTGTAATGCCCCAATTACTTTCTAGCGCTGCATGATGTCAATCTTTGCAGATTACCTAGATGGTATCATGGAAGTATTTATGGATGATTTCTCGGTTTGCGGATTTGATTTCCAAAATTGTCTTGCTAACCTTGATAAAATCATGGAGAGATGCGTGGAGGTGAACCTCGTGCTAAACTAGGAAAAGTTTCATTTCATGGTCACCGAGGGATTGTTTTAGGACATATAGTTTCCAAAAAAGGTATTGAGGTAGATAGAGCTAAGATAGAAGTCATAGAGAATCTAAAACCACCCAAAACTATCAGAGAAGTCTGAAGTTTCCTTGGACATGTTGGATTCTACCGGCGTTTTATCAAGGACTTCTCCAAAATATCCAAACCTTTAACCGGACTTTTAATGAAATATGTTGAATTCATTTTTGATGAAAAATGTAATGAAGCATTTAATCTTTTAAAGCAAGTGTTGATTTCAGCACCCATCACGCAACCCCCTGATTGGTCAGAACCTTTTGAGATAATGTGTGACGCTAGTGATTATGCCGTTGGCGTCGTTCTAGGACAAAGGAAAGATAAAAAATTACATGTGATTTATTATGCTAGTAGAACCCTAGACGCAGCCTAACTTAACTATGCAACAACTGAAAAGGAACTACTCGCTGTAGTTTTCGCTATAGACAAATTTAGATCTTATCTAGTAGGAGCCAAAATTATAATTTACACCGATCATGCTGCCATTCGTTACCTATTAAGTAAAACAGATGCCAAGCCCAGGTTACTCCGATGGATTATGTTACTACAAGAGTTGGATTTAGATATCCGAGATAAAAAAAGGCACTAAAAATGTAGTAGTTGATCACCTTTCTAGGCTAGAACACCTAAAACCAGATTTAGTAACCATAAATGATGATTTTGCCTATGATAGACTGATAGCTAGACTAGAAGCCATTAAAGATGATAGCCTAAGCCCTCATGAGCACTTCCAAAAATCCTTAGCTGTAAGTAACGTGCCATGGTATCAAACTTTGTTAATTACCTAGCTGCTGATATCATACCCCCTGATCTTGACTACCACCGGAAGAAGAAGTTCTTCAACGATGTGAGAAACTTTTATTGGGACGAACCGCTCCTTCTCAAAAGGGGTAAGGACAACATTTTTTTCCGTTATGTTCCAGAAGAGGAGGTAAAAAGTATAATTGAGCATTGTCACTCTGCACCCTATGGTGGACATGCGAGCACCTCTAAGACATACGCCAAGATTCTTCAAGCTGGCCTGTTTTGGCCTACCATGTGGCGTGATGTCCATGCTTGCATTGTCAAATGTGATAGAAGCCAACGCATGGGAAATGTTTCAAGACGTGATGAAATGCCTTTAAGAAACATTCAAGAAGTAGAACTCTTCGACGTTTGGGGTATAGATTTCATGAGACCTTTCCCACCATCCTTAGGAAACAATTATATCTTAGTAGCTGTGGATTATGTGTCTAAGTGGATTGAAGCTATAGCTGCACCCACAAACGACACTAGGGTGGTGATCAAGTTATTTAAGAACTATATATTCCCCCGATTTGGAACACCCAATTTAGTCATAAGCGATGGAGGATCGCACTTCATATCGAGAATATTTGATAAACTTTTAAGCAAATATGGAGTTAGGCATAGAGTAGCAACACCATACCACCCACAGACTAGTGGCCAAGTAGAAGTATCCAATAGGGAGATAAAATAAATTCTAGAAAAAATTGTTTCTATATCTAGAAGAGACTGGTCTCAGAAGCTCCAAGAAGTATTATGGGCCTACATAACCGCTTTCAAAACCCCTATAGGAACAACTCCCTACCAACTAGTCTATGGAAAATCCTATCATTTATCTTTCGAATTAGAGCATAAGGCCTATTGGGCCATTAAAACTTTGAATTTGGATTACCTGACCGCTGGTGAAAAACGTATCCTTGACATCCACAAACTGGAAGAACTTAGGCAATCTGCCTACGACAATGCCAAAATATACAAAGAGAGAACAAAAGCTTGGCATGATAAAAGAATTGTAAAAAAAGATATCAATATAGGCAACCATGTTCTTCTATTCAACTCTAGGTTATGACTTTTCCCTCGGAAGCTTCGTTCACGATGGACTGGCCCTTTCAAAGTATCTAAGATTCTGAGATCCGGAGCTGTAGAAATCAAGAACTAAACCTGTAGTCCATTCATTGTGAATGGGCAAAGACTGAAGCTCTATGAAGGAGGAGACATTCCAACAGACTACTCCAGCCACACTCTGATAGATCCACCGATTCCTACGACAAGTGTAGAAATTCTGATCGTCAAGCTAATGACGTTAAACAAGAGCTGCTTGGGAGGCACCACATGGTTTTCTTATCTTGTTTTACTTTTTTCATTTATTTACTTTATTTTATTTTTAATCATATTTTCACCAGGACTAAATATTATTTGCAATGTTTGTGTTTTCAGGATCCCTTTTCTCTAACCTTTGCAGGATGCAGAACTTTGATGACATGCACGTGGCTTTTTCAGAGATGACGCCCAGAGGGAGCGTTACATAGTTCTCTACCAGCGCCCTATGGCACCTACACGCTATCCAAACCAGGATTGCATTGAAGCCCTAGGCATTGAGCCGAGCATCAGATTCCTGTGCCACCAACTCCAATGGGATGAATTCGCTGATGACCTGAGCAACACATACAGGAACTTGACTTTGGAGTTCCTTAGCTCGTTTGAGTACTCTTTCTGCCAGAAGGAGTTCGGTGACTTATTAGGTTTTTAGACTACCCTCGACGCTATTCCTGAGACGCCGATGGGATACTTTCTGAGTAAGGAAGTGGAGAAGTTCTGGAGCGATATCTCTAGTGGATGGAGTCAGGATCCTTCCACTCAGTTGTTCCGGGTCATCCACAACCCTACTATGAGGTATTTCCAGATGATATTGGCCCACTCTTTTCTTGGAAGACCCGATATTGAGACTCTGCTGAGTGAGGAGGAGATAATTTTGTTATTTTATGCATCCCAGTCACGCCCTATGGCATGTGGGAACTTTCTGCTATGTGGCCTTAGCAGTGTTGCCAGATCATCCGAAGGAGTTATTCATGTAGGAGGGATTGTCGCGCAGATTGCCATTGCCTTGGGTCAGTCCCGGAAGATGCTCAATCTCAGGACTTTTTGTGGCTATACTACTATGGATATTGATTTCTGCTTGACCAAAGGACTGATGAGGAGATCCTCCTTCAATCCTAGACAGTTCAGATTGTTGATTGATAGCGAGACGATACACTACTTTACAAGCGAGGATGGATGAGAGAGATCGTCGTCGCAGCCGATCCCGTCGTCCACCTCAGGATGGCGAAGGAACCAGTGGTCAGCAGTAGTATGACAGGTTACTCTCCCATTATCTTATTTCGAAACATTGGGGATAATGTTCGATTTAAGTGTGGGAGGATATTTTATCGCTTTCTGTTTTTCTTTACTGTTTTTTTAGATTATTTATTTTTATTGCTTTTTAGTTATTTACTTTGTTTTATTTTGCTTTTAGTTAGAATGTTATAGAAAATGCATGTGTCTGACGAGTCACCAGTATAGTGTATCTTTAGTACATTCTAATCTCCCCATTCCTTTAGCCCTACCAAAATTTTTTACCAAAGAAAATGGTGTTATTCTGAAAGTTTTTGGGCTTTAAGACAGGTTTGAGTTAGGATGTGGTGACTTGGGAGAACTTTTTGAAACATCAGTATCATTTTAGAACCATAGACTTCATGAATATATGAATCACTCCTGAAACCCCATATACCATGGCCTTAATCATCATTTTAGTATAGTCCTCAGTAGTTTATTCTAGCAGTCAGCTCCGGCCTACGCATCCTCTACGTAGGGGACCGATGAACGTAAGTGAATGATCCAATGAAATAAATAAAAGAAAAAAAGGCAACTCCGGTATAGGTGACCCTTACAAAGTCATTTAAACCAAAAAGTTATAAAAATTTGCTGCAAAAGAAAAAAAAAGAAAAACTCACCCGTTGTTAGTTGGTTCAGAGGTATCTGGCGCTGAACTCGGTAAGGCGGATTACGATCCGATCCCCCACAACTGCATTTGGGTCAAATAAAAGGGTTTACATAGATTTATGTGCCAGAGACCCCATGTTTAGGATCAGAATCACTAACAGGTCACTCTACTATGAAGCATGTACGGATAACGGGCTTAATGTGATTGCGCCTGAATGAAAAGGACCCAAAAAGAGATGAAGAGGTAGGCCTAGGTATTGTGGGAAAATATGGGGTAGTTAATATAGGAATGGAGTTTATGTCCGTGTCTGCGGATAAGTGTCATCACGATACCCTTAGTTCACTCAGTTAGTACCTATCACTGCATCCCGACTTCAACTTAGAAGCCTTTCTAGCCCGAATCACTCATCGACACCAATTTTTCTTCTTTGAGCTTTTAACTATTTTGCTTGAGGACAAGCAAGGGTTCAAGTGTGGGAGTATTTGATGACACTGAAATTCACTGTATTTTTGACTCCGATTTCGCATGCATTTTAGTTGTTTTATTGTTATTTTGTAATGTTATTACTATGTTTTTCTTTGTTTTCAGATTTTCAGTCTAATCAGAGCCCCAATCGAGAAAAGGAGTGAAAATAAGCTAAAAAGCCTAAAAATCAGCATTTTGAACTTGTGGCTCCCACTGTGGCTGGCGCCATGGGTCCAGCCATGACGTGTCATAGTTCAACTTCTCCTCAACTGCCACATCTCCCACTATCTCCACTTGGGCGCCACAATTTACTCCTATGGCGGGCGCCATGGTGTTGTGGCGGGCGCCACAAGAACAAAGAAGTTTCCCTCCCAAATTCAAACTTAGGGGCATCCTTGTCATTTCCATTATTTTCCTTGCTTATAAATAGAGACTTGATTTCATTTGTTTCTTCATCCAAACTTAGATCAAACTTAGTTACAACTAGGCATATATCAGTATTGTAAAAGTGGTAATCGCTTCACATCGGAGTGTTGCCACAACTGTGTAATCGAGTTTGTAAACGAGTTTGGAGCACTTTGGAAGGAAGTTAATCTTGCCGCCATTTTCATTTCTGTTACGCACTTTATTCGACCCTCCGATTGGAGAAGGTTTTATTGCTTTACCTTTGTCTACTTTACTTTCTCGCACTCGCACTTTACTTTTATTTATTCCTCGCACTCGCACTTTACTTTATTTATTTTCCGCACTGCATTTACTTCGTTTATTTCTCGCACTCGCACTACTTTATTTTATTTCTCACACTCGCACTACTTTTATTTATTTTCCGCACTCGCACTACTTTATTTATTTCTCGCACTCGCACTACTTTTATTTATTTTCCGCACTCGTACTACTTTATTTATTTCCCGCACTCGCACTACTTTTTTTACTTTCCGCACTCGCACTACTTTTATTTAAATTAAAATGCACCTTTACTTTACCATGTCTAGCTAAACCTATAAAGGTTAGAATGTAAGGATCGTAATTAAACCAATAACTCGTACAATTATTCGTAGAAGCACTTAAGGGTTATTTTGACTTTCAACTTAAGTTTTCTCGCACTTAAAATCCGTTGGGTAAGATCGAAAGTCGTCCAACGTCCTTTTAAACTTAGTTGTTTTTAACTATTTCAAATACAGCGAATGCGCTTTGTTTAGTTCATTAGGAGTTTTTAACTTAAAAAGAGAAGTGATTTTAAAACTATTTTCGAACGCGTTTATAAGTTTAGAGTCTGGTTCGTGAGAACCTGTTTTGGTTAAGAAATCCAGGTCAAAATACTTTTCAACTTAGTCAAGACACTATATTTCTTAAAAATAGGTTTACTACTCTAACACAACGAGCGCCTTTTTATAAGTGACAATAAGAGGGTTTGATTAGGGAGTACAACTCGGTTCTGAATACGCGAAAGCGACAGTTCCCGTTAAATTGGTTCTTTTCAAAGTAGGAAACAATACCCATAAGTAATTCTATTAGCAAGTACTTGGATTATTGATTGATTATGTGAATTACATTCGAACCTGTCTTTATTAATTGAATTTAATTTAGTACTTTATTTTTCATTGTGCACTCTAAAACCCGATATTTCGATTACCTTAGATAAACACCGTAACAATAGATAATGATAGATTGACACTTGATCTCTGTGGATTCGACAATCTTTTATATTACTCTGACGCGTTCGTATACTTGCGAAAACCACGCATCAAACCTTGAGTTGGAGACCTTGTATTGAATAAAATTCTTCCCACTCAAACCGATCCATGGGGCAAATGGACACCAAACTACGAAGGCCCATATGTTGTAAGAAAGGTCTTCTCTGGAGAAGCCTTAATCCTTTCAACTATAGATGGTGAAGATCTTCCATCCCCTGTGAATGCGGATGCAGTCAAAAAATACTACGCTTGAAAAAATCAAAAAAAGAGAATCCGATAAGTTGAAAACCTGAAAGGGCGACTTATGCAAAACTAGGTATCCCGGTAGACTGAAAACCCGAAAGGGTTGTCTAGGGAAAAGTTAGGGATTTAATAAAAGCCAGAGGTTGCATTCCACAAAGGATATTTCTTCAATCCTCAGCGATTCAATCTAGTGGCTTCCCCAGCAAATTCATCCAGTCACTCTCTTTCTGAAAGCGAGATCAAAGGATGACCAAAGGCGTAATGACTATAACAGAGTTAGAATTTGGTGGAAATCCGAGATATTTCATTGCCATTACAGTTTTCAATCACCTCTTTTAGGAATTTCTTCTTTGTACAAAATCACTCGTTTTTGGAACGTTAATCAATAAAATCAGTTCCCTCATATGTGCTTAATATTTTTACTTTTCCTGCTTTGTCTGCAAAATATGACTTTTTCTCAAAAATGATACTACATCGGAAATTTCTTGATAAAAACAACCTTTTTCAAACAAAAACTTTAAGGGAAACAACATCAAATTACTTCTCTTTCATAAATATCTAAAGGTAACCGAAAATATGTTTGGTATCCCCTCCTGAAAGCGCTATATTGTCCTATTGACTTGGCCAATCAATTTCTTCCCCGACAAAAATATTTAGCTATTACACCTAGCGCTTGTTTGAATATCTGAAATTCCACTTATCTGGTACCGGAAAGTCAACACGCTTTCCCCAACCAAACTTTCAAGCCCAATCACACTGGTGCAACTTGCAAACCTTGCATTTATATAATCCCCCTGCAATAACCCAAGAATCGACATCTTGCATATATAACATCATATCATAAGTGTCTTCTAAAAAATTATACTCAATTGCTTCACCAAAATACATATTTTCCCAACCGAGGTTAGGAATTTTCCCCAATAAATTCAATTTTCAATGTCTCCCCAAACAGAGTCAGGTATTTATAGATGTTGTTAGGAATCGTCACTGAACTGTTATTTTCTCTCTCAATCGGTTTCCTCAAAAGAGTCAAGTATTCTTAGTCGTTGCTAAAGAATCATCACATCACTTTCATCCCTAGAGAGTCATCACAACATTTTCATCCCCACAGAGTCAGGTATTCTTAGTCGTTGTAAAGAATCGTCACTGAACACTCTCCTTTTATTAGAAACGAGGTATTTTGGGCTCATTCCCCAAGCCGAGGCAGATATTCATAGCCATGGCTAACAATCACCTTTGAACGTTCTTCCCCTGCATGAGTCAGGCATTCCCATCTTCATGAGGAATCATCACTGATATTCTCTTTTCCCCAGCAAATGTCAGGCATTTCAGTCATTTCTAGGAATCATCACTGAGCTTTTGTACTTTCCTCAAGAGAGTCAGGTATTCTAACAGTTTCTAACAATCATTATTGTAACTTCTTGAGAAGTTTATCCCTAGTCAAGTTAGGTATTCCAGCTATCGCTGAGAAACGTCACTGAACGACTTATTTCCCCAAAAAGTAGGGTATTCTAGTCGTTGCTATGAATCGCCGCCATACCTTGTTTATCTCCATCTAAGTCAGGTATTCTAGTTGTTGCTAGAAATCATCGCTGAACCTAGTTGTTATATCCCCATTTGAGTTAGGTATTCTAGCCGTCGCTAAGAATCATCACTGAATTCACTTGGTGGATCTTAGTAGATGTCAGGTATTCCAACTGTTGCTAGGAATCTTCACTTAATCTATATTCCCACATCAAAGTTAGGTGTTCCATCTGTTTCTAGGAATTACCTTCTTTTTCTCCACAATTGTTGTTAGGGGAAGTCGCCCTTTCCCTTTTTTCAAGAATGCTTATTCCCCAGCGAAATTTCTTTCCTCCGTCTTCTTGAGGTTTTCAACATCAAATGATACTTATGTTGCATACATTACATTGCATGCATAGTCATCATAACCTTGCATATTGTTGGTGTAAGCCCTAGAGGCCAATACTTTTGGTACTTGTATCGAATAATAAAAGGCTTTTCTTTATTATGGTTGATTAATAAAGTCCCTGGAATAGATAGTCCGTTTAATGTATTAAGTGTGATTTAATCATGAGAACACATTAAACATAAGGACACTATTCTTAAAGTATCCGTAGTCGAGCTTTAGTGTGAAGTGGGATAACATTAAAGCATTAAGACTATTATGTTTGTAGACTGATGATCACATCTCATGGATCATGGATAAAGAGTTATCAAGTCTTAAACATAGGTATGAATATTAGGAGTAATATTTATACCGGATTGACCCGCTATGAGAATACTATATATAAAGTTATGCAAAGTGTCATAAGTTATTCTCATGGTGATAATGGTGTATACCACTCTTCGACCTGAAACCACTATGGACCCTAGATGTGGAGTCAAGTGCTTTATTGCTGATCCAACATTGTCCGTAACTGGATAACCATAAAGACAGTTGATGGGTACTCCACGAAGCATGCTGAGGGACATGAGTGACCTAGATGGAATTTGCCCATCCTGTAAAACAGGATAAATGTCTATGGGCCCAATATTGAACTGGACAAGGATGACACGGTCTATGCCTTGTGTTCAATATAGACATAAGGGCAAAAGGGTAATTATACACATAAGTATTATCACATAAGGAATTGTCAGATCACATGACATTTTCGTGTCTTGGGTAGCAGTGATGTGTTGCTAGATACCGTTCACTGTTTATTATGTTAAATGCGTGATTTAATATAATTGCCAACGTCACGAAAACCTACAGGGTCACGCACAAAGGACGGATTGATGATAGATAGAGTAACTAAGGAATACCGTAAGGTACGGTGCCCTTAAGTGAATTATAGAACATCGTAAGGTACGGTGTACTTGAGTAGAATACGAAATATGGTAAGGTACCATGGGCTTAAGTGATTTTGGGGGCCAAAATACACTTAAGTGGGCTTTTTAGCTTGAAGCCCACACAAGTGGTTCTATAAATAGAACCCTTGTGCAGAAGCATTCATTGCGGTTGCATTATTTTCGTTTTCTCTCTCTCTCTCTCACTCACTCAAAGCCTTCATTCGTACCAGCTAGCACTGAGATTGAAGGAATCCGTTCGTGTGGATTGAGTAGAGACGTTGTCATCGTTCAACGTTCGTGATCACTCCGTGGATCTACATCAAAGGTTTTGATCGTCACAAGAGATCTTCACCAAAGGTTTCAATCTTCACAAGAGGTAAATATTCTATCACTGATCATGACCATTCGTAAGGATCTCTAAAGGAGAAAATTTTAACTTCCGCTGCGTTTTGGATCGCAATTCTCCTTCAGTGGTATCAGAGCCACTTACGAAACCATGAATCGGATAGCTGTTTAATTTCTGTATTAATATGATTAAAAGACAGAATGAATCAATTAATTAAACGGGTAATTAAATTTGGCATCATGAGTGTACGAGTTGGATGATTGATGTTGACTATGCTTCGGAACCGACATTAGTATGGTGAAGCAGCGATACATCGATCGTCCATATGTTACGCAATTGAGACCGATCAAGTTATATATGATATAAGTAATCCTAATGCAAAGTACGGTATATATGATATATTGTTTCCGTTTCGTTCATTCAAACACTGAATGGTTGTTTTCCTTTGAGCGATCAATGGTCATTTGCTTCGGAATTCGAAATTAGTATGGTGAAGCAATGACCTGTTGATCAATCATACTGAATCAACAACAATCGAGGTGTGTTTGACAGTCTGAAATTGGAGCATTAGGGTTAGTGACGGTG
Source organism: Lathyrus oleraceus (assembly GCF_024323335.1). Taxonomy (NCBI): domain Eukaryota; kingdom Viridiplantae; phylum Streptophyta; class Magnoliopsida; order Fabales; family Fabaceae; genus Lathyrus; species Lathyrus oleraceus. Next base: position 278,292,047 of record NC_066579.1, on the reverse strand, counting down.
CAAGTGTTGTGCCGTCAAGGAGTTGTGAATTTAGGGCCTTTTGGAACACGTGTGTTGACTGTTTCAAAGTTCTGTTATTTTGGGCTTGTGACGATCGTAACAAGCTGGACGTGACGGTCGTCACGTGCTTTGTGACTGTCGTCACACTCACAAATCCAGAATTCTAGGCGTTTCTGTTTTTGGCCGCGTGACGCTCGTCATGGGCCTGTGACGGTCGTCATGGGCCTGTGACGGTCGTAACATGCTTTTAACGGTCGTCACACTTACAGAATCAGAATTCTCGGGGTTTCTGTTTTGTGACCGGGCAGCGGAACCCCCGGCTAACTCTGCGTAATGTGATCGGTCGCCGAAATTTAATTTGGTTTTAATTAATTAAAGGATATAAAAATTAATAATAATAATAATGTGTTTGTTATTATTGCCTTGTTGTGATCAGTTATGGCCTTAGTCTTCCTTCATTTTGTTTTTGGTTTTTAAATACGACCTGCGTGTCGTGCCTCTCCTTTTAATCTCTTAGTGTAACTTATTTTCTCATCTCAATCCCTCGTATGTAAAACGAGTTTCTTCTGTAATATAATGATATGAAGAAAGAGAAGAATTCAATATCAAAGGAGAATAATGATATGAAGAAAGAGAAGAAGTCAATATCAATGGAGGACAACCTTGAAGATCTTGCTTGGAGAATCTTAGATCGTTATTAGGTTAGCTTAGGTTCTCTCATTGGCTTGGGAGAACAATTGCGCTAGGGGCCATAACTGTTTCATTATGTATGTTGATGCATGTGTATGTATGTTAATGCATGTGAATATATGTTGATGCATGTGAGAGACGATTTATATGATAAATAAGCCGGTGAGATCAGAACAATTGCAATTCCCTCGAATTAAATATTACGTTTATGCTTTCCAAGTTTTAACACTCATCAAGACTAATATCAGATAATGTAGGTTTCGCCTACGCGAGGTGCATGATCTATATATTAGTAAGGTGCGATGGGATAATTGTAATATCCAACTGTTAAAACAATGGGTCAAACTTAACTAAACAAGTTATGAGAATATTATATATGTTTGCTTTCCAAGTTTTAGCACTCATCAAGACTGGTATCGAATAATGTAGGTTTCGCCTACGCGAGGTGCATGTTTTGTATTAGTTAAGGTGCGATGGGATAATTGTAATATCCAACTGCTAAAACGATGAGTCAGACTTAATTATAATTTTATTATATATGTTTAGAAGCAAGAGTTGGGAATAATCCATATGATGGATTGGAATAAGGAGTTATTCACCCAACTGAAATTTTCGAGAGTTGTATGAGATACAACTGGAAGGAGTTCCTACCTAAATAACCTAGTTTTGTGTAATCCGCCTACGCGGACTTAGAACGAAGTGAAATATGGATCTCGACCCACTAGAAAATCTTCCAACGGGATTTTCCGAATCAAATGATGAGGGTCATTTATTTTGAGTAAAATAGTGGGAGCATATTTGATTAAAGGCCTAATTAAATATGTCAATGATACTTATATTTTCTTAATCCTTATGTAGATAACCATGACAGCAAACACCTCTAACAACATCTTGCGATCAATCCTTGATAAAGAAAAATTGTCTGGGACAAATCTCTGGATTGGCACCGAAACCTGAGGATTGTCCCCAAACATAATAGAAAGCTGTATGTCTTGGAGACACCTGTTCCTGAATAGGAACCTCCTAGTTTTGCACCTAAGGCAGAAAGAGATGCTTATAAGAAGCATGTCGGTGATGTCAATGAAACTGCTTGTCTCATGCTGGATGTCATGAACTCAGAATTGCAAAAGCAACATGAGAACATGACAGCGTTCGATATGATCGAACACCTGAAGATGCTCTATCAAGAGCAAGCAAGGGATGAGAGGTTTGAAGTTTCAAAAGCCCTTTTTCAAAGTAAGTTAGCTAAGGGAGCCCCTGTAGGTCCCTATGTACTCAAGATGATTGGGTATGTGGAAAACCTTGAGAGATTGGGTTTTCCCCTCGAAAAGGAACTTGCGACTGATTTGATCTTGCAATCGTTTCCAGATAGTTTCAGTCAATTTGTCCTAAATTTCAATATGATTGATATGGACAAATCTCTTCCTGAACTGCTCGCCATGTTAAGAACAACTGAGCAGAATCTGAAGACAAAAAGGAAGTCCATTCTGATGATCGGAAATGGAAAGAGACAGAACAAAAGGCCCACCAAGCAGGGTAATAAAGGGAAAGGCAAGGAAGTTGCCAAACCCAGACCCAATGTTGTTGCTTTGAAGCCTAGTGGAGGCATAACAATGGCAGGCACATGCTTCCATTGCGGTAAGACCGGACACTGGAAGAGAAACTGCCCAAAGTACTTGGAAGATGACAAAAATCTCCATTCAAAAGAAAAAGGTGAAAGAGCTAATGATCTTTTGGCCCTCATACATACTGATGTATGTGGACCACTGAACATACCAGCCAGAAGAGGTTTTCAGTACTTCATTTACCGATGATTTCAGTAGATACGGTTATGTGTATCTAATGAAACTCAAATCGGAGTCCTTTAAAAAGTTCAAGGAATTCAAGAATGAAGTACAAAACCAACTAGGTAAGAATATTAAAAGTCTTCGATCAGATCGAGGTGGTGAGTATTTAAGCCTAGAGTTTGATGACCATCTGAAAGAGTGTGGGATCCTATCCCAACTTACTCCTCCTGGAACACCCCAATGGAATGGTGTATCTGAGAGAAGAAATCGAACCCTGTTAGACATGGTCCGATCCATGATCAGTCACGCCGATCTTCCAAACTCCTTTTGGGGACATGCACTATTGACAGCAGCTTACACACTTAACCGTGTTCCATCCAAAAAGGTTGAGAAGACACCATATGAGATATGGAGTGGTAAGAAACCACATATGTCTTACATAAAGATTTGGGGTTGCAGGGTTTATGTGAAACGACAAATTTCAACTAAGCTTGAGCCCAAATCTGACAAATGCTTATTTGTGGGGTATCCTAAAGAAACAAGAGGGTATTGCTTCTACAATCCTTCTGAGGGAAAAGTGTTTGTCGCTCGAACTGGAGTTTTCCTAGAAAAGGATTTTGTTTCCAAAGGAATCAGTAGGAGGAAAGTAGAGTTTGAAGAAATTCAAGAATCACAAAGCATTGATACACCTATGGATGAATTAGAGCAGGAAACACAAGTAGTTGTGTAAGAGCAACCTGCTCAAGTAGAACAAGACCATCGTAGGTCAGGCAGGATACGTCACCTACCTGAAAGATATGGATATCTCATAACTGATCAAGGTGATGTATTACTCATGGATCAAGAACGGAGATGAGCCTTGTGTCTAAAAGAAGGTTAGTGGGAGCATGATCGTTTTCCTGGTATTATATGTAGATGACATATTACTCATTGGAAACGATATCCCTACCCTACAACAAGTAAAGTCTGGGTTGGGGAAATGCTTTTCTATGAAGGACTTAGGTGAAGCAGCCTATATATTAGGAATCAGAATGCAATCTGGTTATGTGTTTTGCTTAAATGGTGGTGTTGTGAGCTAGAAAAGTTCAAAGCAAGATACAATTGCTGATTCTACAACTGAGGCCGAGTATATTGCTGCCTCAAGTGAAGCAAAGGAAGCTGTTTGGATCAAAAAGTTCATTAGTGAACTTGGCGTGGTTCCTAGCATTGTGGATCCCATTGGTCTCTATTATGATAACAATGGAGCTATCGTACAAGCTAAGGAGCCTAGATCTCACCAACGATCCAAACACATACTTAGGCGTTATCATCTCATTCGAGAGATAATAGATAGAGGAGATGTGAAAATATGCAGAGTACCTACACTTGACAATATTGCTGACCCACTGACAAAGCCTCTTGCGCAGCAGAAGCATGACGGCCATAATAGATCTATGGGTATTAAGGGTATGCCTGATTGGCTCTAGTGCTAGTGGGAGATTGTTGGTGTAAGCCATAGAGGCCAATACTTTTGGTACTTGTATCGAATAATAAAAGGCTTTTCTTTATTATGGTTGATTAATAAAGTCCCTGGAATAGATAGTCCGTTTAATGTATTAAGTGTGACTTAATCATGAGAGCACATTAAACATAAGGACACTATTCTTAAAGTATCCGTAGTCGAGCTTTAGTGTGAAGTGGGATAACATTAAAGCATTAATACTATTATGTTTGTAGACTGATGATCACATCTCATGGATCATGGATAAAGAGTTATCAAGTCTTAAACATAGGTATGAATATTAGGAGTAATATTTATACCGGATTGACCCGCTATGAGAATACTATATAGAAAGTTATGCAAAGTGTCATAAGTTATTCTCATGGTGATAATGGTGTATACCACTCTTCGACCTGAAACCACTATGGACCCTAGATGTGGAGTCGAGTGCTTTATTGCTGATCCAACGTTGTTCGTAACTGGATAACCATAAAGACAGTTGATGGGTACTCCACGAAGCATGATGAGGGACATGAGTGACCTAGATGGAATTTGCCCATCCTGCATAACAGGATAAATGTCTATGGGCCCAATATTGAACTGGACAAGTGTAGCACCTCAAATTTGCACCCCCATTCATGCATTCATTTCATTTTCTTTAGGTCATTAACATTACATTAACACTGCATAGTACATTGCATCTTATCAGTCAAGACTGGCATCAAGAGGATTCCTCAGTGCAAAGGAGCAAGGTTTTTCTAGAGAGCTTATATGATCCGAGGGGTCATTTTGAAGCAATTTGATCAAGTGTTGAAGGCTCAAAGTCATCAGTGCATTGCCAAGTCATCTGGGGCCCATAAAAGTCAATTGCAAGTCAACTGAGGGCTAGGAGGTGGAGAAATGGTTTGAGACACTTCATTCATGTCCAAAAGAGGTTTATTCATCATGTTAAACATCTACCTTGAAGGTTTTGAAGCCAGATCAAAAGTTTCCCAAAATGGAAAGTGACCTGTAATTTCAAGTTTCCAAAAATGGCAAGTTTTTGGACCAACTTCAACTCAACTTTCCAACGTCAAAGAAGCTTCAAATGAAATTTTGTCCAACATGAAAGTTTAAGATCTTTCTCTCCCATTTCCAAAAGGTCCAAGTTCATGAGCATCTGATGAACGGTTGAAGAGTTATGATCAAATGATTGCCAAGTGTGCATGGAACTTCAACAAGCCATAACTTTTGAACCAAAGTTCCAAAATTGAGTGCTCCTTTTTGCATATTTCTTCTCATGACATGTATTTTCCAAATCATTCATTACATGGCATGAAATTCATTCATACAACCATTTACTCATGCATGCTAATTTTGAAGGGAAATTGCCAAATTCAAAATTGGTTGATCACATGAATATAATTCCAATTCCAATGTGTGCATGGGCTGATTTTGAGTGAATTTGGGCCCTCATTTGTTACTGTTCACGTGGGATTGCCATGCATGAGGTGAAATGGTAATTTGTGCATACACCTTGTATCTTCCTAATCTTTCATTAACCTTGGCCTAATGATAATTTTAGAGTAATTAGGAGAGCATATAAAAGCTTAATTGCAACTATCTTGGTCATTACACAAAGTTTCAGATCTAGAATTCCCTCTTCACTCTCAATTTTCTCTTCATTGATTTTCCAAAAGTCTACACACAACACCCTAATTTTCTTGCATAATCATGAACATGGAGTGCTACTGAGCATGATTCAACGTGTGTTTAGTGGAATCCTTCTCAAATTCGTGCATACCACAAGCTTGAAGGTGTTAATGGAAACTCCAAATTGAGCTGGACTCAAGTCATTTCACGAGCCATTTCTTGCATCAAACTTCCTTGGAGCTCAAAGCAAGTGGAATTGGACATTGCCAAGCCATGGATACACTGTTTTCGCCAACTGCTCTTCAAACAATGTGAGTTTCGACTTTCATTTTTCTCCATTTTATGGCCATAGTCTTGTAGATCCCTGCTTGCTGATTAATCTGGTATAAATTTCATGAAATTTGGTTAAGTATTGCATGACTTATGCTTGATAGAAGTTTGTTAGATCCAAATGTTTTTCTTCGATTCGCATTGATTAGGAGGAATTATGTTGAGTTGAGCCTGGATTTGGATTGTGCTTGCCATGACCTTTCGAATGATATGAATTTTACATGTTTCTGCAAAAAAATTGAGCACGTTCACTGTTGAACCACCGTCTTCACGAAGAAGACGGTTGTTTCCTCCCATGCCTGGCCGCGCGTTAACAGTGCCATTTGCTTCTGGTTTTCTTAGGGTTTTGTCCACGCAACTGCCATGTGTGCGTGCCTGTTGGCCAATTGATTAGCCCAAGCTTCGTTGACTTCTTCCACATATACGCTTGACTGGCTGACTGGACGCCACACAGTTTAATGAAACTGTGCGTTTTGGGCGCGCTCGCTTCCCCCATTCGATTCCACCCGAGTGCGTTTCTGCTTTTTTTCTCATTTTAATCCCTAGCCAAAACGCAGTCGTTTTGACTAGCGCTGGATCTCACTTCCAATCCGCCTGATAGTGTAGCACCTCAAATTTGCACCTACCATTTTGTACATTCATTTTCATATTAGGTCATTAACATTACATTGGCCACTGCATAGCATTGCATTGTCCATTTGCCCAAGTGCAAGATCATCAGTCAAGACTGCTCAGAAGATCCAGTCAAGCAAGCAAGCAAGTGCATTTCCTATTGAAGCAAAGCCCTAAGGTTGGTTCAACATGTTCATATGATCTATGGATCATATTGAAGTGGTTTGGCCAAGGATTGGATTATCAAAGCTCAACAGTCAAGCTGAATTTCATCTGAAACCCTAGAAAGTCAACTGTGGTCAACTGTGCATGAAATCATGGATTTGAAGGTGGGAGATGGTTAGAGAGGCCTTATTCATGTCCATACAAGTCTCATTTGACATTGCATACATCAACAATGAAGAATTTGAGGTCAGATGAAAAGTTTCCAAAAATAGTAAGTGACCTGTAATTTCAAACTGCCCAAAATGGAAAGGTCTTCTCCTCAAATTTACATCATCATCCAAGCTTCAAATGAAATTTTGTCCAACATGAAAGTTGAATATCTTGCTCTCACCTTTCCAAAAAGTCCAAGAACATCCATTTCTCATTTGTGGATGACAAGTTATGATCAAATCATTGTCAAGAAAATTTGAAGTTCAAAGTTGGATAACTTTCACACCAAATGGCCAAATCATGTGGTTCTTTTTGGAACATTTCACTCTTGATCTCTTCTATCCAAATCATTCATTACATTTCATCAAATCTCATCACACAAAAATTGCATTTTTCACTTGGCTTGAATTTGAATTTGGAGGGAAAAAAGTGAATTTGAAAACTAAGCATTTTTCCTACTTCCAAGCTTCACATTTGGCTACTACATGATATTTGGAGTGTGTTTGGACAGAAATTCGTGCACTGTAGCAAGGGTTCCATGCACATGAGGGGTGAATGGCAAGTTTAGCATAAACACTCATTTCACTAATTACCAAGGCATTTGGCTAATTGAGATTAGCATCTTCATTAATCCATCATATATATTGATAATGCTAACAGAATTTTGGATTAACATTCATTCATCTCAGATCTAGATCGAAATTGGAAATTGCACAAACTTTTTCTCTCCATTTTTCTGCCAATTTTCTCATAGAACTTGCATTGTTCTTGCTTGATCCTTGATGCACCACCATAATTGAAGACTTTGGAAGCTAAATTCATGAACTGTGGAGCTGCTTTTGGAACTGTTGCATCAAGCTTCCATTAATGGCAGGTGCTGATTTGAGTTATATCCAAGACAATTGAGCTTCGGTTCTCCACTCATTCATCTACTGGAGCTTTAGAGATCATCTGTTTCAACAGTCCAAGGCCAGAAAATCACAAATCCAGCTCTGCATTCCAATTCAGGTCAGGAATCGATCCTCACGATTCATGAAATTATGTTATGTTTTTTGTAGATCTTGTATCCACGAGCATGCTGAACCTTGTAGTTTTGATTTTCATTGAGAATTGAGAAAGATATGTGGATTTTAAGTTTGTTGTTCAAAACTTATTTTGATCGATCCAGGTTTAATAGTAAGAATTAGGTGAAATGGATTTAAGATTGTTGATGTGCATGCTAAGACGAAGCTATTGATGTATCGTTTGTTGATTTCTGTGAAAAAATGTCCATGAGCTGGAAAAATGATGAAGAACATGAAGAACCCTAATATTTTCGTATCCAGAACGCATTTGATCTTCGCCTGGCCTGTTTTGCATGTTTTCGTTGTTTGTGTGCCATGTAGCCAACCATACCGTGCCACCTGTATTAGTGAAACGCTGCGCTTCACTATAGCGCTCCCGGATTTGAATAGCAACTTGCTTCGATCCTCCACTCCAGCGTTTCACATATTTGGCTTGGCATTTTTTCTATGTTATGCTTCCATATTCACACACCTTGTTCATGCTGATTTTTATTTTTTCATCCATTTGAAAAATTCATATCTCAATGATGGTTTGTCCAATTGATGTGAGATTTTTTGTTCCATGATCCTTGCCATGTCTACTATTTTTTGATGATTTTTGCAAAAATTGTGCACGTGTGGATTTTCATTTTGCCTAGAGAATGTTCATACATGTCATTTCTTGCACCTTGCATACTATTTTGGTTGTGAAATGATGATGTTTAATCCAATGGAGCTGAAATTTTGCATGTGTAGTCTAGACACCTTTAATGATTTTTTGGTATGGAGTTTGTGAGTTTTGCATTCCTGGTTTGTGAGATATGACCTGATCATTGGAGGTGTGACAATTTGTGTCACACCATTTCTTGTCCAACTTGTGGATTTTTATTACCATGCCATATGAACTCAAAATGATCTGAATTTTTGCATGTTGACTCTTCTGGATGTTAAGTTTGATCATGAATATTTGTAGAATTGTTGCGTACATTTCCAATTTGTTTGAGAATTTCTTTTCTGGTTGACCAATTGTGGACCTTTTGTGAGTCATGATCTTATATGATTTGTGAAATTCTTGATGTTTATGGGATGGACCTGAAATTTTTCACATGTATTCTAGACACATTGAAGTGTTCCATGGCTTTGGTTTGATGTCCATATCATGTTTTGTTTCTGTTTTATGCTTGCTTGAAGTTGATGTATGAATTTGTGCCTTGTTTGAGCTTGTTTGAGCATGCTTTGACTTATGGATTTTAATTGACTTGCTTCCCTTGGTCCAAATGACTTGAAATTTGGTGTGGTGATCCTTTGATGAATGCTGTTTAGCCATTATTTTTCTTGAGATTTATTGAATTGTTTTTGAGTTGATGTGGATTGAATCATTCTATTTGGTTCTATGAGCTTTCAAATTGCTTGCTTTGCACTAAATGCTTTATGAAATGAAATTGGTTGATGATATGAATGTGAGACCACTTGGATTTGTTTCTTATTTGATTGAACTTGATTTTTAATAATTTTCATGTTCTGTTTTGGTTTATTGCTCCCATTTTGACCCTAGGCCATGTCCTGGTGGTTAGTGCTTAATGTTTGAGCTTTGTTTCAGGTCAAAGAGCACAATTGCTTATACTTGATGATGTGCACTCAATTGGAGTTGGTCCATTGCTTGTTTATGACTAACCTTGAGTTTGTTTTGTAGGTTTTGAGACTTGTACTTAGGCCTTGTGGCGTGCACCTTTGTGCATTGTTTTGCTTGATTGTTGATTGACTGTGTCCAGTTAACTGTTGACCCTGTCTGTTTGACTTTTATTTGAGTTGTGTACTGATTATGTTGGATTGTTTTCAGGTACCTTAGTTGCTATAGTTCCATTGTGAACTTGCTTTTGCTTTGCTTGCTAGCTTGAGCATTGAGGTATAATGTCTCTAACTCCATGTAGTCTGGAAGACCTGGCCTGTTACTTGGCCAGGCACCTGTCTGAAGTCCTCCTTAAGAGGCAATGCTTGTGCTTGTTTATTTTTGTCCCCAAGCAGGAAAAGACCTTTGATAAGGCAATTGGCAGATACAAGAGATGTGCAATCCATCTCCTGCTATTCTGTTGAGTCATCCCTTTGCTCACACAACTTGTGTTGATGCATTGTGGACATTAACCCAAGATCCTTGTACACTTGTATAGTTGAGTCAGTGTCATAAGTGTAGAAGGGTTCCCACTTTCTGAACCCACACTTCTTTTGTCTAAAGCTCTCCCAGGCCAGGGATAAGAGCTGTGAGGCACACCCCTCACTTCCTATTTCATCTGCTTCACCCTAACTCTCAATGTTAGGGTTAAGAGCTAACATCACCTGATTACAGATGGCTTGTGTTGCACAGCCTAACCCTTGTGTGAGCCCACTTTGTGTGTATATAGTGTGTGCTATTTGTGTGATTGTTTTGCTTTGCCTGTGCTGTATAGGATAGCTTGCTCCCTGTGCAAGTTAGATAGCAACCTTAACTTAGGGATGATTTGCATGATAACATCTAGGCTCGAGTCGTAGTCTCCCTAGTTGTGTCTCCCTTTGTTATCTGGTTAGGCTAATCCTTAGTCCCTGCGTAGGGGAACTACGTCGCCCTGATCCTCATACCAGATGAGGTACGTAGGCAGGAGATGAGCTGATCTCTCCGGGTGCCCTTTTTGTTTTGTCTTGTGTGTGTTAGGAGATGGATGTAAGACCAGCGATTGGCATTCTGTATCCTCTTGTTGTGTGCTTGGAGTCCGATGTAAGTCCAGCGATTGGCATTTGGTTTCCAGTGTGCGTGCGTTTGGTTCGGAGTCTGATGTAAGTCCAGCGATTGGCATTCGATTTCCATGTTTGCCTATTTGTGTGGAGTTTGACGTAAGTCCAGCGATTAGCAGTTGATTTCCTTTGTTGTTGTGTTTGGTGTGCGTGAGCCGAGCTACGGATGCTCTGATTCTTCTTAGTCCAAGAAGATACGTATGCATAGGATGCGACATCCTAGCGAGCATGTTTTCCCCCCGTCCGAACTACTTAGACTCTGATGTCTATGTTTGATAGACTAAGTAGGCCCAGGATGCGATATCCTGCCGAGTCAGTTTTGTTTGTTTTCTTGTGTCTCTTTCAGCCAATGTTTGATGTTTGTTTGAGCAGCGTTTATCAACCATTTACCTTCCTTTTGTGCGTGGATCCCGTCGAGTACGACGGATGCGTAGGGGTGCTAATACCTTCCCTTCGCATAACCGACTCCCGATCCCATTCTCTTTGGTCGCGAGACCATGTCTTTTCCAGGTTTACTTCAAGCGTTTCCTTTCCCTCTTTTGGGATAAATAACGCACGGTGGCGGCTCTGTTGTTCTTTTTTCCCGCCGGTTTTTCGCGTAATGCGACTGCTGGCGACTCTGCTGGGGAATGAAGTTGACCTCTTGCTGGTCCATCTTCCCTAAGCGAGTCTCTCCTAGCGCTCTCTAGGTTAGGGTTTTGGTTGCTGTTTGCTATTATTTATTGCATTCATTTATTCATTGTTTGCATTTATGTGTGCATTAATGTTTGCATTCATTCATATTCATCTGTGCTGGCTGTGCTGTGTTTCTCTGTTTGGGGGTGGGAGTTACACGAGGTAAAAGGCCCAATACCCAGGCTATGAGTGAAATCTAGGAAACCTAGGAATAGAGTGATTCATGGGAAGCGGGTGGTATGCGCCACTTAGCGGAACATTGATATCACGAGCAGTTCAGACTCTGATGGGGTATTATCGGTGCATACATCGGGTGTGCACAGAATGATATTCTTGAAAGGGTTGTTTATCCTGCGTTTCTCTCGACCTTACCCTGGCATAGATGACACCCGTGAGTGGGGAGGGAATGATCATTATTACAGGTACAGTTGGTGACTTGTCGGTGACTTGTTGGTGACTTGTGGTCCTGTTGGTGACTCTTGGTTCTTCAGATGACAGTTTATCAAATGACTTTGGGTTTCAGATGAGTTATGGTTCCGAGTTCAAGCCGAAGCTTTGATCCTGTGTTCCGAGATGCACAGCCCGACCAGTCATGTTCGTATCATTTGCATCATAGCATGTTTATTTTCAAAAAAAAATAATGCATGAAAAAAAAAAAAGTTAACTCGCATACGCATATCCTTTCTCAGGATCATTCATGATAAAATATAGTACCCATATCATGCATATCATGCACATATCATCCTTGCATTACAGACATGCTTGGGAGAGACTTCTCACTCTAGTTCCTGACTGAGACAGGATTGCTGATCATCGACCGCATCGCTACTCAACCAGACTCAACCATCAGAGGAATATGGACCAGGTTCAGGCAGAACTAGCTGAGATGAGGGAAAAGATGGCCCAGTTTATGATGATGATGCAAGGGGTTGCGCAAGGTCAAGAGGAGCTTAGAGCCCTGGTTCAGAGACAGGAAGCTATGATTCCGCCGTCCAACCGAGCTTCACCAGTGGGTGTGCCCGTTCACGAGAACGTTGCTGCTGTTCCTGTCAATGACTATGTCGTAGGTGATGAGTTAAGAGGGATCAGAATCAATGGACAACCTCTTGCTGCAGAGACTGTTAATGCCAGAGCTACCCGGGCTCCGATTCGTCATCCTGCTCCGATTGTTGACAGACAAGAGGACATGTTCACACTGCTTAGTGAAGATGATGATGAAGTTGTGAGAACTGGAGCGAGGGATAGAAAAGTGGATGCCCTTGCTGAGAAGATCTGTGCCATGGAGTGTCAGAACTCTCTGGGGTTCGATGTAACCGATATGGGTTTGGTTGATGGGCTGAGGATCCCCTACAAATTCAAGGCGCCGTCCTTTGACAAATACAATGGCACTTCTTGTCCTCGCACTCATGTACAGGCTTACTACAGAAAGATCTCAGCATACACTGATGATGAGAAGATGTGGATGTACTTTTTCCAAGACAGTTTGTTTGGAGTGTCTTTGGACTGGTACATGGATCTGAAGAAAGAATCAGTCAGAAGTTGGAGAGATCTGGGTGAAGCCTTTCTGAGGCAATACAAGCACAACATGGATATGGCGCCGAGTCGAACCCAACTACAGAGCTTGTGTTAGAAGATTGGGGAAAGCTTCAAAGAGTACGCCCAGAGATGGCGTGAGCTAGCCGCAAGAGTGCAACCTCCGATGTTGGAAAGAGAGCTGACTGACATGTTCATCGGGACCCTACAGGGTGTGTTCATGGACCGCATGGGGAGTTGCCCGTTCAGTAGCTTTTCTGATGTTGTTGTCTGTGGGGAGAGGACTGAGAGCCTTATCAAAGCAGGAAAGATTCAAGATTATGGCTCTTCAAGTTCTTCGAATTCTAAGAAGCCATCCTCTGGGGCACCCAAAAGGGGAGAAAGTGAAACAAATGTTGTGCACCGTCGGAGGAGTGCAAACAGAGGACAGTATCGTCAGGTTGCTGCTGTGACTATTCCAGCACCTCAACAACAGCAGAGAAGGCCAACTCAGCAATATCAGCAACAATAATCTCGTCCTCAGCAGCAGGCTTACCAGCCTCACAATGGTAATCAAGCTAGTATAAGTAATGAGAGGAAGAAGATCATTTTTGATCTGATCCCTATGTCATACACAGAGTTGTATCCCTCTTTGATAGAGCGGAACTTGATTACTCCCAGAGACCCGCCGGCCGTACCCGTCAACCCTCGGTGGTGGTATAGGCCTGATCAGCATTGTGTGTATCATTCGGGTGCTCCTGGTCATGATGTGGAAAGCTGCTTTCAGTTGAAGAATAAGGTGCAGGACCTTATCAGATCAGGGATTCTGAGCTTCGAGGACTTAGGTCCCAGGGTTAATCAAGCTTGAAGATAACAAGTCTCGGGCTGGCGGTGGCTTTTCTTCTGCGGTCTTCAACGAAGAGGTTTGTTCAAAGCAGAAGCTGTTGGTGCAAAGGATTCTGACATTTGTCATCCCTGGAGGGATCTATCACAATTGGGTCACTGTGGGCGTTCCTACAGTTGTTCATAAGTCAGAGTAATAATCACTTTGTTTAAAAACCCTTCTCCCATGCCAAAAGGAGAAGTGATGACATTGTTGGCCACATTTGTGCAATGATATTTTCATTCAAATAAAAGCATGTTAAAACATTTGTTTTTCCATATGTTTTCCCTTTTTGCTTTTTGCATGAAATTGGTGATCACAAAAAACCCACAAAAAAAACAAGAATAAAAGCAATCTTTTCATCTGCATAACGATTGTCTTGTTTGATTTCCAAAAAGCTTTTCATATCAAATCATTATGCAGGTTGTTTCTTAAACCCATTGAACATAATGATCTGACGTCATCTCCCAATTTTGAATTCCCTGTATTCGAAGCGGAAGAAGATGATGTTGAAGGGATTCCTGACGAGATTTCCCGACTTCTTGAGCAAGAAAAGAAGATCACTCAGCTGCATCTCGAGAATCAGCAGAACAGCCAACTGGGGCATTAAAAAAACAAAAAAAAAACAAAAAAAACAAAAGAAAAGAAAGAGGAGGGTGCAAAACCAAAAGAAATCAAAAGAAATCCGAATCAAAAGAAAGAAAAAAGAAAGAAAGAAACAAAAGAAAAATAGCACCCTCAAAGTCCCAAGTTGACTGATGCTGAATGGATTCAGAGTCGTTACGACCAAGTGAATCTGATCGAAGAGAAGAGATTAACTGCCATGTGTCATGGTCAGTTACATCAGCAGAGAATGAAGAAAGCATTCGACAAGAAGGTCAAGCCTCGTGTGTTCCGAGAAGGTGACCTTGTGCTCAAGAAAGTCTTGTCTTTCGTGCCCGATTCCAGGAGCAAGTGAACCCCGAGCTATGAATGTCCATATGTTATCAAGAGAGCCTTTTCAGGCAGTGCTCTGACACTTACAACAATGGATGGAGAAGTTCACTCGTCCCGTGAATTCCAGATGCAGTCAAGAAATACTTCGCCTAAAAAACAAAAAAAAGCAAAATAGCTCGCTAAGTCGAACACCCCAAAGGGCGACTTAGGCAAAAAGGAGCGTCTCGGTGGATTGAAAACCCGAAAGGGCGATCCAGGCAAAAGATAGAGACATTGAAAAAAAAGAATTTGCATCCCGCTAGATTGATCACCTCACACTGGGGAAATCTAGGCAAAAATTAGGGATTTGGCAAGTAACTGCATCCTGACAAGACTGTGTTCTACATCTGTCATCCGTCAGGGATTCTCGATTCGTCGTCGACTGAAGCTCCGAATACATCGAAATTCGGAAAGGTAGAGGAAAGGTCATTATGTTCAATGTAGCCCTCCTCCAATATATATCACCGATTTCAAACTTGTACAGATCTATGGAGTCCTGCCATTTGCAGACTACCATTCCATCACATCAATTTGAGCTTTTATCCAATTATTTACACTCTTATTTGTTTCAACTCAACGAATGTTTTGCATGTTTTAATTGATAAAGTATCATTGTTTTCAAAATAAACAAATTTTTCAAAAATTGTTCTTAAACAAAGTGAACATTCACAATGATGGAAGGATACTTAGGAGATCCGCAGTGCTCTCCCAAGGGTGGTATGATTACCAACAGGTAAGATATTCGTTCGTATCTCGAGCATAACTGTATCTTTTTCCTGTAGAACCTCTTATGGTTTCTCCTCAGCGAGGCTGCTCAGTGCAGTGTTGGTTGAAGTTGTTCATCTTCACGTCCCTGGCAGTGCAGCAGTCTTCCTCCAAGTCCCTGTCAACTCTATTGTGGGGCATCCCCAGTGGAGTGCTGTTTGAGCCCTATTGTGGGGCATCCCTAGCAAGTTGTTGTTCGAGCCTTTTTGTGGGCCCGTTCCCGAGCAGAGTGTTCACTGAAGACTTCGACTTTCGTCTCTCCAGCAGAGCAGTCTTCTCCTCTCCCCGGCATGGGTGGTTTTCTTTGGAAGATTCGGTACTTGGTGGATCGACATCCCAGTAATCCGGCATTCCCTCGGATAGATTCCTCAACAGGAAGTTGTTGGCAGGATGAGCCTTCTCAATGCCTATCTATCCTCATCAGAGATCTGGTTGCTTCTTGATATCTCTGATCTCCAGCATGAGTTGCTGTTGTGGCAGTGCCTGCCTGTATATTGAACTCTTTTCTCCGGTTGTGATTGATGATTCCGTCGGAAGCTTCTGGTGGCCTTCCTCCCCTGCAGAAGGATGTTGTTCCCTGATATCCCAGCTTCCAACAGATCGCGTTTGCTCTCTGGATTTTGGCCTTCCCTCTGGAAGAGTAGCACCGGATGGTTGATTCCTGGACCTGTGTGTTAACATGTCTGTTTGTCAGCATTCATCATACATTCCTCATGTATAATGCATACATTCATAATCATAACATTCAGATACCCATGTTGTATCTGTTGCCGTGTATCTGTTGATGGTTGTCTCCTGCTAATCGGTGATACAGATCTCCCCAGTAGATCCTCCCCTAGCAGATATGGGTGTGTCTGATCTCTCCATGTAGAGTTGACCCCTTAAGCAGAAAGTGTCTGTCGTTTCCTTCTGCGCTCCCCACTGAGTTATATCAGCGGAATTTGTTGGCCTCTGCCTACAAACCGGTAGCTTTAAGTCCTATCTTTGTGGTCTTCTACCTACAAACCGGTAGATGTGAATCCTCTTTTCTCCCCGTGGTGGAGTCAACCCTGGTGCTCATCCTAGTGATGATGGTTGTTTTTCTGTGGTTTTCTACCTACTATCCTGTAGATGTAATCCCCTCTTTGTGGTTATCATTATCCAGTTTCGATATTGGTATTCCTTTCACCTTTCGGATATTTGCTCTGAGTAAGCAACTTTATCCCCAGCGGGTCCTCTTTCATTCACTGTTTGCTGGTAATGTACGTGGTTTCCCCTTTTGATTGGTCATCTTTGCATACCCAGCAATTGGTGTCCCGATGCCTTTCTTGTCGGTTGATTTATCCATTTAACAACCTACAAACCGGTTATGGATAATCTTCCTTGCGAGTGTATTATCTACGTTTTGACGGCTATAAATAATATGTCTCATGCGCTCTTGGGTCGAAGTTTTGTCCTCCCCAGCTGAGTAAGATTCGTATTCCGTATGGAATCGAATGTCCATCCTTTAACAAGTTTGCCTTCGCGCTCTTTAGGATGATGTCGGTCGATTTATCCATTTAACAACCTACAAACCGATTATGGATAATCTTCCTTGTGAGTGTATTATCTATGTTTTGACGGCTATAGATAATATATCTCATGCACTCTTTGGTCAATCTTTTGATTGTTTTCCCCAACTGAGTAAGATTCGTATTCATGGTGGAATCGAATGTCCATCCTTTAACAAGATCGCTTTTCTAGCCCTCTTCAGGATGATGAGTGTTTTGGAACACAAACCAATTCACACTTTGGTCGGTCACCTGTTTCATACCTACAACCCGGTATCCTTGGTGTTCCTTCCTGTCTGCTCTCTGTCGTGACCTTGATCCCCAGTGAGCTACCTCTCCGTTGGTTTCGATAAACGTTGAGTTTTTCCTATTCGTCTGATGACGTCTAGTTGTACCCTACCCCATGTGGATTTACCTCTCCGTTGGTTTCGATAAACGTTGAGTTTTTCTCATTCGTCCGTTGACGTCTGATTGTATAGCCTATTCCCCAGTCATTCATTAATGTCTGGTTGGTTCCCGGTCAAAATCCCCAGTAGAGTCGTCGGTGGACGTCCTATTCGGTTTCCGGTTGTTGTATCCCTTCTTTAGTGAAGTATTCTCCTTCTCCGTTGGTGTCGATAAACGTCGAGCTTCTCCCGTTCGTCCGTTGACGTCTGGTCGAGTCTTCTCCTTCTCCGTTGGTGTCGATAAACGTCGAGCTTCTCCCGTTCGTCCGTTGGTGTCCGGTCGAGTCTTCCCAGCCATCCGATGATGTCTGGTCACCTCTCCGTTGGTTTCGATAAACGTCGAGTTTTTCCTGGTCGTCCCCAGTAGAGTTACCTCTCCATTGGTTTTGGTAAACGTTGAGTTTTTTCCATTGCGTCCGTTGACGTATGGTTGTATCTCTCTCCAGTCATTCGTTAATGTTTGGTTACCTCTCCGTTGGTTTCGATAAACGTCGAGTTTTTCCTAGTTGTCCGTTGGCATCTAGTTGTGATTTCCGTTCCCATTCATCGTCGTTTGATGTATGGATGTGGCCGTATCCTTGAGAGAAAATCAAAATACCCAATAAATATCAGATCCCAGTGGACGTTTCCATTGGTGGATCCCCGCATTGTGCAAATTTCTACGGTTCTTCGGTATTCAATCCCTATTTACCCTGAAAGTCTGACAGTCGTTGCTCTCATCCGTTCGGGTTCCCAATTGATTGAATAGGGGCAGCTGTAGCACCTCAAATTTGCACCTACCATTTTGTACATTCATTTTCATATTAGGTCATTAACATTACATTGGCCACTGCATAGCATTGCATTGTCCATTTGCCCAAGTGCAAGATCATCAGTCAAGACTGGTCAGGAGATCTAGTCAAGCAAGCAAGCAAGTGCATTTCCTATTGAAGCAAAGCCCTAAGGTTGGTTCAACATGTTCATATGATCATTGGATCATTTTGAAGTGGTTTGGCCAAGGTTTGGATGATCAAAGCTCAACAGTCAAGCTGAATTTCATCTGAAACCCTAGAAAGTCAACTGTGGTCAACTGTGCATGGATTTGAAGGTGGGAGATGGTTAGAGAGGCCTTATTCATGTCCATACAAGTCTCATTTGACATTGCATACAACAACAATAAAGAATTTGAGGTCAGATGAAAAGTTTCCAAAAATAGTAAGTGACCTGTAATTTCAAACTGCCCAAAATGGAAAGGTCTTCTCCTCAAATTTACATCATCGTACAAGCATCAAATGAATATTTGTCCAACATGAAAGTTGAAGATCTTGCTCTCACCTTTCCAAAAAGTCCAAGAACATCCCTTTCTCATTTGTGGATGACAAGTTATGATCAAATCATTGTCAAGAAAATTTGAAGTTCAAAGTTGGATAACTTTCACACCAAATGGCCAAATCATGTGGTTCTTTTTGGAACATTTCACTCTTGATCTCTTCTATCCAAATCATTCATTACATTTCATCAAATCTCATCACTCAAAAATTGCATTTTTCACTTGGCTTGAATTTGAATTTGGAGGGAAAAAAGTGAATTTGAAAACTAAGCATTTTTCATACTTCCAAGCTTCACATTTGGCTACTACGTGATATTTGGAGTGTGTTTGGACAGAAATTCGTGCACTGTAGCAAGGGTTCCATGCACATGAGGGGTGAATGGCAAGTTTAGCATAAACACTCATTTCACTAATTACCAAGGCATTTGGCTAATTGAGATTAGCATCTTCATTAATCCATCATATATATTGATAATGCTAACAGAATTTTGGATTAACATTCATTCATCTCAGATCTAGATCGAAATTGGAAATTGCACAAACTTTTTCTCTCCATTTTTCTGCCAATTTTCTCATAGAACTTGCATTGTTCTTGCTTGATCCTTGATGCACCACCATAATTGAAGACTTTGGAAGCTAAATTCATGAACTGTGGAGCTGCTTTTGGAACTGTTGCATCAAGCTTCCATTAATGGCAGGTGCTGATTTGAGTTATATCCAAGACAATTGAGCTTCGATTCTCCACTCATTCATCTACTGGAGCTTTAGAGATCATCTGTTTCAACAGTCCAAGGCCAGAAAATCACAAATCCAGCTCTGCATTCCAATTCAGGTCAGGAATCGATCCTCACGATTCATGAAATTATGTTATGGTTTTTGTAGATCTTGTATCCACGAGCATGCTGAACCTTGTAGTTTTGATTTTCATTGAGAATTGAGAAAGATATGTGGATTTTAAGTTTGTTGTTCAAAACTTATTTTGATCGATCCAGGTTTAATAGTAAGAATTAGGTGAAATGGATTTGAGATTGTTGATGTGCATGCTAAGACGAAGCTATTGATGTATCGTATGTTGATTTCTGTGAAAAAATGTTCATGAGCAGGAAAAATGATGAAGAACATGAAGAAAAAAGAATTTGCATCCCGCTAGATTGAGTACCTCACACTGGGGCAATCTAGGCAAAAATTAGGGATTTGGCAAGTAACTGCATCCTGACAAGACTGTGTTCTACATCTGTCATCCGCCAGAAAATTCTTGATTCGTCGTCGACTGAAGCTTCGAATACATCGAAATTCAGAATTGGTGGAGAAATGGTCATTATGTTCAATGTAGCCCTTTCCAATATATATCACCAATTTCAAACTTGTACAGATCTATGGAGTATTGCCATTGGCAGACTATCATTCCATCAAATCAATTTGAGCTTTTATCCAATTATTTGCACTCTTATTTGTTTCAACTCAACAAATGTTTTGCATGTCTTAATTGATAAAATATCATTGTTTTCAAAATAAACAAATCTTTCACAAAATTGTTCTTAAACAAAGTGAACATTCACGATGATGGAAGGATCCTTAGGAGATCTGCAGTGCTCTCCCAAAGGTGGTATGATTCCCAACAGGGTAAGACTTTTGTTCATATCTCTGGCATAACTGTATCTTTTTCCTGTAGAACCTTTCATGGTTTCTCCTCAGCGAGGATGCTCAGTGCATTGTTGTTCGAAGTTGTTTATCTTCACTTCCCCGGCAGTGCAGCATTCTTCCTCCAAGCCCTATTAGCCCCTATTGTGGTACATCCCCAGTAGAGTGTTGTTTGAGCCCTATTGTGGGTCATCCCCAGTAGAGTGCTATTTGAGCCCTATGGTGGGTCATCCCCAGTAGGTTGTTGTTTGAACACTTTTGTGGGCCAGTTCCCGAGCAGAGTGTTTGTTGAAGACTTCAACTTTCTTCTCTCCAGCAGAGCAGTCTTCTCCTCTCCCCAGCATGGGTGCTTTTCTTTGAAGATTCGGTATTTGGTGGATTGACATCCCAGTACTCCATCATTTCCTCAGATAGATCCCCAGCGGAGTTGTTGGCATGATGACCTTTATCATTGCCTATCTATCCCCACCAGAGATCTAGTTGCTTCTTGGTATCGTTGACCCCCAGCATGAGTTGTTGTTGTGGCAGTGTCTGCCTGTGCTATGAACTCTTTTCTCCGGTTGTGACTGACGATCCCTCCGGCAACCTCTTGTGGCCTTCCTCCCCTGCAGGATGGTGTTGTCCCCTGATATCCCAGTCTCCGGCAGATCTCTTTTACTCTCGGGTGATCTTTTGGCTTTCCCTCTGGAAGGGTAGTATCGGGTGGTTGATTCCGGGACCTGTGTGTGTTAGACATGTCTGTTTATCAGCATTCATCATGCATAATGCATATACACATAATCATAACATTCAGATATTCATGTTGCATCTTTTGCCATATATCTGTTGATTGTTGTCTCCTGCTAATGGGTGATACAGATCTCTCTAGTAGATCTCCCCAAGCAGAAGTTGGTGTGTCTGATCTCTCCATATAGAGTCAGTCCCTTAAGCAGAAAGTGTCTACCATTTCCTTCTGCACTCCCCACTGAGTTATACCCTCGTGGATGACGGTTGTTTCCGTTCCCTCCCTACACACATAACGGGATGGGTTTTCCCTATTGAGTTCTTTCCTCATTAGGATGAGTCTTGATTCAGTTCGCCTTTTTGGATCGATCCTAAATTGGCTTCCTATTGGCTGTCTCTTGTGCTTCCCTGTGGTATAAATGAATAGTTGCTCACTAACCGATAGTCATTCATCTTATCCTCAGCGGAATTTGTTGGCTTCTACCTACTAACCGGTAGTTGTAAGTCCTATCTTTACAGTTTTCTACCTACTACCCAATAGTTGTAAATCCTATTTTCTCCCATTCTGTTCCTCAGAGTGGTCTTCTACCTACTAATCGGTAGATGTGAACCCTCTTTTCTCTCCTTTGTGGAGTCAACCCTTGTGCTCATCCTAGTCGATGACGGTTACTTTTCTGTGGTTTTCTACCTACGAACCGGTAGATGTAATCCCCTCTTTGCGGTTATCATTATCTAGTTTTCGGTATTGATAGTCCTTTTCCCTTTTGGATATTTGCTTTGATTAAGCAATATTATCTCCAGCGGGTCTTCCCCTTCCTTTTGGATAATTGCTCCGAGTAAGCCATTTTATCCTCAGTGGGTCCTCTTTCATTCACCGTTTGCCGGTAATGTTTGTGGTTTCCCCTTTTGATTGGTCATATTTACATACTTAGTCTGGTATCCCGATGCCTTTCTTTTCGGTTGATTTATCCTTTGACAACCTACAACCCGGTTATGGATGATCTTCCATGCGAGAGTATTATCTACATTTTGACGGCTATAAATAATACATCTCATGCACTCTTCGGTCGAAGCCCTTCGTGTTTCCCCAGTCGAGTAAGATTCGTTGTCCCTTTGCGGAATCGAGTATTCATTCTACCCCAGTTGTTTGGATAATTGCCTTGTTCGCGCAATTTATCCCCAGTGAGTCATCTCTCGTCTACCCTGTTGTTCTTGGTAACGATTGTTTCTCGATTTCGGTCGATTTATCCTTTGACAACCTACAACCCGGTTATGGATAATCTTCCATGCGAGTATATTATCTACGTTTTGACGGCTATAGATAATATATCTCATGCGCTCTTCAGTTGAGGTTTTGTCCTTTCCAGTTGAGTAAGATTCGTATTCCTTGTGGAATCGAATGTCCATCCTTTAACAAGTTTGCTTTCGCTCTCTTCAGGATGATGAGTGTTTTGGAACACACACCAATTCACGATTTCGGTCGATTTATCCTTTGACAACCTACAACCCGGTTATGGATAATCTTCCATGCGAGTATATTATCTATGTTTTGACGGCTATAGATAATATATCTCATGCGCTCTTCAGTCGAGGTTTTGTCCTTCCCAGTTGAGTAAGATTTGTATTCCTTGTGGAATCGAATGTCCATCCTTTAACAAGTTTTCTTTCACTCTCTTCAGGATGATGAGTGTTTTGGAACACACACCAATTCACGATTTCGGTCGATTTATCCTTTGTCAACCTATGACCCGGTTATGGATAATCTTTCTTGCGAGTATATTATCTACGTTTTGACGGCTATAGATAATATATCTCATGCACTCTTTGGTTGAACCCTTTGTTTGTTTCCCCAACTGAGTAAGATTCGTATTCCTTGTGGAATCGAATATGCATCCGTTAACAAGTTTGCTTTCGCTCTCTTCAGGATGATGAGTGTTTTGGAACACACACCAATTCACGCCTTGGTCGGTCACCTGTTATATGCCTACAACCCGGTATCCTTGGTGTTCCTTCCTGTCTGCTCCCTATTACGACCTTGGTCCCCTGTGGAGTCAGATTTTCCTGAGTCGAAATATTCCTTTTTCCAGGTTTTCCTCAGATGTTTGTTGGTGGATTGATATCTATCCCCCGTACACCGGTCTTTGATATTTATTCTCCCGAGCTTGTTACCTACTAACCGGTAACACCTCCCCCTTTCTTGCTTCCCCAAGAGAGTCTTTTCTAGACAATTGTTGCTGTATTGGCGTTTTCCCCAATACATGCATGTTCCCGGCAGGGACATCTTGTTCAGATCTTTCCCATTCGTCCGTTGACGTCGGGTCGTTGTTTCTTTACTTCATCCCCCGCATAGTGCAAATTCCAGGTTCTTTTGGTATTTAATCCCTGATTACCTTGAAAGTATGATAGCCGTTGCTTTCATCCATTCAGGTTCTCAGTTGATTGAATAGGGGCAGCTGTAGCACCTCAAATTTGCACCCCCCATTCATGCATTCATTTCATTTTCTTTAAGTCATTAACATTACATTAACACTGCATAGTACATTGCATCTTATCAGTCAAGACTGGCATCAAGAGGATTCCTCAGTGCAAAGGAGCAAGGTTTTTCTAGAGAGCTTATATGATCCGAGGGGTCATTTTGAAGCAATTTGATCAACTGTTGAAGGCTCAAAGTCATCAGTGCATTGCCAAGTCATCTGGGGCCCATAAAAGTCAACTGCAAGTCAACTGAGGGCTAGGAGGTGGAGAAATGGTTTGAGACACTTCATTCATGTCCAAAAGAGGTTTATTCATCATGTCAAACATCTACCTTGAAGGTTTCGAAGCCAGATCAAAAGTTTCCCAAAATGGAAAGTGACCTGTAATTTCAAGTTTCCAAAAATGGCAAGTTTTTGGACCAACTTCAACTCAACTTTCCAACATCAAAGAAGCATCAAATGAAATTTTATCCAACATGAAAGTTGAAGATCTTTCTCTGCCATTTCCAAAAAGTCCAAGTTCATGAGCATCTGATGAACGGTTGAAGAGTTATGAATAAATGATTGCCAAGTGTGCATGGAACTTCAACAAGCCATAACTTTTGAACCAAAGTTCCAAAATTGAGTGCTCCTTTTTGCATATTTCTTCTCATGACATGTATTTTCCAAATCATTCATTACATGGCATGAAATTCATTCACACAACCATTTGCTCATGCATGCTAATTTTGAAGGGAAATTGCCAAATTCAAAATTGGTTGATCACATGAATATAATTCCAATTCCAATGTGTGCATGGGCTGATTTTGAGTGAATTTGGGCCCTCATTTGTTACTGTTCACGTGGGATTGCCATGCATGAGCTGAAATGGTAATTTGTGCATACACCTTGTATCTTCCTAATCTTTCATTAACCTTGGCCTAATGATAATTTTAGAGTAATTAGGAGAGCATATAAAAGCTTAATTGCAACTGTCTTGGTCATTACACAAAGTTTCAGATCTAGAAATCCCTCTTCACTCTCAATTTTCTCTTCATTGATTTTCCAAAATTCTACACACAACACCCTAATTTTCTTGCATAATCATGAACATGGAGCGCTACTGAGCATGATTCAACGTGTGTTTAGTGGAATCCTTCTCAAATTCGTGCATATCACAAGCATGAAGGTGTTAATGGAAACTCCAAATTGAGTTGGACTCAAGTCATTTCACGAGCCATTTCTTGCATCAAACTTCCTTAGAGCTCAAAGCAAGTGGAACTGGACATTGCCAAGCCATGGATACATTGTTTTTGCCAACTGCTCTTCAAACAATGTGAGTTTCGACTTTCATTTTTCTCCATTTTATGGCCATAGTCTTGTAGATCCCTGCTTGTTGATTAATCTGGTATAAATATCATGAAATTTGGTTAAGTATTGCATGAGTTATGCTTGATAGAAGTTTGTTAGATCCAAATGTCTTTCTTCGATTCGCATTGATTAGGAGGAATTATGTTGAATTGAGCCTGGATTTGGATTGTGCTTGCCATGACCTTTCGAATGATATGAATTTTACATGTTTCTGTAAAAAAAATTGAACACGTACACTGTTGAACCACCGTCTTCACGACGAAGACGGTTGTTTCCTCCCATGCCTGGCCGCGCGTATACAGTGCCATTTGCTTCTGGTTTTCTTAGGGTTTTGTCCATGCAAGTGCCATGTGTGCGTGCCTGTTGGCCAATTGATTGGCCCAGGCTTCGTTGACTGCTTCCACATATACGCTTGACTGGCTGACTGGACGCCACACAGTTTAATGAAACTGTGCGTTTTGGACGCGCTCGCTTCCCCCATTCAATTCCAGCCGAGCGCGTTTCTGCTTTTTTTCTCATTTTAATTCCCTAGCCAAAACGTAGTCGTTTTAAATAGTGCTGGATCTCACTTCGAATCCGCCTGATAGCATTTCCCATTTCCATTATCCATTTCATAATATTTTCATGTTATTTCAATTTTTATTTCATTTTATGCATGCTAATTCAAAAAATCATAATTAATTGAAAATTAATCCAATTAATTCCAGGTTTTTTCCTACATGATCATATGGATGTCTAGTATTTTTGTGAAGTGGTTTCATGATTTTATCTCTTCTGGATTTTTGATTGTGTGGAATTATTTGAACATGTACACAATTATGCCATGCCTCATTCAAATTGGTGTGAAATGCTCAATAATGATCCAATTATCATGAAATTTTGTGTGCTGATTCCCAACATGATACATGACTTGTGAGATTTGGTTTGGCATTTTTAGCATGTTTCATTTCTGTTTTAGGTACATGATTGTATGGTGTGACAATGTGTGTCACACATTTGGATGTTGATCTTATTCATTTTCATATCTATGCCAATTGATGTCCTCTGTTTCCATTTTTTTGCATGATGAATGTGTTTAATATGTTGAGCTTGCACAAAAAGTTTCATGATTATTGGATGTGTTTTTGATTTAATGTGCATTTTCTCTTCTTGATGATCAAGTGTGACCACCATTGTGTGTCATTGCCTTCTCTTGCTTACTACATGGTTTTGCTTAATGCTTTTGGTTTGGTCCTTTTTAGGACATGTTCATGATGGAATAAATGTGCTATATGTTGAGAATTGGTTGTTGTTTTGAGTTTTTGCCTTACCTTTGACCCTAGCCTTGGTGCTAGTGGTTTATACTCACTGTTTTGGACTTTGTATTTCAGGTTTCAAGCAATTAGCCACATTGGTTGATATGATCTCATCACTTGAGATACAAATTATTTTGGTTGACTAACCTTGTTGTTTTGTAGGTCTTATGGATGATGAATCAATTTAGTTTGCTTGCATCTTATGCCTTGCATTAATGTTGTCTGATGATTGGTTGTCTCACTGTTGGACTTTTTGTTTGTTTTATCTGAATACTATACTGATTGTTTGGTTGTTTACACAGGTACATTAGTTGCTCTAAGTTCATTACTTGAACTTTGCTTTGCTTGTGGTTGGCATACCACTTAGGTAATGACCTCTAACTCCATGTAGTCTGGAAGACCTGCTATCTTTGGCAGGCACCTGTCTGAAGCCCTCCTTAAGAGGCAATGTTTGTAATTGTTTAATTTTGTGCCATGTATTTCAAAGACCTCCTAAGTGAAGAGGCATTGGCAGATAGAAGGGATGTGCAACCCATCCCCTGCTATTCAGTTGAGTCATTCATCTTGCTCGCACTACGTGCTGATGCATTTTGAATAAAAACCCAAAATCTTGTTGTGTCAGTCATGTGGAATAGAGTTCCTCATTCTGGACTCCCACACTTTCATTCTCTTGAGCTCACCCAGGCCCGGGTTAGGAGCTATGAGGTCTTACCCTCATTATCTTTTCATCTGCTCACCCTGAAGGTCAATGTCAGTGGTTAAGAGCCTCAGACTCCCTTTCCAGTTGGCTTGTTTCTCGAGGTTGATATGACCCCTCGACTAAAGCCCAGCCTTGTATGATCCACTTGTTTGCATATAGCGTGTGATACCTGTTCACCTGTGCTTGTGCTTGCTTACTTATTGTTTAGGTTATCTTGCTTCCTGTGCGAGTTAGGATCTGATTAGAGACCTCAACATAGGGATCGTTTGCATGACAACTTCTAGGCTCGAGTCGTAGTCTCCCTATTAGTTTGTTATCTCCCTAGTCTCTGGTTAGAATAGTTTTTCCCTGTTAAGGGGAACTACGTTGCCCTGATCCTCATACCAGATGAGGTACGTAGGCAGGAGATGAGCTGATCTCTCCGGGCGCCCTTTTTTGTTTTGTTTCGGCGTGCGTTAGCCGAACTACGGCAACTCTGATTCTCATGTTCAGATGAGATACGTAGGCACGAGATGCGATGTCTTGTCGAGTTTGACTAACAACTAACTTTAATCCTTTTCTCTCGCCCCCATTGCGATCGAGACCTTCCCTTTCTCTTGCCCTAGTTGCAATCGAGACCCTTCTTCTTCTTGTGTGTGTGTTTGGAGTCTGATGTAAGCCCAGCGATTGGCACCTGGTTTCCTGTTTGCGTTTCTTTGTTTGGAGTCTGATGTAAGTCCAGTAATTGGCATTCGGATTCCTGTTTCCTGTTTCTTTTGTGGAGTTGGATGTAAGACCAGCGATTGACATTCCATTTCCAGTTGGGTGTTTGCTTTGACGTCTCAGCGTCCCTGTCTCAGCGTTTTGTTTCGGCGTGCGTTAGCCGAGCTACGAGTTCTCTGATTCCTCTCTGGTTAGAGAAGATACGTATGCATAGGATGCGATGTCCTAGCGAGCACGTTTCCCATTTCCCCGAACTACGTTGACTCTGATGTTTGTTTCTGACAAACTACGTAGGCCCAGGATGCGACATCCTGCCGAGTCCTTTTCCTTCCGTCTTTCCTGTGTTTCACTCCAGTTTTGTGCAGTTTTTGAGCAGTCTTTTTAGCAACCTTATTCTATTCTTTTGTGCGTGGATCCCGTCGAGTACGACGGACGTGAGGGGGTGCTAATACCTTCCCCTTGCGTAACTGACTCCCGTATCTAGCAATCTCTGGTCGTAAGACCATTCCTTTCCAGGTTTACTTCGAGCGTTTCCTTTCCCTCCTTTGGGATAAATAACGCACGGTGGCGGCTCTGTGTCTTTTTCCCACCGGTTTTTCGCGTAATGCGACAACAAGAATGACACGGTCTATGCCTTGTGTTCAATATAGACATAAGGGTAAAAGGGTAATTATACACTAAGTATTATCATAGAAGGAATTGTCAGATCATATGACATTTTCGTGTCTTGGGTAGCAGTGATGTTTTGCTAGATACCGCTCACTGTTTATTATGTTAAATGCGTGATTTAATATAATTGCCAACGTCACGAAAACCTACAGGGTCACACACAAAGGACGGATTGATGAGAGATAGAGTAACTAAGGAATACCGTAAGGTACGGTGCCCTTAAGTGAATTATAGAACATCGTAAGGTACGGTGTACTTGAGTAGAATACGAAGTATGGTAAGGTACCATGGGCTTAAGTGATTTTGGGCATATTATAAGATATGGGCCAAAATACACTTAAGTGGGCTTTTTAGCTTGAAGCCCACACAAGTGGTTCTATAAATAGAACCCTTGTGCAGAAGCATTCATTGCGGTTGCATTATTTTCGTTTTCTCTCTCTCTCTCTCACTCAAAGCCTTCATTCGTACCAGCTAGCACTGAGATTGAAGGAATCCGTTCGTGTGGACTGAGTAGAGACGTTGTCATCGTTCAACGTTCGTGATCGCTCCGTGGATCTACATCAAAGGTTTTGATCGTCACAAGAGATCTGCACCAAAGGTTTCAATCGTCACAAGAGGTAAATATTCTATCACTGATCATGACCATTCGTAAGGATCTCTAAAGGAGAAAATTTTAATTTCCGCTGCGTTTTGGATCGCAATTCTCCTTCACATATTCCCCAACGAATCAATTCATATCACCATTATCCCCAGCAAAGAAAATTTCTGGTTACTCCTAATAGTATTTAATCCCCTCCTACCATGAATGTATTGGAAGTCATTAATATCCATACCTTCTGGTCCCAGAAGATTAAATAGGGGCAACTGTCATACCCTTAAAGTTTCCCTAGCCCATATCATCTTCTTGATCCCTAAACCTTAAGCATCCATCTCATACATATCATATCATATGCATTTATACTTGATGACCACAATAATCCACAAACCCAAGGCATGGGATTCATGTGCAACACCCCAAGATCCTCTGATCATGTTGAGGTGTGCCCAAGCCACCTTAACCCTAATATCATTCTCAAGCATCCCGCAAATAGGATCACTCAAGTCATCTCACTCACCCCGCTTGTCCAATTTGGGTGGTGAGTACCCTTTGAAGAAGTTTCAAGATTCATCTGGTCACTCAAGGACCAAACTCTGGCTCTTGACCCTCCTTTTGGCTTGTACAAGTCTTGATTCACCATGGATATTGACCATGCCATTAAGGACCCCTTAAATCCAAAGTTTTTTCATTCCCCATACCCTTTAAACATATCAATTTGATCCCTACATCTCAAACCCTAATTCATTTGGCCATGGATCTTGATGAAACTTGTGGCTCAAGAAACCCTAGTTTGAGGATCCCTTGATTATTGACCTTGCTCACACAAGTCCCAACCCTAGGGTAAAGGAGCCACACATGCTATGATCCTTGAGGCAATGCAATGAGCAATGATATGATGCCGTGAGGGATCTTAGGGTCAAAATTAGGGTCTTACAAGCCCTACCATAAAAAAACTCCCTTGAGCAACATCTGATCAGGTAGTTCCTTTCACCCCCATCATCCAAACAAGTTACTACTTCACTCGAAATCACTCACTAATCATTTCCCTCAAACTTGTAGCTTTGATTGTCCCTTATCCACCATTTAATTTTTGTTTTAGGTTAAGTTCATCATTCTGATTTTTGAGAAAGAACTCCACACTCAGAGCCAATCAATTGCTCATGAGTGTGGAGGATGATTTATTTTTGATTATGTAATGAGGTTCCATGAAAAGATCCTGTTGATTTTACTTATTCTAAACCTTTGATTTTCAAAAATCTCGAGCTTGAAGATGACATTATGGTCGTTACCTCGTGCCGAATTCAAATTCAAAAAGAATATGTGTCTATTTGTGATTGGTTGTTGGGCGCGCAAACCATTTTTAAATGTTATTTTTTTATTTTATCGTTTCGGTGTAGTTTCATATCACCACCGAGCGCTTGGCCAAGTAGGTAAGGGGGTTGGTCCCCCCATGACCCCAAGGTCGGGGGTTCAACTCCCAGCGTGTGCAAATCTCATTTATTTAATTTAACTTGTTTCATTTTATTTATTTATTTTCCATATTTATTATCATTTTGATTTTATTTTTTAAAACCCTTCCATTTTTATTATTTTGCAAATATGTTGAACATAAACCCCCTTTATTTTTGTCTATAAAATCTAATGGACTTATAAAGTCTTGAACTTATGGACTAATGAAATCTATTTAAGTCATGACATGTTTGGATTAGGGTTGATTAAAACCTTCCATACTTCAAACCTACCATTGGATGATTAAATGTTCATCCATGGTACTTTGAATCATGGATAAATTATATGTACTTCAAATAACTTGGTCATTTAACTTGTGGATGAAGTCTTATCTTGTTAACTTGGATTCATCTGATACATTGTTGATTCATTTGGTTATACTAACTTACTAACCTCTCTATAGTCATTTGTTTATCATATTTACTTGTTAACTTAACCCTACTAACCTTTTTTATTGTTATTATCCTATTCTATTTAATTTATGTCACTGATATTCAAGCTCTTATCATCATTATCATTGTACAAACTTCATCATTCATGTTTATTATATTGTCTTTGCTTTATTGTTATCATACTCACAAAATCAACAAAAACATGATAAATTATAAGATCAAAAACAATCCATGGTACTTAACCAACTTGGACTTAGAGGGTCCCATTTAGGTACTTTGCTTGGAGGCTTTTCCGTTACTTTCTTGTGACACTTCGTTTCAAGCATTTGGGTTTCATTTGTACTTACATACCTGTTGTAAGAATGGCATCATGGAACCACCTTAGAGGGACATGTTTGTAAGACCATTATCTTTTGTTTAGCATATATCACTCTTGGACACACAAGGCTTTCTCTTGGGCTACCTTACAATGAGCTTCTTTATTTTCTTGTTGGTTACTTTGTATTCATGTTGCATAATCCAAGTTTATTAATTAAATAAACAAACCCTTGATCCAACGTCAAGCGGCTTTTTTATACTCAAACTCAAAATACTTAATAACTACGATTAGAATTGTGAGCCACGGGCCTTAAGTGGTGGAGAATGAGTGACAATGGAGCATTCCTACCCTCATTCTGATTATTTTGGACGCAAGACGCTTAGCTTGTTTTCTAGAATATTCACCTCCTCCCATAGACTTTAGTGCAATCTAATCACAAACTCTTTTCATAAACCTTGTTTAAGGTGAAGTCAACACAACCCATCAAACTTAATTTTTATGCCTTAGGGAACCCATCCTGAAAACTCTTTTCTCAAAGGTAAAATCAACCAACACACAAACATTTTGTACTCCGAACTACGGAGCTTTGATTCCTTATCACCGAATGTGTGATACGTAGGCACAAGGGGCACAATCCTTGGCGAGCACCATAAATAAAAACCCAAAACCCCTCTCTTTCCCACACATACTTTTTGAAAATAAAAAATAACAAATAAATCCCCATGTATGTAAACAATCGAAATGGTTCCCATGGAATACCATGGATGTGATGGGTGATAATACCTTCCCCTTCCGTAACCGACTCCCAAACCCTAATCTCGGTTGCGACACCGATTCCTTATCCTTTCCTAGCGCTTCTGGTGCGCTTATATTTTTTAGGGTTTTATCGACTATTTCCCCTCGCCTCTCCGATGGAGGCATCCAAATAAAATACTGTGACGACTCTTCTGACTCTTTAGTTCGAAGTAGTCCCAGTTTTCATTATCACGTTTAATCCCCGGTGGCGACACCGAGGTGAAAGCTTTGTAAAAAACCGTATAATTTGTAGTAGTATTTGACTTATTTTCTTTGTTTTCTTCAATATTTATGTGTCATTATAACTTTTGTTCTTGTAATTGTAACTTCCACCATATAAAACATTGTATAACTATATAGTTAAAGGGACTTTAAAGTGAAATAAGACTTTCTACAATATCGTAATTTTTGTTAAAACTTGCTCTGATTCATGCAATGTTAGTCACAAATATGGTTATAATACTAAGTAAAATTCTAGGAAAAATCAGTATGATATGATGTGATTACAACTCCAAACTTGAATTGTTACATGTACTCAAGGAACAAGCTTGTAAGATGAGAATCTACATTAAGATAGAAAACTTACCTTGCCAATGGTAACTTCCAAGTAAAATTATTATTACCAAAATACTTTCATGGTCACACTAAGATGTTACTCATATTATCACACTTCAAGATAAATCAGTTCAAAGAAATATTTTCAACTTTCAGTTCTACTCAACTTTTTTCTCTTTCTCACCAATTCACTCAAAATATAATTAGGGTGATTATTCAATCTACATACAACTTCCATTTTATCATGGGATTGAAAACTTTATAAATGGTTAATTAAATCAAGACAACAACATACACCTTTGAAGTTATTAACAATTCTAATATGACTTAGGTTAAGGTTGAATAATTTTGAAGATATAAGGCTTAATACTTTTGAGTTATGCACTCTAGCCTTATAATCATTTCATTCTTTAAAATTTATTTTATTTTCATCATGAGATACTATTCTTTTTACCATGGTACTAGCTTTAAATACTTGACTTTATTTTCATTTATAAATGTAAGCTTTAGTTTTATCTATTTCATCATTCTTCTTTTCTCGTTGAACTATAATAGAAAACAACTTATACCTCAGTTGAAAAAGAGGTCTTACATCGGTTTCACAAACGAGGTAACGAATGACATCATGAAAATTGCATATTTTACCTTTCAGTTTAAAAAAAACGACGAGTATGTGTAAAGGTCATGGGTTCGATTCCCAGGGAGACCTTTTTGGAATTCTGAAATGGCAAAACCATGTGTCCCCTCGGTTTTGGAATTTCACTGGCGGATATACCATATTTTCACCTTAGTTAGCTCATAAAATTGATGGGTAAAACAATTTTGAGTTTATAAATCTAATGTAAATTGCTTATTTCACTAAACCCTATACTAAACATATAACTTCTCAAAATTGGTTAGGGAAATAATTATATGAACTATCGTGTTATATTTGAAGAACAACTTACACGGATTAGTGATTTTGAAATATCCTACAACTCATCATTCATCTCACGTTGTTTTATGGTTAAAATCTCTTCAATGTTTCAATTTCTTTATTCAACACTTCCTTTTCTACTAATTCATTCTTGAAAGCATAAAATTTGACGCTTTGAAAAATGAATAAATATGGAAGAAATTTGAACAAAAACTAAATGTATTAAAGAGATTTTAACCATAAAACAACTTGAGATGAGTTGCAAAATGCTAGAAAATAATTAATTAGTATAAGATAAGTTTCAGATACAACATAATTTTTTATTTGATTATTTCCAAAATCAGTTTAATAGGTTATATGTTCAAAGAGGGATTAGTGAACAAACAATCGATATTATATATAATAAATTCAACTCGACGAAACAAGATGAGAGTTGCACAAAGAATTATAAAAAATATAATATTAATATCAATATCAATATCAATATCAATATCAATCTCAAACTCAAACAGAATAACAACAACTAAAATACAACATATAGATTTAATAAACTAAACTAAAAAAAAACAAGTAACAACATCAACAACAATAGTGTCAATAAACAACCTCTAAGATTTAGGGTCTCAACAACAATAATAACAATATCAACAAAAAAAACATCAATAAAAACAACAAAAACAACAAGAAAACCTCTAGGATTTCGGATCTCAACAATACAACAACAACAATGACAACAATATCACAATAATATGAGTAGGGATGTTTGACGTATCAGATCTCTGAAGAAGAAGTAAAACAAAATGATTTGGATCTCTGAAGAAGAAACGAGAGCATTAAACACATAACATCTTCGTATTGAATATGATATGTGTCTATGGCTCTCGTTATTTAGTGCTCTTTTGTTAAGGACTCTTCATTAGGGTTCTGTTTGTTTTGTTTAGACAGGTGAAACAGAAAGCTACAAGCTAAAGCTATATATATATATATATATATATATATATATATATATATATATATATATATATATATATATATATATATATAATATATATATATATATATATATATTATATATATATATATATTCATCTCATTTTCGAATAAAACCTAGGTGAAAAGTGGCGTATTTTTAGATTAAAAAAATATATATTCAAGAAGGCGCCACTTTTAAAGAGATAAAAATATAAACTGAGTTTGTTGGTATTCGAACCATATACGCAGAATAAGTTTACCCATCAGTTTTCAAAATAACCGATGAAATATATTGTATAGTTTTTTTTTTATAAAAAAAGTAGGGTGCGTCCGAGAATTATAGCTCGGTTGTTCGATAAATGAGGTGAAATCGTTCTCATTAAATGTATTATTTGTAATAATGATGGTAAAGAACCATACTTGTGGTCATTCTTGACTACCAAAGCAATAACATGTGGTTGAATACAAAAGGATGCAAGTGGAAAGATCAAGGTTCAAGCATGACTTAAACTTAATCAATGCGTTGAATAATGATTTCAACATGGAGAGATAGAAAATATGATTAATGGAAAATATGTATCACCATTAGTTTAAATTCAAGGTGGGGAATAGTAGAAGTATATGTTAAAAGCAAAAGTAATGAAGACCAAGAAAACATATTTCGAGATTGTGGAAATCAGAAAGCAGAAAATAAGAAAAAAAGTTGATGGCAGAGGTGAGAGATAAAGAGAAAGGGAAGAGGTTGCAATCCTAGTGATAAGTGGTATTTATACCGCTTATTGTGTGTTTTT
Source organism: Lathyrus oleraceus (assembly GCF_024323335.1). Lineage (NCBI taxonomy): Eukaryota > Viridiplantae > Streptophyta > Magnoliopsida > Fabales > Fabaceae > Lathyrus > Lathyrus oleraceus. The sequence continues at coordinate 278,256,837 of NC_066579.1, read as the reverse complement.
ATCAATAGTCCTTAACTTTCTTTCCTTGTTTTATTCCCATTTTTACTGATCTTTGGTATATTTTTTGTTTTCAGCTAATAAGGAGTGCCAAGAGTCGAGGCATAATGAAAAAGGATTGAAAAACGCAAGAAGAGGAGTCCCTTAGTACACAAAACCTGAGGACAACGCGGGTTGGAAGTGTCCCCTGACATGGGCCGTGTTGGCCTGAAGCACCCCCTCCAAACAAGGAAGTCGAGCACAACATAAGCTAATTGTGTCCCCTGACGTGGGTCGTGTTGTACCCAAAATCTCCCCTTATATTTTAAGACAACAACATGGGCAAACATTGTTTCTTGACACTGCACGTTGTAGCACCTCAAATTTGCACCTACCATTTTCTACATTCATTTTCCTGTTACGTCATAACATTACATTGTCCACTGCATAGCATTGCATTGTCCATTTGCCCAAGTGCAAGATCATCAGTCAAGACTGGTTAGGAGGATCAGTCAAGCTAGCAAGCAAGTGCATTTCCTATTGAAACAAAGCCCTATGGTTGGTTTAACATTTCATGTGATCTAGGGATCATTTTGAAGTGGTTTGGCCAAAGATTGGATGATCAAAGTTCAGCAGTCAAGTTGAATTTCATCTGAAACCCTAGAAAGTCAACTGTGGTCAACCGTGCCTGAATTCATGGATTTGAAGGTGGGAGATGGTTTGAAGGGCTTCATTCATGTCCATACAAGTCTCATTTGACATTTCAAAGATCAAGATTGAAGAATTTGAGGTCAGAAGAAAAGTTTCCAAAAATAGTAAGTGACCTGTAATTTCAAACTGCCAAAAATGGAAAGGTCTTCTCCTCAAATTTACATCATCATAAAAGCTTCAAATGGAATTTTGTCCAACATTAAAGTTGAAGATCTTGCTCTCACCTTTCCAAAAAGTCCAAGAACATCCATTTCTCATTTGTGGTTGGCAAGTTATGATCAAATCATTGTCAAGAATTTTTGAACTTCAACAAGGGATAACTTGCACACCATTTGGCCAAATTGAATGTTTCATCAAAATGGCATTTTTCAAGTGACTTGAATTTAAAAAGGGAGGGAAAAAAGTGACTTTCAAAACTAAGCATTTTCCATGCATTCGAAGCTTGGCAATTGGTTTTAAATCACATTTGGAGTGTGTTTGGACAGGGTTTCGTGCACTGTAGCAAGGCATTGCATACATGAGGTTATTTTGGCCAATTTAGCATAAACTTGCATTTTCACTAATCACTTCCATTTCAGCTAAACTGGGTTAACACAAATGATTAACAGCACATATAAATAGCTAATCCTAACTGAATTCATCATTAGCACTTCATTCACAGAGATCTAGATCCAAAAATAGCAAATTCTTTCAACTTTTCTTCTTGATTTTTTTTTAGATTTCTTCATAGATCTTGAATTGATCTTCAAGGATCCATCATCTCCAAGCATTGTTGAAGCTTTTGCAAGCAGGAATTCACCACTGTCGAGCATATTCCTGAACTGTTACATTAAGCTTCTTCTATGGCAAGTGTTGATTGGAGCTGCTTCAAGAACAATTGAGCCACGATCCTCATTCCATTCATCAACCTAAGCATCATTGATCATCTGTTTTGCCTTTCCAAAGCCAGAAAAACACATTTCTAATTCTGCAGTTCAATCCAGGTTGGAATTCGAATTCTCTAATTGTTGAAATTATGCTATGGCTTATGTAGATCTTCTATTGTGGAGCATGCTGAACCTTATGTTTTTTATTTTCATTGAGTATTAAGAAAGATATGTGGATTTCAATTTTGATATGCAAAACTTTCCTTGCTCGATCTGGATTTGTTAGTATGAATTAGGATGAATCATGTTTGGATTGTTAATGTGCATGATGAGACGAATCGAATGGTATATCGTTTGTTGATTTCTGTGGAGTTTTGTTTTTGAGTGATGAACATGATGAAGAACATGAGGAACCCTAACATTTTCGTTCTCCAGTCGTGCTAGATCCATTTGCCCGTGCTTTTGCATGTTTTTGATGTTTTTGAGCCATGAAGCCAATCACGCTGCGCCACATGTATTAGTGAAACGCGACGTTTCACTGTATGGCGCGCCAGTTTTGAATGTAAACACAGCTCGAATCCAGGCTCCAGCAGTTTTCAATTTTGGCTTTAGTTCTTTTATTCCACATGCTTCTATGTTCATATCACTTGTTCACATGTTTTTTTTATTTTTTCTTTTCCTTAATAAATTCATATCTCATTCAATATTTGTCCAATTAATATGAGATTTTTTCCATGATAATCCTTGCCATGTCTAGTTTTTTGATGATTTTTATGAAAATTATGCACGTGTGGATTTCTGTTTTGGCTAGGGTTTGCTCATACATGTCATTTTATGTACCTTGCTTGTTATTTTGCTCATGAAATAATGATGCTTAATTGGATGGAGCTGAAATTTTGTATGCATATTCTAGACACCTTGAGGAGCATTTTGATATGTGGTTTGTGATTTTTGAGTTTCTGGATTGTGAGATATGCTATGATCTTTGGAGGTGTGACAATTGGTGTCACACCATTTCATGTCCAACTTCTTGATTTTATTTGCCATGCTTATTGAACTTGATTTGAGCTAGAGTTTTGCATGAGGATACTTATGAATGTTGAGAATGCTTGTGAATTTTCCTGGAATTTTTGAATGCATTTCCTATTTGATTGAGATTTTCTTCCCTGTTTGACCAATTGTTGACTTCTTGTGAGACATGATTTTATTTGATTTGTGAAATTCTGGTGGTTTATTGGATGGACTTGAAATTTGGCATGTGTATTATTGACATCTTAAAGTTAGCCATGGCTTTGGTTTCATTCATTTATCTTATGCCAATTTTGTTTTATGCTTGCTTGAAGTTGATGCATGATTTGGTGCCTTGTATGAGCTTGTTTGAACATGCTTTGACTTTTAGAATTTAATTGACTTGCTTCCCTTGGTCCAAATGACTTGAAATTTGGTGTGTAGGTCATGTTATGAATGCTGTTTGACCATGAATTTTTTTGGGGATTTATTGAAATGTTTGTGAGTTGAATTGAGTTGAATCATTCTGTTTGGTTCTATGGGGTTCTAACTTGCATGTTTGACCATGATTGATGTATGAAATGATATTGGTTGATGATATGAATGTGAGGCCACTTGGATTTGATTGATCTTGATTTTTGATAAGTTTCATGTTCTGTTTTGGTTTATTGCTCCCATTTTGACCCTAGTCTTGTACTAGTGGTTTGTGTTCTCACATTTGAGCTTTGTTTCAGGTCAAAGAGCACAATTGCTTATACTTGATGATGTGCACTCAATTGGGATTGGTTTATTGCTTGTTTATGACTAACCTTGAGTTTGTTTTGTAGGCATTGAGACTTGTGCTTATTCCTTGTGGCTTGCACCTTTGTGCATTGATATTTGTTATCTGTTTGTGCTGTGGACTTGTAATTGTCTGTTTGACTTGTGTTTGTCTGGTATACTGATTATGTTGGATTGATTTCAGGTACCTTAGTTGCTATAGTTCCCTTGTGAACTTGTGTTTGCTTTGCTTGCTAGCTTGAGCATTGAGGTATAATGATCTTTTCTCAATGTAGTCTGGAAGACCTGGCCTGTTACTTGGCCAGGCACCTGTCTGAAGTCCTCCTTAAGAGGCAATGCTTGTGATTGTTTATTTTTGTCCCCAAGCAGGAAAAGACCTTTGATAAGGCAATTGGCAGACACAAGAGATGTGCAATCCATCTCCTGCTAGTCAGTTGAGTCATCCCTCTGCTCACACCACTGTGTTGATGCATTGTGGATAGTAACCCAAGATCCTTGTACAGTTGTACGGTTGAGTCAGTGTCATAAGTGTAGAAGGGTTCCCACTTTCTGGACCCACACTTCATTGTCTGAAGCTCTCCCAGGCCAGGGATAAGAGCTGTGAAGTCTCATCTTCACTCACCTTTCATCTGCTTCACCCTAACTCTCAATGTTAGGGTTAAGAGCTAACATCACCTGATACAGTTGGCTTGCTCTTGTAGCCTAACCTTTGTTTGAGCCCCACTTGGTGTGTATATAGTGTGTGCTATTTGTGATTGTTTGCTTTGCTATTGCTTGTGCTTAGGTTTAGCTTGCTCCCTGTGCAAGTTAGATAACAACCTTGACTTAGGGATGATTTTGCATGATAACATCTAGGCTCGAGTCGTAGTCTCCCTAGTTGTGTCTCCCTCTGTTATCTGGTTAAGCTAGTCATGTGTCCCTGCGTAGGGGAACTACGGCAACTTTGATTCTCATGTCCAGATGAGATACGTAGGCACGAGATGCGATGTCTTGTCGAGTTTGACTAACAACTAACACTAATTCTTTTCTCTCGCCCTCGTTGCGATCGAGACCTTCCCTTTCTCTTGCCCTAGTTGCAATCGAGACCCTTCTTCTTCCTGTGTTGGTGCGGAGTCTGACGTAAGTCCAGCGATTGGCAGTCGGTTTCCTGTGTTTTGTTTGTGTGCTTGGAGTCCGGTATAAGTCCATCAAGTGGCATCTGGTTTCCAGTGTGGGTGTGTTTTGGTTCGGAATCTGATATAAGTCCAGCGATTGGCATTCGGATTCCACGTTTGCCTGTGTCTGTTGTGTTTGGTGTGCGTTAGCCGAGCTACGGATGCTCTGATTCTTCTTAGTCCAAGAAGATACGTATGCATAGGATGCGACATCCTAGCGAGCATGTGTTTTCCCCCCAGTCCGAACTACTTCGACTCTGATGTCTATGCTTGATAGACTAAGTAGGCCCAGGATGCGATATCCTGCCGAGTCAGTCTTGTTTGTTTTCTTGTGTCTCTTTCAGCCAATGTTTGTTTATTTTGAGCAGTGTTTAGCAACCATTTTCCTTCCTATTGTGCGTGGATCCCGTCGAGTACGACGGATGCATAGGGCTGCTAATACCTTCCCTTCGCATAACTGACTCTCGATCCCATTCTCTTTGGTCGTGAGACCATGCTTTTTCCAAGTTTACTTCGAGCGTTTCCTTTCCCTCTTCTGGGATAAATAACGCACGGTGGCGGCTCTGTTGTTTCGTTTCCCGCCGATTTTTCGCGTAATGCGACACACGTGTTCAACCCAACGAGGGTTATGGACTCTTGATGTTTTCGACATTTTGTGACTATTGGTTCCTCCAAACTGTTCCAATTTGAATACTTAGTGACCTTAAGTGCCATTTGCACGAATTTAAGGCCTATAATGTAATCATTGACTATAAATAAGTCTAGGATCATTGGTCATAGGCAACATGTTTTACTCTTGCATTCTCTCAGTTTATTTTCCAGCATTAAACCTTTTATTCAAAGTTTTTGTGTGTTATTTAGTTACAATTTCTATTTCCTTGTAAGATTACTCAAGGATCATTAGAGCTTTTTCCTTATGATTCAAGGCATCATCTTCATTCAGGTTTACTTTCTCCATTTCTATTGCTTTGATTTTATATGCTTGTTATGTCTCTACTTTATTTAATTACGGTCAATCTCACTATGAGTGAGTAGTCAATTAGGGATAAGGGTCGTGAGACCTATCTCATGACTAACGCCGATTAATTTATCCTTATCTGAATAATAAGAAAAATAAAGAATATTTGTTATTTTAGAATCCAAATGCTTAAACATATTTGTGTCAGCTGTGAAAGAAAAGGAAACTCAGATATCGATCATGTACTAAAAGGTAATGATTTAATATCCGAAAGAAGATTACTAAACAACCAAGTTGTGGTGCCTCTAACAAGGTGTATCACTCTTGGTTGAAAAAGCAGTATAGTCGTGCTAAAATACGAGTTCTCAGAGGAATGATTCGGGCTAGTGAAAGCAAACAAATTATTCATCTAAGAGAGTTCACATGCTATGAAAGTAGGTGTTGTACATTTTTTTTCTATTTTAAATAACTTGATATGTTTTTCTCGTATTCAATTTGGAAAATCAATTGGGTATGTCGAAATAGATGATCACGTGCCCCATGTCCTGCTTTGTATTATGTTACTTTTAATTCATTTGCACTAAATCACCAATATTTCAATCGCCTTAGCTACACACTACTAGAGTAAAAATTGGTAATCAAACATATCCCTATATGGTTGGATATCTATATTCTACTTTACATTTTCGTGCGTTTGTGGCTTGCATCAAGTTTTTGTCGATGTTGCCGGGGAGATAATTTTTTATATTGAAGTTTTATTCTAACACCATATAGACTAGAGCAACTTTTATTTTTCTATTTTTTTTATGCAAAGAGCCTTACCCCTTTCAAAATGATTTTCTCCAGAAGGTCAATTATGATAATTATAGCTGTTGAAACCCATACTCCAAGGTGGATTTATCGCCAAAATATTCCATACAATAACTACCCTTAACATTTCATTATACCAAAATGTTCCCAACAATCCAACCATGAAAAGTTATTGGAGAAATTTTTTGCGACCCAAAATCCAAGGAAGTCTAACTTTGAAACTATGATGAAGAGTTTTGTGGCGACGCAAACTCATCAAAATGAAGATCTTAGAGATCAAAATCCTCATACTAGTGAAGTCCTTAGGCAGCTAACCACTTTGGTTGAGTTCCTCTCAACTCACAACAAAACATTGGAGACTCAAATCTCTTAATTTGAATAGCAACAAGCTTTATCTTCTATCACTCTAGGATCCTTTCCTGAGGGACATATGAATGTTGTGATAACCAAAAGTGATAAACAGGTTAAGAGTTCTGAGGAGAAGGATAAAGAGGTTGATGAGAGTTATGGAAAGAAAATTTTAGAGATTGAGGAAAATCCACTAACACCACCTGAAAAAGAGATAGTCAAAGAGGTAAAGAAGGAAGCACCTTATGTTGCTCCTCCTCCTTATAAGCCACCAATTCCATTTCCTCAAATATTTGTGAAGGTTAGGGTAGGACTCAATTTAAGAAATTCATAGAGATGCTTAAAAAACTCTATGTTAATGCACATTTCGCTGAAGTTCTCTCCCAAATTCCCACATATGTTAAGTTCCTAAAAGAAATCCTCTCTAAAAAGAGAAAGGTAAATGAACATGAAACTTGAGCAATTATTGGTGTTAAGAGGTGAAGGTTGAACTTTAAGGTGGGGTATGAAGGGATTGAATTCATAATGACAAGACTCCTAAAATACACTTATACGATGGTTTATTATTGTTGTTGCGGTGTGAAAAATACCCCGGGTGCAAAAACGCTCGAATGACAATGAAGTCACCACCAAAGTTTTTTTTTAAAGGGAAACCATTGATAAACCCTAAAAGAACAAAAATATGATCGTCGCAACCAAATTCAAGTCCAGAAGTCGATTATGCGGGGAAAAGATATTAGAACACCGCAACATCTGTTGAAAACAATGATTACCTTTAATTAGTTTTGTAAATATACGCGGTGTTAGCCGAAGGTGTTCGATTTCGCATAATTATTGTGATATATGTATAAAAAGAAAGAAAAGGAAAAAATAAGGTTTTTTTACTAGGGTGCTTGACAAGATGTTGAATCTTTCTCCTACGTATCTCCAGGTGTGATGGAGAATTCAAAGTTACGTAGTTCGTGGATAGAAAAATCTTGTGTGTTTGTTGATTATAAAGAAAATTTTTTGACCGCGTTCGAGTGGAAAAACATTATTTGTTGATCATGTTAGAGCGGAATGAAATGTTGTTTCTATATTGCGTTAGAGCTGATAAAACATTGTTCGTTGATTGAATGTGAAAATATTTGTCTGCGTTATGGCAGAAATAAAGTTACTTCATTGGTTATGATTGTCTTAAGGAGAAAGGCAAATATTTGAACTAGAAAGCTATATGACTTGTGTTCCAATGCTTGGGATAAGAGGGATATACATACAAATGATATTTTTTAATCCATTTTTGTTTAAAAGCATTTGAGAGAAATCAAGTCACGATTCCTTAAAAGAAGACAAACATTCAAACTAGCAAGTTATACGGCTTGTGTCCGAACAGCCGAGATCAAAATGATATACATCCAATTAATACTTTTTAGTCAGTTTAAGGTAACAGACTCAAAACGATATTAATTAGAATTGCTTGGAGGGAAAACAAACACTCGAACAAGCAAACCATATGACTTGTATCCAAATGTTTGGGGCTCAAAAGGACATACTTCCAATTGATCCTTTTTCATCCAATTTTGATTGGAAAAACAAAATAATGATGATTTATTCGAGTTTGAAATTGCTAAAGCGTCTAAAACTAAAGTTTCTTAAAGGTTGCGAGTAAGCGAAAAGCAACATGAGGGAACTACATGTGGATCGAAATCTAAACCAGTAAGGATGATCTGATATTCAACAACTAACACTTAACGATGAACTCAAAGCAATACGTTAATTGGAATTTCTTGAAGAGATGACAACACTCTAACGAGCAAGATATACGACATGTGTCCAAATGCTCGAGACTCAAAGGGACATACATCTAATTGATAATTTTTCATCCAATTTTGATAAAAAGAACAAACATTTAATTATATTTGGGTTTAGAGTACTAATTGTCACAATTCAACTCATGAACTAAGATTGACAAAAATTCATCGATTTGTTCTACTTTATCAGCGTTTTTAAATACTTAAAGATTTAATTTAGAATTATAAACCTCTAAAAAAATAAGAATAAAATTTGTATCTATATAAAAAAAGAAAGGTATAAAATAAAATACTAGTGGAGCAAATAGAAATGTGTATAGAAAAATTGCTTGACAAATTAATTTTTGTTTGAGGTCATTTATTTTGATTGTAATTGTTCTTTGTCTCACACGGTATTATTCTTGGTGTGGTTGATATATTGTTATAGTTCACAACAACAAGCTTTAGGTGCGGTTGAACCTCTCAATTTTATAACAAGTGGTGTTTACTGTGGGGCACAAATTCAAGTAACCCATAGGCCAACTACACCGTTGACTAGTCAACCCATTGACTAAGTCAACATGTTCACTATTCAACTACTAACTACTTATTGACTTTTTGACCAAATTCGGTTGCCGTCAACTTCTCTATTGATTTTCTGTGTTCTGATTTTTGACTGTCTTAAAATATATTTTTCTTTTCTTTATCACTTCAAATTTTAAGAAATATTTCTATACAACTTCAACAAAAATATGTAAATTCATGTTTTAACCTTGAATGAACTTGAATATATATTAAATCTATTGAAACTTACTTCTTAACCTTTTCAAAAATTTCACTAAAACATCTTATTTGTTGATTGGATTTCACTTTAACAATAAACATAATCGATAACACTAACCCTACGCGCATAATGTTGTTAGATTACTCATTAACTCGTTCAAAATCCCATCGTCATACTATTTAAATATTTATTTATTCTCCAATTTAAGAATATTATTGTAAATTTTATTACTTGTTTTGTTTGTATATAATGTTGCTTTATAGACAATAATCATGAACTTCTAGTGAAGAATAAAGCATTTAAAAAGAAATGTAGGGTTCATGTATCCACCTTTAATATGCATATATGATCACAACTCGTGACAAAAGAACAATGGAGGGGTAAAACACTAAGCTCCAATGTTGAGCTAAATCTTGTGATCCTCAAAATGTGTCGAGTTCAAATTGGACGAATATTTATTCTTCCAATTCTAATGTATGTGAAGTAAAATGCAGCTTTGTAACATGTAAAAAGAGCTACTAGGATTATGAAACGTGGCCAATCTCAATGGAAGTGAACCTTATGTCATATAATAATCACTTTTATACATGGTTCAACGACATATAGGGTAAGGTTTCCAAGATGATAAAACAAAAAAGTACAAGATAGGTTATAGATGAGATTGAAGTGACACACAGTGACTTTGGAATCATATGTCAAAAAGGAACACTATTGTGTTAACTTAATGGAAAACAAATGCTCAACATTTGAATGGCTATTAGGACTGAAAAATTAAGTATATGTTAAAAGTTATATGAGGTGATCGACACGTATCACTTTTGTCACTTTCTTTAGTTATCTCCATAGGTATAAATACTTGACAAGTTGACATGGATTCACAAACAACCATGTTAATGCCTGAGAAAGTGGCTCAATTGACAAGATAGCATCATGATGGGATGAGAAAATTCAGTTACACTTTGTGGCCTTTTCTTATAAAAGCTATGATAGAGGCATTTTCATTTGTCTTCCTTAATACTAGTTCTTAGTGGGAAAATTTTGTTGGCTCTATATTAGAGTCAAATAGAAGTTTCAAAAATAGAAACTCTTACCACTAGAGTTAGAAAGAATGGAATGATATGAGAATTTATAAGGTTTGAATTTATTTATTTTTAATCTAAAGTAGTTTGTCATGTGGGAAACAATTGAATTAATTCTTAAAATTGATGTTCCTAGATATGTATCATTAAACACGACAACTACAAGCATAACTAAAAAACATGCATATCATCTCTCCTCTTCATTCTCTTCTAAAGTATCACTAAATTAACAAGTATGAAGTTTTATGTTATTAGGTAAGACACAAGATATTTCTAACCATTTGTAAAATATCATCATATGCATTTTCAGAAAACATTGAATCCATGGGAAAAATTATGGAAGTTCTCCTTTTCGTACCCACCACAACACAACAAAGAATCTATATTAAGAATATTTTCATGAGTGGTATTTACTTTAGTGAAAGTCTATTTTTCATCAACCGTCCGAAAAATAAAGATGCCTTAAGATTATGTTTGAATTGATGGACTAGAATGGAACGAAGCAGAATGGAACTTGGTAGAACAAAGTGAAACGGCGGGGAATGGAAAAGGGATTCCATTGTTTGAGTATTTTTTAGAATTTGACAGAATGGAACAAAACAAGTTAATTCATTCTATTGCATACACCCCAAATTATGGGGAAAGAAAATTGTAGAACTAAATAGAATAGTATGAAATGGATTCCATCATGCTTTATTCCACTCTATCCATTATTTGCAAATCCAAATAATAGAATTGATTATATACCATTTTATTTCATTTTATTACATTTCATCAATTCAAACATTACCTTAGGGGAGCCACTTTTTTATTAGAGTATTCCCCATTACCTTTAAGTCTCTATAAGCATTTGTTCTGAACGTTCAACTGCAAAATAAAGCTAACCAGTAACACACAACATTCTTTTACTAACTCCTTTTACCACGCAAAAGAATTAGACTCGATCTCCACCTTCGTCCAATAACCACCCATTATAGGTTGTACTTCTCAACTACTAATACATTTTTATCTAGAACTAGTCCAAAAATTCTATTATATCTCTCACACGACACTCTCCCTTCCAACCAAGGGTCATACCAAAAATATGTATTTTTTCAATCACTTACCACTCAAAATAGGTGATCCTTTAATCAATTCTCTGCATTCACCATCCCCTCTTTCTAGAAAGTTTCAAATCTGACCAACTAATAGATGTTAAGAGAAATATGTATCTTTCTTTAGTGGATTATCCTCTCCCAACCGTATTATTTGCATCAACAAAAAATATGATTTATATTATCACTGGTGTAAAAAGAGATTTTAAGATAGTTAAAATTTATTATTAGATCCAACTACATATATATGTCATAAAATTATTTTATAAGTTTTTTTCCGGTAAACAAGACATTTCAATAAAATAGTACAAGGAGTACTCAAACCCGAATTACAACAGCATATATGCCAAACCAACTAAAAAATATGACAAACAATACAGAGGAGCTACACAAAAGTCATAAAAATTAATGTTTGAGTTAGGAATGTCTCCAATCATAAAACACTTCCAGCTTAAGTACATAATTGACCAGACTAAATTGTTCACATTACAAATATGGTCATAAAAAAGAATAGCATTTCTATGAGTCCATATCCCCCAAAGGTCATCCCACCAAAACATACCAGCTTTATTCTTCCTCACTTTCCTAACCAAGATGGAACACGGTCCCATGAAGCAATCTAAAATCCCTTCCTCATAAACTACATCTATTCCAACCCACTTTGGAACAACAACTCATACTTGCTTTGCCACTCCACATTTTAAAAATAAATGTTGCAAGTTTTCATCTTCACATAAACATAAAGCACAAGGAAGATCATGAGAAAAGATTAAAATACATCTTCTATTAAGATGATCTTTATTATCCAACCTGTCCAACAAAGCTCTCCATCCAAAAACCTTTCTCTTCATTGGAATAGTTGTTTCCCACAATAGACTGAACGCACTAGACTCAGCAACAAAAATGTTGATTCTAAGTGTTGGCAGCAATTTTGGTAAAACAAAGAGTGTTCACAAGATGTTATGTGTGATGTCTTAACATGAGATATCCTATGTACCTGCTGGAGTTCAAGAACATGTTCATGCAGGATTGTTTCAGAATGCCACATACAATGCCATGGCTTCTGATATTGGATGTACCTGCTGAAGCTTAAATGAAAGACATGTTCATGCAGGATTGTTTCAGATGACATACACAGGGTCATGGCATCTGATATGGTTGTACCTGCTGGAAGTTATAAAAGGAATTATTGGATTATGCAGGATTTTTCCAAGATATCAGACCTGATGTCATCACATCCTGTACACAGAACATTCAGTATGAATGTCTGGTGTTTTGTGATTGTAGAATTAATGGCAATCTTTGTATGATTGAAGATATGATTAGCTAGCGCATTCAATCATGGATTACAACCAGATTTACTTATTTTCCAAGGAGATCTAACCAGTTGTTATAAAAAGATTTGATTGGAAAATAGATTTAGGGTTTTCAAGATGTCCAAGCCCAGCTGGATGCTTCTATAAAAAGGGACTTAGAAAACCTGTTTGAACACACAACCAATACTGAGCGAAATATAGAGAGAGAGCTAGCGTTTGTGTCTGTTTAGTCGTGAGACTTGTAGGTCATTCAAGTCATCCATTGATGATTGAATTGGACTGATTTGTGGTTGTAATTTGTCACTCTAAAGCTGTTAAGCAAGAGTGTGTGTCTTCTTGATCAAAGTTGTGAAGCAAGATCAAGAGTGTGTCTTCTTGATTGAAACTGTGAAGTAAAATCAAGAGTGTGTAATTGAAAAGTATTTTCTTTTCTCAAGGGATTGTTGTTTAAAATCACTGGTGTGTGATTGTAGGGAAGTGAGTGTGTTCTCATATCTAAGAGTGCTTAGGTAGAAATTGCACGGGTAGAGATTAGGTGAGAAAGACTGTAACTTGTTGAAGTGTACGGAGAGTCTTTGAACTAATTCTATTTTAGTGAATTTCCTTCCTGGCTTGGTAGCCCCCAGACGTAGGTGAGTTGCACCGAACTGGGTTAACAATTGCTTGTGTTATTTGCTTTACCATTCTGTATCTTTATCCATTATGTGTTAACAGATATTAGTGTCGTGACATTACCTTCGACATCTTATATCTGATACTAGAATTTCACCCAAAGGACATCCCACCAAAACATACCAGCTTTATTGTTCCTCACTTTCCTAACCAAGATGGAACACGGTCCCATGAAGCAATCTAAAATCCCTTCCTCATAAACTACATCTATTCCAACCCACTTGGGAACAACAACTCATACTTGCTTTGCCACTCCACATTTTAAAAATAAATGTTGCAAGTTTTCATCTTCACATAAACATAAAGCACATGGAAGATCATGAGAAGAGCTTAGAATACCTCTTCTATTAAGATGATCTTTATTATCCAACCTATCCAACAAAGCTCTCCATCCAAAAACCTTTCTCTTCATTAGAATAGTTGTTTCCCACAATAGACTGAACGCACTAGACTCAGCAACAGAAAAAATAGAATGAGAGATATAGATATTGTCTCCTAAGGTGGAGTAACACATCCCGGTCGAAAACTCCTTTGAATTATCAAAACACCACTTAACAACATTAGTTGTATCCAATGTCAACACATGCGAAAACAACAACGTTTGTATGATGCTGAAACTTTCTACTAAACTTTTCTTATTCACTATTGAAATACTCAAATCTCCCCAAACCCACGAACCGTTGTTCCACGACCCCATATTACACAACATTTCTATTTTTATTCTACTAACATTATAAAGAGAATGGAACTTCAAAAAGAAAGGAATTCGACACCAATCATCACTCCAAAAAGGGGTTGATTTACCATCACCTACCAAGAACTTGGTGTGATTTCCAACTTGAAAGAAGCTTTACCATCACTTCTTCTAAAAGAAATTAGGTCTCTCCACCAGGTTGAAATTGGACCTCTCGTACCAATCAACTTTCCTGTCAGAATAGAATGTTCTAATTCCCAAAACGTTCCCTCAAAATATCGTACCAAATAACCTTTCTCTCATGCAACAATCTCCATATTCATTTGTTCAGAAGTACCAAGTTGAAATCTTCGATACTTCTAACACCGAGGCCTCCTACGCTCTTGTCCTTACAAATAAAATTCCAACTCACCCAAGAAATTTTTCTCGCATCTTTCGAACCACCCCAAAAGTAATTCCTTTGAATCCTCTCAATTTACTTACAAATACTCACTAGGACCTTGAAGAAAGAAAGTTAAAAAATAGGTAAAGAATTCATAACTGAGTTTATCAAGGTGGGTCTCCCTCCTTGGTGTCATGCCCCAAAATTCGCCCTACTTTTTTTTATTCAATTCGCCTAGCTTATGGTTTTGTTCATTTGCATACTTTGTTTCTATTTGATCATGCGTTCATCGATATTTGCATTTGGTAACAAATTTATGCCAAAGGTTCGATGATAATAGATTTAATCGATTTAAGTGGTTTTTCGAGGTGGGTAATATTTGGTGATTATTCTGGTTTATTTCCTGTATTACTTGTGGTGCATACCATCTCTTTATTTGAGATTCATGGTTAGCTGGGGGTTAGAATGTTTTTTAATCAATTCGGAAGATTGCTTGAATTCAAAGAAATTGACAAAGTTGAAATAAAAGAAAGATTTCATTTATTTATTAGAAAATATCACTTCTCAAAAAGTACTAAAAGTCTTGGGTTAACCCACTCAAAATTCAAGCCAAAAGTGGTAGAAAAATCAAGGCAAAGGAATTAAAATTCAAGTTAATTACTAGTGACACTTTGCCTTACATCCTAACTTGGTATTTTTGCTAAACTCCAATACCAATAATCTTTAACTACCTCATTCATTACAATCATTCAATTACCCAATTAACCTTTAACTACCATAACTTTCAAACTAACACAAAACTTCTAAACAAACACAAATCTCAACTTCCCTTTTTTTCCTTCAGTCCTAGCCACTTTTAACTATTAATCCTATGGTTGAAATTGGTGATCTGCAACTTAGGATTAAATTAATTTCTAACCATTGATAAACTCATTACTTGAATCACAATTAAAGGGTGATCATTCACCTACCAAGTCTATATAAAAATGTTATTTTTCACATTTTGGGGGGTTAACTAACATAACTAATTAAACCATCTTTTTCCCTACCAGGTACAAGCTCCTTCCATGATTTCAGACATAATCCAGAGGTGTGACAATAACTGCTCAGCTTGAAGTAGGTGTCGGAGGATCACGTCTGGATGACTTTATCCTTGCCTAAAATTCTTACCTCCCTCTATATGAGAATATGGCGTAACTAGTACATAAATCATTATCATGCATTAATCGCGTTGCTTCACTCATGCATATGATTCATATAACATAGCTGAAGCCTTGCAAGCAAAAAGCAAAGTCCAATTTTTCTTGGCACTTCCAAAGTCCAAATTTTATTGGCCCGCCCAAGGCCGAATCTTTGGTTGGAAAATCACAAAATTAGCCTTATTTGAATCATACATATAATAATCCTCATTGCATTAGCATTGCATTTCTAAAATCGCGTGACATATCCATCAAGATGGAATACTATGCTAAAAGTATATATATGTATAATAAGTCATACGTCACATATGCCATACATATCATGTTTCCCTTTTCAACTGATCTATTTCCTCAACAAGATAATTCAGTTAATCCCCAGGAGATAAAGCTACCAAAAAAACATTTTTCTTCCAGTCCATATCCCCAATACACTCTCGTTACATGACATCTATTATCAACAGATTTTTTTTTGGATATTATTGTATTTAATCCTCTTCTACCTTGAATTCTCGAGAAGTTGTCGCAATTCGTGCATTCAGGTCCAAGATGATTAAATAGGGGTAGTTGTCGTATACCTAAATTTGCCCTGCTTTTTTTTTTCAATTTTCCTAGCTTATGGTTTTGTTCATTTGCATACTTTATTTCTATTTGATCATGCATTCATCGACATTGGCATTTGGAAACAAATCTATGCCAAAGGTTTGATGATAATACATTTAACCAATTTAAGTAGATTTTCGAGGTGGATATTCTTTGGTGATTATTCGGGTTTATTTCTCGTATTACTTGTGGTGTGGATCATCTCTTTATTTGAGATTCATGGTTAGCTGGGGGATTAAAATGATTTTTACTCAATTCGGAAGATTGCTTGAATTCAAAGAAAAGGGAAAAGTTGGAATAAAAGGAAGATTTCATTCATTTATTGGAAAATATCACTTCTCAAAAGTACTAAAAGTCATGGGCTAAGCCACTCAAAATTCAAGCTAAAAGTGGCAGAAAAATCAAGGCAAAGGCATTAAAATTCAAGTTAATTACTAGTGACTATTTGCCTTACATCCTAACTTGGTACTTTTTCTAAAGTCCAACATCAATGGTCTTTAACTACTTCATTCATAACAATGATTCAATTACCCAATTAACCCTTAACTACCATAACTTTCAAACTAACACAAAACTTCCAAACAAACACAAATCTTAACTTCCATTTTTTTCCTTCAATCCTAGCCACTCTTAACTATGAATCTTATGGGTGAAATTGGTGATCCTCAACTTAGGATTAAATTAATTTCTAACCATTGATAAACTCATTACTTGAATCACAATTAAAGGGTGATTATTCACCTACCAAGTCTATATAAACATGTTATTTTTCACATTTTGGGGGGCTAACTAACATAACTAATTAAACCATATATTTTCCCCACTATTTTTCTCAAATTCTCTCTCTCCAAAATGAAGGAGAAGAGCGATCCAAAACACAGTGGAATTTAAAAAAAATCTCCTTTAGGGATCCTTACGAATGGTCATGATCAGTGATAAAATCTTTATCTCTTGTGGCGATTGAAACCTTTGATGGAGATCTACGGAGCGATCATGAACGTTGAATGGTGACAACGCCTCTACTTAGTCCACACAAACGAATTCCTTCGATATCAGTGCTATATGCTACGAATGAAGGCTTTTAGTGAGTGAGTGAGAGAGAGAGAAAGAGAGAGAGAGAGAGAGAGAGAGAGAGAGAGAGAGAGAGAGAGAGAGAAAGAGAGAGAGAGAGAGAGAGAGAAAGAGAAAGAGAAATGAAATTGCAACTGCACAAATGCTTCTGCACAAGGGTTCTATTTATAAAACCATTTATGTGGGCTGCAAGCTAAAAAGCCCACTTAAGTGTATATGGCCCATATCTTATGATATGTCAAAATCACTTAAGCGTGCGGTACCTTACCATATTTCATATTCTACTTAAGTACATCGTACCTTACGATGTTCTACAATTCACTTAAGTGCACCGTACCTTATGGTGTTCCTTAGTTATTCTATCTCTCATCAATCCATCCTTTTATGTGTGACCCTGTAGGTTTTCGCGACATTAGCAATTATATTAAATCACGTATTTAACATAATAAACAGTGAGTGGTATCTAGCAACACATCACTGCTACCTATGACTCCAAAATGTCATGTGATCTGACAAATTCTTTTGTGATAATACTTATGTGTATAATTATCCTTTTGCCCTTATGTCTATATTGAACACAAGACATAGACCGTGTCATCCTTGTCTAGTTCAATATTGGGCCCGTAGACATTTATCCTGTTACGCAGGATGGGAAAATTCCATCTAGGTCACTCATGTGCCTCAGCATGCTTCGTGGAGTACCCATCAACAGTCTTTATGGTCATCCAGTTACGGACAATGTTTGATCAGCAATAAGGCACTTGACTTTACATCTAGGGTACATAGTGGTTTCAGGTCAAATGGTGGTATACACCATTATCACCATGAGAATAACTTATGACACTTAGCATAACATTCTATATAGTATTCTCATAGAGGGTCAATCCAGTATAAATATTACTCTCAATATTCATACTTATGTTTAAGACTTGATAACTCCTTATCCATGATCCATGAGACGTGATCATCAGTCTATATACATAATAGTCTTAATGATTTAATGTTATCCCACTTCACAACAAAGCTCGACTACGGATACTTTAAGAATAATGTCCTTATGTTTAATGGGATCTCATGATTAAGTCACACTTGATACATTAAACAGACTAGCTATTCTAGGGACTTTATTAAACAAACATAATAAAGAAAAAACCTTTTATTATTAATAAATAATTTGATACAAGTACCAAAAGTATTGGCCTATAGGGCTTACACCAACACAAAATTCATACATTATTATCAACAATCATCATCTAAATTTCATCAAGATTCTAGCATAATAAAGTTCATAATTTCAAGCCTATTCATCAATATTCTACATTCAAGATTTATCTTCTACATTAGTTTATCATCAAAAATAATCATCAAGCTTGAAAGTTAATTGAATTAAAGGAGCTTATTCTTGAAGTATTCAGAGTTTCTCTTCGACATTTTGATTTTCAACACTTACCAGAGCAAACCTCCGCTCCGTCAGTAATCCTTCATCTCTTCGACACTCTTGAAGCCAAAAAGAAAAGAAACTTGTTTGAAAGTTATTGTTTTGAAATAATTTATTAGGAAATAATTTGAGCTATTGTTTTGAAATAATTTATTAGGATAATCAATTATTTGAAGCCAAAAAGAAAAGAAACTTGTTTGAAAGTTTTTTCGAACACCTTGCATGCAATAGCGAATTCCTCGTTTTTTCTCAGATTTTTATCAATAATCTTCATCCACTTATATTTTTTTAGTGTTGTATGCTTGCTCTAATCGTTATTTAAGTCACAACGTGTACCAAAAATGAGTTATAATCAAACTACAACACAAACTGTAATTATGTCAAAACCGTAAAAAGTGCAAGAACGTAACCTAGAATTTAGAACCGGAATGGAACCGAGCAAAAATATGTTTATTCCTTGTTGATGTGTCAGATTAGTGGCCTCATCTGATTACCCTTACTGTAAATTATCTTTTAGTGGTAACTTTGGCACATCATTAGATAAGACTCGTCTATGAATTCCTACCATTTGAATGTGCCAAGTGGTGACCATGTAGATTATCTATTGGGATATGATTAACTTCTATGTTACAGTTAGTATTTTGATGTGCTTGACGATTTCTCTACTCATTTAATGAGTCTTGTATCTCAATAGAGGGGTTAGTCTTAAGAATTTTATATGAAGTTACTACTGTATCAAGTTTACTATACTACATTACACCATACTTAAGTTGCTTTGAAGGTAGAGTTAGTTTCATTATTAGTGTGTTTATTAAAATTCATAGTATGATTGTAAATGTAGTCGCTATTAAGTTGTGAGAAATGCAACGTACTCTTTGCAAATTCTTCCTTAAACATCATCAAAAATCATCCTTGTTGTGTCTCAAATGCCAAGAGTAGGCATAATGCACATTATAGCTTCACGTTTTGTTTTTGCTAATATATTAATATCTACTTTTTAACTAATATTCTTTATAGCACATGAGTTTCTCATTTTTTTACTAATTTTCTTTCTAGTACATTGTTATCTAGTGATTGGATTGTTATTAGAAGAGTTTAAGAAATAACAATTCTTTTTAGGATTAAGAAAATAATACACTTAATTTCTAATTTAGTTTTATTATAAGTTTTAGAGCATAATTGGAAAGTTAATTCAAGGTTAAGATTGTAGTCTTGATTTCAACCTTTAACTCATAACTTGTAAGTTTGGTTATTTCTTGAATCGTTTACTTGTTTGCTTGAATAATATATTCAATATGACCAGTAAATTACATGTTCCCTTAGTTTAGGGCCTTAATTAGAATTGTATGATTTCATTTAATTGATTAATCCAATAGGTATATTATTTTACATAGTTCAACTAATATTTTCAATCCCACTGATTAGTGTTGACCAAAGATCACTTTGGTCAACCCAATCCTTTGTATTGTGTTGTAATCCCCAAGTCTATCCAAGTGATCAAAAAACCCTTGATCACTTGATATGACAATTCCATTGTTCTCATGCTGTATTGGATGTGCTATATCTCAGGAGCTCAAGACCTCATAGTTCAAATGTAAGATCAAGACTTCAATGTCAACATCAATCAAGCATAGCAAATAAAGTGGACTATTTTTGAAGCACCACAAAGATATTAACTCTTGGCAAGTTTGATTCGAATTGTAAACCATAAGCCTTAAGTAATGAGGAATGATGAGACAGAGTTTCTCCTACCCTTGTTTAGGGTGACTTTGCGTATGGTCCGTAGGCCCTAGCTATTCAAAGCATTCGTCCTTATTCATAGACTTTAGCATAATTCAAATCAAATAATTGTCAAGTCTTCTCAACACAACAAACAACATGGTATCATCAAGATCAATAATCAGAATCGGCTAACAACACTTGTCAATCATGATAAGGGTTACACGCTATGAGCTTTAAATAATGATGAATGGTGAGACGGAGTTTCTTCTACCCTTGTCTAGAGTGACTTTCCGTACAGGGCGTAGTCCTTAACTATTCAAAGCATTTGTCCTTGTTCATAAACTTTAGTGCAATTTAAATCATGTAATTGACAAGTCTTTTTCAAGAAAGCATCAATCATTCAACACTTCAATAATGAAGCACTGATGCTTGAAGCACCTTGTGGGTGTACACCCTCTTTCCTTCAACTATTTCCTTCCTATAAGGTAATAGACCTTGGAAATATTTCTTTGCATAATGAGGTGATAGACCTTGGTATTCCTTTTTCCTTGTAGGGTTATGGACCTTGGTATTCCTCTTTCTTTGCACAATGAGGTGATAGAAATTGGTATTCCTTTTTCTTACCTATAAGGTAATAGACCTTGGAAATCTTTCTTTTCCCTATAAGGTAATGGACCTTGGCAATCTCTTTTTTAGCCTATGACGTTATAGACTTTGGAACTTAGTTATAGACCTTAACAATCCCTTTGAGTAGGCTTGTAGAGTTATGAACTCTTGTAAATCCCCTTTCCTATTAGGTTATGGATATTGGAACTGCTTTCCCTTTCCTTGAGAATTATGGACTCTGGCATCCTTGTTCTCTTTCCCTTTAGGATTATAGACCTCAGTAGTTCAGTTCCTTGCCATTAGAAGTTATAAACTCTGGTAGTGATTCCTTGCCTAGTAGGTTGTGAACCTTGGCCCTCGTTTTTCTACCTCGAAGGGTTATGTACCTTGGAAATACACATATCTTCCTTTGTTTTATCCTTAGTGGATTGAACTACGAAAGCTCTTACTTTATCATTACACGGTGAGAATACGTAGGCACGAAGATTCAGATTCTTCCGCATCAATAAATACCATCTTTTTGATATCAAATACATTTTTCCTTGGATTCCATAATCAATGACCTCCTTTAAACTAAGAGATGTTTGCCTTGATGTGAAAAAATTAATTATCTTTCTTTTTGGTTATGACAAGAGTGGGTATGCCTAGTTTCCTCCACATTCTTTTACTCTTCGGTTCAGAGTTTAATTCCTTCAAGGATCCAACGTAACATTTTTCTTTGGTTTCAAATTGTTTGTTCCCCAGCAAGTGATATATTGTTCCTTGTATCCAAACAACACCTTCTTGTGGGTCCCATACCCATCCTTTTAGTACATTTGTCCATCTTGTGAATCAAAAGATGGTTTCCTTGATACAAAACACCTAATTCATTCTTTTTGGTAATACAATATAGTGGGTATGCCCATGTCCCTCCACATCTTAGTATGTACGTCTTTACTCTTGGGTTAAAGCCAATTTTCCTTTATGGGTTACCATTCTATTAGTACATGTTATATTATTCATCACTGCAATCATACCCTTGAAGTCGTTTGTGTTACCATTCTATTACCATTCTTCACGATTTCTCTACTCATTTAATGAGTCTTGTATCTCAATAAAGGGGTTAGTGTTAATAATTTTACATGAAGTTCCTACTGTATCAAGTTTACTATACTACATTACACCATACTTAAGTTTCTTTGAGGGTAGAGTTAGTTTAATTAATAGTATATTTATTAAAATTTATAGTATGATTTTAAATGTAGTTGTTGTAGAGTTGTGAGAAATGCACGTGATCTTTGCCAATTCTTCCTTGAACATCATACAAAAATCATCCTTGTTGTCTCATAAATGCCAAGAGTAGGCCTAATGCATGTTAGGGCTTTACGTTTTTTTACTAATATATTAATATCTACTTTTTAACTAACATTCTTGTTTGCACTATAATATCTCATTTTTTTACTAATTTTCTTTTTAGTACATTAGTTATTTAATGATTTGATTGGTTATTAGAATAGTTTAAAAAATAATAATTCTTTTTTGGATTAAGAAAATAATTCACTTAATTTCTAATTTAGTTTAATTATTATAAATTTTAGAGCATAATTGGAAAGTTAATTCAAGATTAAGATTGTAGTCTTGCTTTCATTCTTTAACTCACAACTTGTAAGTTCGGTTATTTCTTGAATTGCTTGCTTGTTGGCCTGAACAAAATATTCAATATGACCAGTATATTACACGTTCCCTTAGTTTAGGGCCTTAATTAGAATTGTCTGGTTTTATTTAGGTAATTAATTCAATAGGTTTATTATTGTACATAGTTCAACTAATATTTTCAATCTCACTGATTGGTGTTGACCAAAGGTCGTTTTGGTCAACAAAATCCTTTGTATTATGTTGTAATCCCCTAGCCTGTTCTAGTGATCAAAAGACCCTTGATCACTTGATATGGAAAGTCCATTGTGCTCAAGCTATATTGGATGTGCTGAATCTCAAGAGCTCAAGACCTCAAGGTTCAAATGCAAGATCAAGACTTCAAAGTCAACATCAATCAACCATAGCCAATAAAGTGGACTTTTTCTCAAACATAACAAAGGTATCAACTCTTGGGAAGTGTGATTTAAAGTGTAATACATAAGCCTTAAGTAATGAGGAATGATGATATGGAGTTTCTCCTATCCTTGTCTAGAGTGACTTTGCGTACGAGACATATGCCTTAACAATTTAAAGCATCCGTCCTTATTCATATGCTTTAGCACAGTTTGAATCAAATAATTGTCAAGTCTTCTCAACACAACAAACAACATGGGTTATGGACGTAGGAAATTCAATCTTTTTTGCCTATAAGGTAATAGACCTTGGCAGTTGTTCTTTGCCCTATAAGGTGATAGACCTTGGCAAACTCTTTCTGTGCCTCTGGAGTTATAGACTTTGGCACTTGGTTGACCTTGACAATCCCTTTGAGTAGCCTTGTAGAATGATGGACTCCTGTAAATCCCCTTGACTATTAGGTTATAGACCTTGGCAGTGCTTTCCTTTTCCTTGAGAGTTATGGATTTTGGCATCCTTGTTCTCTTTACCTTTTGAGGTTATATACCTTAGTATTTCAGTTCCTTGCCATTAGAAGTTATAAACTCTGGTAGTGATTCCTTTCGTATTAGGTTGTGAACCTTGACCCTCGTTTTTCCCCCTCGAAGGGTTATGTACCCTGGAAATCCATATATCTCCCTTTGTTTCATCCTTAGTGGACTGAACTACGAAAGCTCTGACTTTCTCATTGCACGGTGAGAATACGTAGGCACGAGGATTTAAATTCTCCGCGAACTACCCTATTTATTAATCCATAATTTCTTCCTCATCAATAAATACCATCTTTTTGGTATCAAATACATTTTTCCTTGGATTCCATAATCAATGACCTCCTTTGAACTAAGAGATGTTTGCCTTGATGTGAAACAATTAATTATCTTCCTTTCTGGTTACGACAAGAGTGGGTATGCCTAGTTTCCTCCACATCTTAGTCTGTATCTCTTTTACTCTTCGGTTCATAGTTTTATTCCTTTAGGGATCCAATGTGCCATTTTTCTTTGGTTTTAAATTGTTTGTTCCCCAATAAGTGATATATTGTTCCTTGTATCCAAACAATACCTTCTTGTGGGTCCCATACCCATCATATTAGTACATTTGTCCATCTTGTGAATCAAGAGATGTTTTCCTTGATACAAAACACTTAATTCATTCTTTTTGGTAATAGAATATAGTGGGTATGCCTATGTCCCTCCACATCTTAGTATGTACCTCCTTACTCTTGGGTTCAAATCCAATTTGCCTTTATGGGTTACCATTTTGTTGGTACATGTTATACTATTCATTACTGCAATCATACCCTTGAAGTTGTTTATCTTGTTAGTCCTAGTTGCGTAGGCAAACACTTCCTTATCTTTCCTTTGTTTTCGTGGTTCCATAAACTACGAATGCTCTGACTTTCTTATTGCATAATGAGAATACGTTGGCACGAGGACACGAATCTTTTGGCAACATAATCCTAATTGTTCCCTCTTCTCCCTTAGGGAATCATTTCATTCATCCCCACGATGCATTCATATTCTACCTTCATTCACTTCATGTGATATAATCTACTTGTGATATATTTATTTCTTATTGACATGTGCAATGCAGATTAGTGAACATCATCTTATTACCCTTCCAGTAAATTATATTTTAATGGTAACTTTGGCACATCATTAAATAAGACTCGTCTATGATTTCCGACCATTTGAATGTGCCAAGTGGTGACCACATAGATTATCTATTGGGATATAGTTAAATTCTATGTTACAGTTATTATTTTGATGTGCTTCACGATATCTCTACTCATTTACTGAGTCTTGTATCTCAGTAGAGGGGTTAGTGTTAAGAATTTTATATGAAGTTCCTACTGTATCAAGTTTACTATACTATATTACACCATACTTAAGTTCCTTTGAAGGTAGAGTTAGTTTAATTAATAGTGTATTTATTTAAATTTATAGTATGATTTTAAATGTATATGTTGTCAAGTTGTGAGAAATGCAACGTGATCTTTGCCAATTCTTTCTTGAACATCATCAAAAATCATCCTTGTTGTCTCATAAATGCCAAGAGTAGGCCTAATGCATGTTGCAGCTTTACGTTTTTTTACTAATATAGTAATATCTACTTTTTAACTAACATTCTTGTTAGCACTATAACATCTCATTTTTTTACTAAGTTTCTTTTTAGTACATTAGTTATTTAATGATTTGATTGGTTATTAGAATAGTTTAAGAAATAATAATTCTTTTTAGGATTAAGAAAATAATTAACTTAATTTCTAATTTAGTTTTAATTATTAGAAGTTTTAGAGCGTAATTGGAAAGTTAATTCGAGATCAAGATTAAAGTCGTGCTTTCATCCTTTAACTCACAACTTGTAATTCGGCTATTTCTTGAATTGCTTGCTTGTTTGCCTGAACAAAATATTCAATATGACCAGTAAATTACATGTTTCCTTAGTTTAGGGCCTTAATTAGAATTGTATGATTTTATTCAGTTGGTTAATTCAATAGATTTATTACTGTACATAGTTCAACTAGTATTTTCAATCCCACTGATTGGTGTTGACCAAAGATCGCTTTGGTCAACAAAATCCTTTGTATTATGTTGTAATCCCCCAACCTATTCTAGTGATCAAAAGACCCTTGATCAATTGATATGGAAAGTCCTTTCTACTTAAGATATATTGGATATGATGAATCTCAGGAGCTCAAGACCTCATGGTTCAAATGCAAGATCAAGAATTCAATGTCAACATCAATCAACCATAACAAATAAAGTGGACTATTTCTTAAGCACAACAAAGGTATCAATTCTTGGAAAGTGTGATTTAAAGTGTAAGCCATAAGCCTTAAGTAATGAGGAATGATTAGATGGAGTTTGTCCTACCCTTGTCTAGAGTGACTTTGCGTACAAGACATATGCCTTAGCAATTCAAAGCATTCGTCCTTATTCATAGACTTTAGCACAATTCAATCAAATAATTGTCAAGTCTTCTCAAAATAAAAAATAACATGGGTTATGGACGTAGGCAATTCAATATTTCTTGTCTATAAGGTAATAGGCCTTGACAAATTTTCTTTGCCCTATAAGGTAATGGACCTTGGCAAACTCTTTCGGTGCCTATGGAGTTATAGACTTTGGCACTTAGTTAACTTTGGCAACCCCTTTGAGTATCCTTGTAGAGTTATGGACTCTTGTATATCCCCTTGACTATTAGGTTATGGACCTTGGTAGTGCTTTCCTTTTCCTTGAGAGTTATGGATTCTGGTATCCTTGTTCTCTTTGCCTTTTGGGTTATAGATCTTGGCAGTTCAGTTCCTTGCCATTAGAAGTTATAAACTCTGGTAGTGATTCCTTGCATAGTAGGTTATGAGCATTGGCACTCCTTTTTCTGCCTCAAATGGTTCTGTACCCTGGGAATCTATCTATCTTCCTTTGTTTCAGCCTTAGTGGGCTGAACTATGAAAGCTCTGACTATCTCATTGCACGGTAAGATACGTAGGTACGAGGATTCAAATTCTCCGCGAGCTACCCTATTTAATAATCCATCACTTCTTCCTCATCAATCAGAACTATCTTTTTAAGATCAAATGCATTTTTCCTTGGATTCCATAATCAATGCCTTCCTTTGAACTAAGAGATGTTTGCCTTGATGCCAAACACTTAATTCTCCTTGTTTCTGGTTACGACAATAGTGGGTATGCCTAGTTTCCTCCACATCTTAGTTTGTACCTCTTTTACTCTTTGGTTCAGTGTTTTATTCCTTCATGGATCCAACATACCATTTTTATTTGGTTTCAAATTGTTTGCTCCCTAGCAAGTGATATATTGTTCCTTGTATCTAAACAACACATTCTTGTGGGTTTCATACCCATCCTTTTAGGACATTTTTCCATCTTGTGAACCAATTTATGTTGGCCTTGATGCCAAACACCTAATTAATTCTTTTTGGTAAGACAATACAGGGGTATGCCTATGTCCCTCCACGTCTTAGTATGTACCTCTTTTCTCTTGGGTTCAAAGTCAGTTTTCCTTTATGGCTCAAACGTATATTACCATTTTGTTGGTACATGTTATACTATTCATCATTGCAATCATACCCTTAGAGTTGTTTGTCTTTTTAGTCCTAGTTGCGTAGGCAAACACTTTCTTATCTTTTTTTTTTTTTGTGGTTCCACGAACTAAGAATGCTCTGACTTTCTCATTGCATAGTGAGAATACGTAGGCACGAGGATGCGAATCCTTGGCGATCATAATCCTAATATTCCCTCTTCTTCCTTAGGGCATCATTTAATCCATCCCTACGATGCATTCATATTCTACCTTCATTCACTTCATGTGATATAATCTACCTTTGAGCCAAATATACTATCTCTTTGAGTTGCATCCAATGTTAGCTTGTGAACCAAGAGATGTTTGACTTGATGCTAAACACCTATTTGATTCTTTTCGGTATGACAATACAGTGGGTATGCCTTTGTCCCTCCACGTCTTATTCTATACCAGTTTTACTCTTGGGTTCAGTTTTCATCCCTTGTTGGAGTTTAAACCATATAATCCTTTGGTTCAGACCATACTTAATCACAATTCTTTTCACCTCCCACCACTAGTTATATGAATTACTGAGCTCTGAATTCCTTATTGCACTATAAAGATACGTAGGCATGAGGGGATCAATCCTCACCGAGCACTCTATCTATTTCCTTATCCAGCAATCTTTAAATATTACACCCATTCGAGCAAGAACAGTCAAAATGGTTACCGTTGAGTACAACGGATGTTAGGGGTGCTGATACCTTCCCTTTGCATAATTAACTTCCTTACCCAGTTATCTCTTTCCCCAGGTTTTATTGATGTTTTCCCTTTCCTTAGGGAATAAATAAAGTTTGATGGAGACTCTATTGTATGTTTTAGCCTGTGATACGTTCGGGTATATTTCCGCTAGCTTCACTTGGCGAAGGATGTTGCTTTTCCAATTCGATAATCTCCCCTTAATCGTTTCCACCAAAAGGTTCCAGATACCATTTTTTCCAGGATTAGAACCGATAAGGATACCTAAGAAGTTAAAGCTTCTCCCTTCGATTTTACATGCTGGGAAATTTGTTGATGCCAAAATAAAGTGTTGATTTAAGTTCAGACCGTGAATTTTACTCTTGTGAAAATTGATCCCAAGCCCGGAAACCAATTCAAATCGTCTTAGTTATACTCCAAATGTTCTTTCAGCCACCTTCAAATAAAAGGAGTGAGTCGTCTGTGAGTTGCAATACCTTAATCGAATTCTGCTTCGAAACTTGAAAAACTAGAAAATTCACCAATAGAGACAACCTTTCTAATTTAACCAACAAGGCCTTTAGTAACTAGAACAAAAAAATAAGGGGAAAGATGATCCCCTTACCTTAAGCCTCTCTCAACCGCGAAATATGCAGTGAGACTACCGTTAACTAGAATAGACAAGAAGATAGAAAACACACAAGTTTCCATCCATTGCATCCAACGAACACCAAACCCCATCTTTTTCATGATAAATCTCAAAAAATTCCAACTTATTCTATCATATGCTTTCTCAAAGTCGATTTTGAAAAGCATACAACTCTTCTTGGATCTTGCCACTAGATCCAAGATCTCGTTAGCGGTAAGGACACCATCTAACATATATCTGCCGAGGACAAATGTCGTCTGACACAGAGAGATGAGATTTCCTAACACCCTTTTGATTCTAGCAGCTAAAATTTTAGATTAGATCTTCTGCAAACATCCTACAAGATAAATAGGTCTAACTCTGAGAGGCCTTGAGGGTTCGAATTCTTCAGGATTAAAGTGAGAAAAGAGGATGTTACAACTTTGTTGAGCTTTGGGTGACCATGGAAATCCTTAACAAAGTTGATGATGTTCGCTTTTATAAAGTACCAACACTTTCTAATGAAATAGAAGTTGTAACCATCCAACCCCAGACTTTTTGAAACCTCACAATCCCAAACTGCCACCTTAATTTCGAGATCAGAGAAAGGAGACTCCAACATTCTGCTTTGTTCTAACGAAAGAACCTTAAGAGAAACATCTTCCAAAGTAGGTTTGTTTGAATCAGGTTCAAAAAAATCCATATTGAAATGTCTCCAAATACCCTCCTTCAGTGCCTTAACCCCTTCAACCACACCCCCTTCCGCGCGTTTGAATAGGAGCCAATAAACCTCCTTCTTTTCCTGAACTTTATAATGGCATAAAAAACTTAATATTGCGGTTACCATCCCTTAACCACTCTAATCTAGACTAGTGGTCTCTAAATCAAGTCAAGAACATGATTACATAACATTGTTAGAAAATAATCCAATCGAAACATGGTTTATATCCTACTCATTTTTGTCATTTGTTTAATAAGCGAATTTGTATCATGTTAATACAATTTTAGCCTTAAAAAAATGTTTTTAATAAGTAATGCTACTCACAGTAGTTTGCAAATTAGGGAAACCTCTACTTTGCAATGAATTCTTTTGGTCGTATATAATGAGGCAAATGGCAGTAGGTGTCAGTTTCAAATAGAATCTTAACTTTCTCTTTTTATGGATTGAGTTGAATAACTATATCTACATTATCCCTAGTTGAGTGATTCCTCCAAAGAGAAGCATCACACATATTTTTCTTTCTAAATATTTTTGTTTTAATGTTTTCTCTAACCTTTATTCTTTTATTTAATAAAACTTATATAGACTCTGCCTTTTAAAAATGTATTTCACGGTGAAAAAAGTTGCATAGATTTCAAATTTAATAAAAAGTATTCCTTCCATTCTCTTCTAAACGTAAATTTTAATTTTTAAATTTATTGAAGAAATAATATATTTAAACTATATATAAATTAGATACATCAATTATTTAATAATTTAAAAAAATTAAAATTTGTTTATAATAAGGAATGAAGAGAATAATTGTTAAAAAAATAAAAATAAAATTTTTAAATGCAAATGATTGTAAGGGATTGGTTTATTATTTAATCATGATAGTCTATTTATTCATTTATATATTAATTTAAGAAATTTGTTATATTTATATATCAACAAATTTTTATTTAAAAAAAAGTATAATTATCACATTTAATCTAGGTAAATCCAATATAAAAAAAGTCAATATTTTCCTTATTATCTTCAATGACTAATAAATTAAGATTTAATAATATAAAATAATTACTTTGATTTTGAATGAAGATTAATATAAAATATTATTATTAAATATCAGAGATATTATAGACTAAGATTATCTCCACATACAACTTTATTGTTTCGAAAAATTAAAGCGAATATATTTTTTTTTTAAAAGTGAGTTTATTCACTATAACAATATCAGAATTGTCGGTTGAATTAGATCTTATAAACAATTTTCATTTATATGTAATTTTAGAGAAAAAAATGAGTTATTGTTATTTGTATTTTATTGGTGAAGAAGTATATATATATATATATATATATATATATATATATATATATATATATATATATATATATATATATATATATATATATATATATATATATATATATATATATATAATGAGTGAAGAGAAATCATTATAGTAAAAACATAGAAAGAGGGAGAGAGAGAGAGAGAAATTAGAAAAATGGGAAGAGGGAGAGTAGTATTGGAGAGAATAGAGAATAAGATCAACAGGCAAGTAACATTCTCAAAGAGAAGAAGTGGATTATTGAAGAAAGCTTTTGAACTTTGTGTGCTATGTGATGCTGAAGTTGCACTTATCATCTTTTCAAGTCGTGGCAAGCTTTTCCAATACAGTAGCACTGAGTATTTCTTTCCCTCTTTCAATTTTGCTTTTTTAATTTACTATTTTGTTCGTCTTTCTTCTCCTCCGAAATTAAAGAACTTGTATCACTGCTGTTGTTTTCTAGTGCAAATTAATTCAATCTGCATCAGAGAATAACAACGGAGATTAATTTATGGATATTTATATGCTATTTTAGAGTTTATTTTTTGGTGGATCTGGTTGAAATTATTATTAATTTTTAAAAATTGTAATGTTTTTAATTTTTAAAATGTGATCAGTGTGAACAAAATCATTGAAAGGTATCGTCAATGTCGTTACAACAAGTCACAAGCTGGAAATTCGTTTGGCCAAAATGAATCTCAGGTTTTATTTACCTTTATATCATTTAAATATAAAACTATATATAAAAAATGTAATTTTTTTTTTAAAGTTTTCTAAATGCAATGCGTAAAACTATTATAATTATTTTAATTAATTTATTGTGGCTTGCAGAACATGTACCAGGATTATTTGAAATTAAAGACAAAATATGAATCTCTCGACAGAAAACAAAGGTAGGTACCTAATTCAAATGTTTACTTTATAGTTAGCTTGGAAATAAAATGATGTTAATAATTAGGAAAACTAATTACACCCTATTTTCTATCCATTTTAACAAAATATAGGAAGGCTTATAAAAAATATATATAGAAAGCTCAAAGTTATTGTGGAGTAAATTTTATTTTACAATATAGAAAAGATACATTTATATTTCATTTGTATATCATATATATATATATATATATATATATATATATATATATATTATTATATATATATATATATATATAATATATATTATATATATAATAATATATAATATATATATATATATAATATATATTATATATATATATATATATATTATATAATATATATTATATATATATATATATATATAATTAGAAAATATGGTGGCTAAAAGTCTCACATCTAAAAAAAAATATATAATTGAAAAAAAATCTATAAGCAAAATTAATTAATAGAATATATGGGATATTTTTGTCCAAAGATAAAAAAACATTACAAGTTTATGAAATCACAGAATTTTTTACACCGATTATTGAACTAAGTTTGATATTCGACACAATATCATCTACTGAACTAATAAAGTTGTTGAACATGATGTTATTTCTCATCAGCCACAAGCACTATACTGTAGCCATCCAAATCACACCTATTTTAAATTTCCTAACTTTCCTTTGCAATACTAAAAAGAAGTTTTGGAAGTTGAATCTACAATCCTCATTCTTCACCACTTCCATATCCATCCAAAAGAAGACCTTCTCCCACACCTTCAATCCAACGCTACACTTGAAGAAAAGATGAGCTAAGGTTTCTTCTTCTTCAAAGCATCATGCACACATCTTGCCGTGAGAATTATGCAACATCCCTCTCCTTAAATGCTGATCTCTTAGTTTTCCAAATCCGCCTCACTGCTTTTATAGTTTCCTCATCCCACATATCTTCATCTTCAACCACACTTAAACAAGAGAACAACATTTCACGGAAAAATGCTATCTGAACTTGGACTCCAGTGAAACTCGTCTACTACATCAATCTTTAAAGAAACTCCTATCAAATTTCCGTTAATTATTGTTGTGAATTGATATCGTCAATAACAAACTAAAATACGAAATAAAGATTGAGTTTCTTGGACAAACACAAGAAAATCTATTAGGTTTTACAAAAGAGAGAGAAGATTGAAGAAGAAAAAAAAACAGAATTGGTTAAAATTATTTTACTATTCATTTATTTAATAAGGGCTCAAAGATTATAAGTGAATATCAACAATTAACCTCTCTCAATAACTTGAGAAAACTAGTCTATTTATAGACTACTAAGCTAACCTAAGATACAAACTAACATATTTCGACAACATGTTTGAATAGACTTCGACTACAGTATGCACAATTCCTGTCGAGATTAGAGTTCGATCCAAATTCTCACAAATCTCCACCTTGGAACAAACTCTACAAACATCAAGGGAGCAAACTAGATTTTTTCATGCAACTTTATTAACTGCATACAGTGGAAAAATTTGCAACTTGAAAATGTCTGGGTGATCATATAAACAACATTGTCTTTAGTTGAAACCTTCAACACTTGAACTTCTCCACAATCGAATATCTCTCTGATGAAATGAAACCTCACATCGATGTGATTGGTTTGCTCATAATATGCTGAATTTTTTGACAGATGTATTTCACTTTTACTATCACATTTAATAGTGATAACTTAACTTTGGAGTTTCAGCTTCTTAGCAAAACCTTAAAGCCACAATACTTCTTTCACAACTTCAGTGAGGAAAATATACTCTGCTTCAGTGGTTGATAAGACAACAACCTTCTGAAGTGTCTCTTTCCAATTGATTGTTGTGCCAAACATAGTGAACACATATCCAAAAATAGATTTTCTGAAATCCATACATCCTTCATAATCAGAGTCGACAAATCCTTCGATTTCGACTTTGCTATCATCACTAAAGGCTCTACCTTAACTAAGTACTTTGTTCAGAGACCCATTTATGTACCTTAAAATCCAATTTAATGCTTGCTAGTGTTTCTTTCCGGGATTTGCCATATACCTGCTTACAAGGCTCACTCCGTACGCTATGTTTGGCCTCGTAGAGACCATATCATACATCAAAGAACCTATTATACTAGTATATGGAATGTTGTTCATATAGGCTCTTTCGACTTCAGTACTGGGACTTTGAGCTAAAATCAGCTTAAATTGAGGATTAGTCGGTGTTACAATATGCTTCGAATACAACATACCAAAATTGTCGAGAATCTTCTTCATGTATGTCTCTTAAGATAAGCATAATATCGACTGGTTTCTATCTCTCCAGATGCATTCCCAAGAATCCTGGAGGCAGCTCCCATATCCTTCATGTCAAACTCCTTACTGAGTTCGACTTTCACCTTCGTAACATCTTCAACACTGTTGCTTTCTATGAGGATGTCATCCACATAAATCAAGAAAATAACAAGTAAATTTCCAAGTCAAAATCTGAAGTAAACACAATGGTCGAAATGACTTCTACTGAAAGCTATGTGTGCCATGAACTTATTGAATATCCTATTCCATCGTCGAGGAGATTCTTTCAGGCCATATAATGACTTATTCAGCTTGCACACATAAGCTTCCTTTCCCTTTTCTGTATCTAAGGAACATACATTTCAGAGCTCTAGGTCCGACCTTGTCTTGACTAATGTGAGCATAGGCTAAGCACCAAAATACTCTAAGTCTATCGAGATTAGGTGGGTGTCTCAACCATACTTCTTCAGGTGTTTTCATCCCCAACGTTGTAGAGGGACACTTATTTATCAAGTAAGCTTGATCATGACTGCCTCAACCCAAAACACCTTCTTCAATCCCACACTAACTAACATGCACCTCACTCTTTCTAAAATGGCTTCATTACATCTTTCATTCAAACCATTTTGTTAAGGAGTCCATGCAGTAGTTATGTGTTTTACAATACCCGACACATCACAACAGTTGTCAAAAGCCTAGTTGCAAAATTCAAGACCATTGTCGGTCCTTAACCTCTTGACTTTCATGTCAATTTGGTTTTCGACCAGGGTCTTCCAACTCTTGAAATTTTCAAAAGTACCATCCTTAACTTTCTGAATGAATATCCATAACTTTTTGGAATAATCATTAACTATGGGATACTTTGCATCTGAGTGTGAAGGATTCCTTGCAGACCCCTAAATATCAGCTTGAATGTAATCAAGGGATCCATGTGTTCTTTGTTTACCTTTGTTAAACTTCATTCTATAGGATTTACCAAATACACAAAGATCACAAAACTCAAGTTTTTCGACCTTGTCACCATACATCAGATTTTGTTTCGACATTTCGATCAGGCCTCTTTCATTGACATGACCAAGTCTCTTGTGCCATAGTTCGGTCTTCGACACAGGTTTTGTGGATGCCACATCTGCTGAACCACTTACAATCTCAGCTTCAAGGGTATACCAGCCTTATTTTTTCACACCTCTCAAGACTTCCTTCGACCCCTTCATTACCCTTGGGATATTTTTCTCTCTTTTGAACACATATCCTTTCTTGTCGAATTATCCAAGAGAAATAAATTCCTCTTAATATCATATACATACCTAGCCTCAGTCAATAGTCTTAATGACTTGTCATGGAGCTTGAATCTCACATAACCAATACCTGTAATTTTGCACGCTTCTTTGTTTTTCACCAACACTGATCCACCATCTTGATCACATAATTCCTCAAACATGTCCTTATTTGGATTCATATGCCAAGTACAACCTGAATCCATAATGCACTCCTTGCTAGAGTCGTTGCTTGAAACCACCAGGACATCAGATGTTTCATAACCATCTTGCACAATGGATGCATTGCCATTATCCTTTCCACCATGATTATTCAGTGGACCATGGCATACTTTTCGTGTATGACCATCCTTCTTACAATGATAACACATAATAACAGGAGCATTCTCACCATAATAATTATGTAGAACTTTACTCTTCTTCTTCTCAAACCTACCATCTTTCTTCAAGAATTACCCTTAATGGAGAAACCTTCAGCAACTGTCGAAGGCTTTTGCTCCTTTCGTTCGTTCAAGTCCTTAGATTACAAGGCATATTGAATATCTTCAAAGGTCAATGAATCTCTTCCATACAAGAGAGTTTCTTTGAAATGAGCATAAGGCTTAGGTAAAGAACACAACAACAACAACAACAATTGATCTTCATCATCAATCTTGACCTCGATATTTTCAAGATAAAAAATAAACTTGTTGAACATATCTAGCTGCTCAGCTAAAGCTTTGTCTTCACTCATCTTGAATGAATACAAAGCTTGCTTCAGCTAGAGACGGCTAACCAACAATTTCATCATGTACAAACCTTCAAGTTTCGTCCACACACCAGCTGTAGTTTTGTCCTTTGAAACTTGTCGGAGAACCTTATCATTAAGGCTCAATACAATGGTGTTGTGGGCTTTTTCGACCATCGTGGCCGTCTTCATCTCCGATAGGGCAACATCCATCTTGTATGCTCCTTTCAACGCTTCTAACAAACCCTGTTGAAAAAGAATGACTTGCATCTTCAAGCGCCACAAACCAAAATCATTCACACCGATGAATTTCTCAATCTCATACTTTGTTGAAAGTATCTTCTCTTCCACACTCACCCACCAGTTTATTGTGAATTGATGTCGTCTAGAACAAACAAAAATACAAGATAAAGATTGAGTTTCTTGAACAAACACAAGAAACCCTGATAGGTTTTACAAAAGAGAGAGAAGAGGGAAGAAGATGAAAATCAAAATTGGTGAAAATTGTTTTACTATTCACTTACACAATAAGAGTTCAAAGATTATAAATGAATAATAACAATTAACATCTCTCAACAATCTAGTTAACTTAAGCAAGAAGCTAACATATTGCAACAACATGTTTGAATCAATTTCGACTACAACATGCACAACTCCTGTCGAAATATAAAAGTATCATTGTCGAGATTAGAGTTCGATCCAAATTCTCACTGCTCTAATCTCTGCTTAATTACCACTACATTGATATTAATCACATAAAAAATGACCGACCATATTCAAACTCCTTCGAGCTAAACTCTCGCGTCTCTGATAAGAGCATCTGGATTAGCTGGCACCTGGTACAAATGAACCATAATTTTAAGATAATATTAACCTATTGTTCAAAATATATTACATAATCTATTGAATTTCTTAAATCGAATAACCCACTTATTATATTCCTATACCAAGTCAATAGTATTAAATGTGAATGTGTTTTTATTAACGGAGACAATCTTAAAGTTAAATTAAATTCACCTTAAAATTATAAAGAAATCGGAATTTCTCCTCAATTGAAAATTATTATTAACAAGATTAGTAAGATATTTTCCCAATATTTTAGAATATGCTAAACTGATAGTTTGTAATTATGCTCGCAAGTTACATTTACATAAATATAATGGAAAAATTATTGGTTTACTTATCCTATGTTAAAAGGAACAAGTTGAAATTGTTTCTTTTTGTTATTTGAAGGCATTTTAGTGGTGAAGAACTTGAGGAACTAAACTTGAGAGAATTGCAGAGCCTCGAGGAACGACTAGACTTAACTCTCACACAAGCTAGACAACAACAAGTATAAACACCATTATCAATGGAATTTATTAAATTATTTTTTCTTTAGATTACTAAAAAATTTTCATAACAATAGTGGAGAAGAAAAGGAAAATAGTCCATTTCATGTGATTGCTAATAACATGATTTTATTGCAGATGAAAAAGCTCTTGGCACGAGCTGAGGAATTACGTGAAAAGGTATGCAATTATTTAAATT
This sequence comes from Lathyrus oleraceus, assembly GCF_024323335.1. Classification (NCBI taxonomy): domain Eukaryota; kingdom Viridiplantae; phylum Streptophyta; class Magnoliopsida; order Fabales; family Fabaceae; genus Lathyrus; species Lathyrus oleraceus. Next base: position 278,219,582 of record NC_066579.1, on the reverse strand, counting down.
ACTAGATTAATTGTTTATGTAAATTTTTATCTAAAATAAATTATCTCAACAAAAGTTTAGTTTATTAACTTTATTATCAATTTAAATTGGTTCACTTAATTTTTATTGATTTCAAATTTCAACACAAAAAATATGCTTCTGATTGAATTGATTACTTACGATGACAATATAACTTCATTTGACAGGTGCATAACTTGGAGGAGCTTAACAAAGCATTGGAGCCTAAGGTTTTTACTTAAAACTTCATGTCTAGTTAATGAATAAATTAAAACTGTTAGAATACTACTTTACATCATCACAAAGCTTTTCACTCATTTAGATTTTGCTCTTTCTAAGATCTAAAATATCACCTTTAAAAAAAACTTGGTATCCGAATATATGTCCGATTAGAGTAATCTCAGCATTTATTAATAATGTTCAAATAAAGTTAGAATACAATTTTTGATAGACTTTCTTAACACAAGAATCTTTAACACATGAATTGTTAATATTTAACAAAATTTGAATATTAAATTTTAAGATGATTATACTCTAAAATTTTAAACTTTTATGGTTAAAATATCCCTTTATTAACTCAATTAATTCAATGTATTTTTTATCTAAAACGAAAATACATGTACTTATACATACTTGTGTATTTTTTATTTATTTTGCAGACAATAGATGAACTCTCAAACTTAGTTCCGCAGAATACAAATCGTATTCAATTGCATGCAATACAAGCCAATCATTTTGAATAAGGGAACTTTAGACACATGTATGCTCTCTTTCTTTTAGCCCTTTTATTTTTATGCATTTAACTGAGTGAGAGTTTACTATATTTATTCACCTTCTACTTAATATTTATTTGTAAAATAAATAAGTTCAAACGATAGATTAGCCAGATATTTTAATAAGTAGACATTACTAATATCCCTTTAATCATTACTATAAATATATTTCTATGTGATTTTTCAAAAATATAAAGTTTTTTTAACAATGATTATTTAATTTTTAAAACAATTAATAATATATTTAAATGCTAATGAAAAGGGATGACTTAACTTAAATATTTCAAGCTTATAAAATGATTAGCTTTGTTCAACCAAGGAATAAAAATGAGTTTATTTAGTATACAATGTTGATTTCTAAAAAATAAAAATTACAAATACATTAAATTTTGTTTTTTGTATGAGTTTGAACATAATACACAAACCGTCTATATAAAACAATATTACATATACAATCAATCAAATTTTTCTATTTATCATGTCATATCAAAATTTTAAAAATAAAAATATAATTAACATAATATACATATCTCAGAAATATTAAAAGTATGATTAGCGTAATATATATCTCATTGATTAACAATCTATAATTATTTTACTGACGGTATATTTCATCATTTTATATATAATGGTAATTCTAAAATTACATAAAATATAAGTAAAATTGTCATGCAAAGAATTATCTTCTTCTTCATTATTTTTCGTTGATGTAGCATCCTCCAAAAACAAGTTTTAACAACTGTGGCATTTAATAAAAATATTTTGTTGCAGTTGGTTTCTACACCAACCGGCTTCTTCAAAGGAGAGTGCACAAGAACAAAGGGCTATCCTCCTAGCAATCAAAAATCACAACAACAAAATATTAGTGGATTGTTTCAATGAAAGTTCACCTATGTATTCCAAATACTTCTCACAAATACTTATTAGTGGAATGTTTCAATGAACATTCACTTGTGTGTTTCAAATATTTCTCACAATTAGTTTTTATATAGCTTTTATATTCTACTAAAGAACTTCTTTAATATAAGGATATAAATATTTTTGAGTCAAAAAATATTACTAAAAATAAAATATTAAAAAAAAATCATATATAATTTAGTGGTTAAACCGACCCGTCTTAAATATAGAGAAATAGTTTGAAAACTCATTCTCATACTCAAACTTTTATATCTATATACCAACGTCTTTATGGATATCAAATTAGATAAATTTACGAAATGCGTAAAGTAGATGATTATATAACCATTGCTAAGTTACAAACCCCTTTTGTTTTTGTAAAAACTATTTCTACCTCACTTTAACTTGTATCAGTGATAAGAAGATTGAAAGGAAGTCCACTGATACCTCACTATAACTTGTATAAGTGATAAGAAGATTCAAAGGAAGTCCACTAGTAAAAGAAAAAGATCAGTTTTATTAAAAGGTTTATATTCTTATTAAGAGGATGTACCTAACATTTTTCTCTACTTAAGAAATTTTATGTTACTTCCAAAAGAGGCCTATAACATATTTATGTTTTAAATCCTGACTATTTATTGTAAGATTCAAGTGTGTTATTTAATGAAAATTTTGAAGTTATTTTAACTTTCTTCCTTTGTAACTTAGATCTAATATGTTAACTCCAACATTAATATGACATTAGTGCTTTTATTTTTGACTCAATGCCTCCCAAACCTACCAATCCATCCTCTAAGGACTTGGATGATGTCATCCAGGGTGATCATATACATATTGATAATGTCATCAAACACATTCGTCATCAATTTGATGAGATTCCAAGATGCTAGTCAGAATTTGAAACATCAATTAGGCAATATACATAAGATATTCAACAACAAATTATAGACTCTAGACATAAATAATTATCTCCTCACAAAATTGATGGCTCAAATGTTAGTGCATCAATTTATCAATACTCACACAACAACATCTTCTCCAAGTATATCTCTTATCTCTCCATTTTTCCTGGTTATGGACTTGTTAATATATCCATTGTTTCACCCACTACCCCTATATTTACTCATGCTAGCCTCATCCTTACTCATACAACCTCACACTCAAATAACCACACTTACCCATTCTCATTCCATCCTCAAACCTTTATGGTACCCACCTACAACAATCCCTCAAATACATTTTTAAACACACCAATTTATAACATTCACACTCCCATCAATACCCCTCACCACTATCTCCTTAACATACCTAACAACTCTCATTTAAAACTTCAAAATCTAAACTATGTGTGTTTAATGGTTCAACATGTAAGAACCCAATTTTTAGTATTTATTTATTATACTATTATTACTTATGTGGAGTGTTAATTAATTATTTAGTTGATAGGAGATATCATGAATAATTGAATTAATTAACTTGATGGATATATGGTGTTAGTTTAATTTATTTGAATTAAATAGAGATATTTAAATATTAGGTCTTATTGGGCCTATTAATTAAATTAGAAGTATAATGACTTAAGCCCAAATAGAATACTAATATAAATACTAAGAGGTGAGGAGAGTGAGAATTAGGATTCATTTGATCATTGAAGGCAATAGAGAAAGAGGAGAGGAAAAGTAAAGAGAAGAGCTAGGGTTTCCAGAAAATTGAAGAGGCAAGGGGGGAATCCTTATTATTATGGATTAGTATGATCGGGTCAATGGGTAGATGTATGTTTAGGTGAAAATCCCTAATTTTGTATGGTTGTTTGAAATTGTTAGGTTGATGAGTACTCTTGATTGTGGTGATTTAATTGTGTTAAAACTGAAAATTAACGTTATATAATTATGGTATTTTATGAGTTATAATTTTCTGAACGTGTAGCTTTTTACGGAATCGAAATCGGAGGTTCAGAAGTCCTCCAACGATGAAAAACGCAGAAAGTTCTGCATGCTGTTTTACAGTAACCGGTTACTCATCGAGCGTTAACCGGTTACTTGCTTAAAAATCTGCATTCTGTTAAACTGAGTAACGGGTTACCCACCGAGCGTTAACCGGTTACTTGCTTAAAAATCTGCATTCTGTTAAACTGAGTAACGGGTTACCCACCGAGCGTTAACCGGTTACTTGCTTAAAAATCTGTTAATTCTGTTTTACAGTAACCGGTTACTCACCGAGCGTTAACCGGTTACCACTGTTTAAAAAGGGAAAAATTGAGATTTTAAATGTTGTATTTATTTTGAAATGCAATCTAAGTGTGTGTAGTTGATAATTAGCCTATATTTGTGAATGATATACTGTTATGAATGTGTATATGTACCATTGTTGGATTGTGAATGATATATTGTTATGAATGTTTATATGTACCATTGGTGGATTGTGAATGATATATTGTTATGAATGTGTATATGTATCATTGGTGGATTGTGAATGATATATTATTATGAATGTGTTTATGTATCATTGGTGGATTGTGAATGATATATTGTTATGAATGTGTATATGTACCATTGGTGGATTGTGAATGATATATTGTTATGAATGTGTATATGTACCATTGGTATATGATTCATAGAGTTGAATTATGGTGATATGTGGAATGTTAAGATGGTAGAGATGATCTTAATTGCATATGTATTGGTATTTGTACATTCATTCATGGCATGGTCGGCTTCATTGTGGAAGCGGTGAAACTGTGGGTTCACATGGTATTAGACGTTGATCCTTAATTGGAAATAGGCGTAGAAGACGTTGATCCTTAATTGGAAATAGGCGTAGCAGACGTTGATCCTTAATTGGAAATAGGCGTGGTAAATAGACGTTGATCCTTAATTGGAAATATGCGTAACAGACGTTGATCCTTAATTGGAAATAGGCGTGGTAAATAGACGTTGATCCTTAATTAGAAATAGGCGTAGCAGACGTTGATCCTTAATTGGAAATAGGCGCGGTAAATAGACGTTGATCCTTAATTGGAAATAGGCGTATCAGACGTTGATCCTTAATTGGAAATAGGCGTGGTAAATAGACGTTGATCCTTAATTGGAAATAGGCGTAGCAGACGTTGATCCTTAATTGGAAATAGGCGTGGTAAATAGACGTTGATCCTTAATTGGAAATAGGCGCAGCAGACTTTGATCCTTAATTGGAAATAAGCGTGGTAAATAGACGTTGATCCTTAATTGGAAATAGGCGTAGCAGACGTTGATCCTTAATTGGAAATAGGCGTGGTAAATAGACGTTGATCCTTAATTGGAAATAGGCGTAGCAGACGTTGATCCTTAATTGGAAATAAGCGTGGTAAATAGACGTTGATCCTTAATTAGAAATAGGCGTAGCAGACGTTGATCCTTAATTGGAAATAGGCGTGGTAAATAGACGTTGATCCTTAATTGGAAATAGGCGTGGTAAATAGACGTTGATCCTTAATTGGAAATAGGTGTAGCAGACGTTGATCCTTAATTGGAAATAGGCGTGGTAAAAAGACGTTGATCCTTAATTGGAAATAGGCGTAGCAGACGTTGATCCTTAATTGGAAATAGACGTGGTGGCTTGGATTCTAGATATTGAATCGGCAAGCGGTGAAATGTTGGGTTCACATTATGGTACCACATGCATAGAGTCACATGTCATGCATTGAGTCACACTAGAGTTATGTGATAATTGAATGTTTGCATTGATGTGATTGTGATGTGTGTATGAGATATGATAATTGAATTTGATGATGTTTGGAGTTATGTAATAATTGAATGTTTGCATTGATGTGATTGTGATGTGTGTATGAGATATGGTAATTGAATTTGATGATGTTTGGATACATAACTTGACTGAATATGTGATTATGTGATAATTGTAGTTATGTGTATATTTGAGAATATAATATTGGATTCGAATATTATACTTCTTGAGTTTTTATGTGTGCTTGAAACATGTGAAATAAATGTTGGTTAATATTATTTACATGGTTATATAAAGTGTGATGAATTCCTTTAATTGTCGATTTAATCATTGTGCTTGATTAATACTTCTTCATAATGATTTGAATTCTCACCCTTTCTGTTGGAATGTTACCTTTACATGGGTATCGCGCAGATACTCAGGAGTAGTATCGCTGAAGTAAGTGGACGATAGCTCACTCGAGATTAGCTGGAGAGCTGCGGTACTTCGTTTAGAGACTAAGTAGTGAGTCAATGCTCTGGTCATGTAACACTGGGTAGATTGGTAGTATGGAACTCATATATGATTTGGATACGTTTTATGTTATTAATTGTGAACATGTTTAATTGAAGAGATTATTGAGAGATGATCATGGTATGGGACATGGATCATTTGATGAAAGGCATGGATACTCGTTATTTTCCGCTGCGAATGCATATGCTTGAATATTCATGATAAGTGAAATGTTTTATTTTAAATGACCAGGTGTATTATATATTGATGATGAATGATGTTTGGTTTTTGAAAGCTTTTAGTTTTTGAAAACGTCGATGTGACGCCCATTTGTTTATATGCGTGCTTATTTACTCTGATTATATGTTAAGTATTTTGGGGTAGAAAAAGGGGTGTTACACAACCCCTTTTGAATGGTTGTTTCAAGCGGAATAACTTTTCAATTTCTATCAATTGCCCCCTAAAAGTCGTATATCATTGACTACATTTTTTATGAAAGAGAGACTTTATGCTAGTTTAAATGGATACACCTAAAGCTAGTGGAAATATACTCGAACGTATCGCACGCTCGAACATACAACAGAGTCGCCATCAAACTTTATTTATCCCTAAAGAAAAGGAAAAACATCGATAAAACCCGAGGGAAAGAGATATGTTGGGTAAGGAAGTCGGTTATGCAAGGGGAATGTATTAGCACCCCAAACATCCATGGTACCCCATGGGAACCGTTTTGATTGTTCTCGCTCGAATAAGTGTTATATTCAAAGATTACTCGCAAAAGGATGGGAAATGAGAGAAATAGATAAAGTGCTCGGTGAGGGTTGGGGCCCTCATGCCTACGTATCCTCATAGTGCAATGAGAAATTCAGAGCTTCGTAGTTCAAGGAACTAGAGGCGGAAGGTGAAAAGAATGGTGATCAAAGTATGGTCTGAACCAAAGGATAGTGTTGATTTGAACTCCAACAAGGCTGAAAACGTGAACCCAAGAGTAAACAGGTATGAACCAACAAGTGAGGGCCTACAACGTTGTATCACTGTATTGGAACAACCGAAAAAGAGAGGAATTAGGTGTTTGGGATACGGACCAAACAACTCTTGGTTCACAAGGAGGTACAATATGGAGCAAAAAGGTATAGTGTATTTGGCTCAAAGATAACTGGTATATCACATGGAGTGAATGAAGGTAGATTATGAATGCATAATGGAAATGAATGGAAATGAATGGAATGAAGTGACCAAAGTCACAAAATTGAATATTTGGTGATGAGTGACTGAAGAAGTATTGTTTGAAACCCAAAGGTGAAAGTGTATTGGAATTCATAAGAGAAATGAGATTTGTACCATAGAGGGAAATAACTTTAACCGATACGTCGACTGGTAGGACCGCCACTATAGGGTGTTTAGCCAAAAAAGAAGGAATTAAGTGTTTGAGGGTGTAGCCCAAACAACTCTAGGTAGAAATGAGGACTATTTGTTAGGCGTCCTAAAAGTGTGTATATGGAATTCCAAAGAAAGTGTATTTCGATGTCAAAGGAATAATATGTCACTGGGTGAACGATATATGATTGAAGGTAGATATTGGATTGTGAAAGATATGGATGGTGCCCTAAGGCGAAGGAGGAATAATTAGAAGTATGATCGCCAAGGATTCGCATCCTCGTGCCTACTCATTGTAGAATGAGAAAGTTAGAGAAATCGTAGTTCGGGACCACGTGAATAGAAACAGAGACATACAGTGATGAAGAGTATAACTTGTACCAGCAGAATGGTATCAAAATGTATTTGTCTAAGCGACAGAGGACTCACAAGACAAACCCAATTTCAGAGGTTGATTGTAGTATTATATAGTACAAGGAATAGTCTATCACTAGATAGGGAACAAACAGTTCGAGATCAAATAAGAATAATATCTTGGATCCAAGAAAGAGATAAACTCTGAATCGAAGAGCAAGGTAGGCATTTACCAGTAAGTGGGCTACTAAGACCACCACTATAGGATAAAGCCAAAAAGAAAGACTGAGTTAAGTGTTCAGGCATAACCCCCTAAACAACTCTCGATTGATGAGGTGGACAGTCGTTGAAACGTCCTAAAAGGATAGACAAGGAGTCCAATGAGAAGTATGATCGATCTCAAAAGGATGGTATTGATCGAGTGAATGGAGAATGATTGATTGATAAATAGGGTAGAAATAGATAAGGTAGATCGATAAATAAGATAGCTCGTGAAGAATTTGGATTCTCCTGCCTACGTATCCTTATAGTGCAATAAGGAAATCAGAGCTTTCGTAGTTTAGCCAAGTAGGGCTGAAAGCAAAGGTGATTAAAGAGGCAAGAAGAGATGATTGAAAGGTTGAATTGAAATGATGGAATATACTTGATAGTTATTTGATAAGAATCACACTAAAGTCTATGAGTAAAGGTGGATATGATAAGTAACAAGCCAAATGTATTTCACCCAAAGATATCCAGAATGAGTGTAGGAAAACTTCAGTCTCATTCCTTCTTTACTACTTAAGGCTCATGGAATGCAATTCTCATCCTAACTTTCAATTGGGGAGAGGAGAATCTTTGTTGTTGTTTCTTGTATTGATGAATACCTTATCAATCATTCTATTCGAATTGCACTAAAGTCTATGAATAGAGGTGAATACAATGAGCACTGGGTCATTCGTCCCATACCCAAAGATACTAAGAATGGGGGTAGGAATTCTCCAGTCCCACTCCTTCTCTATTTCTTAAGGCTCGGGTCGTACAACTTGATTCATGATTGATAAGTTGTTGATGAAGTCCTTTGTTTGTTGCATTGCTTTGTGAGGAGAGAGACTCGTTAATCGTGTGATAGCATTGTGCTAAAGTCTATGAATAGAGGTGAATACGATGAGCATTGGGTCATTCGTCCCATACCCAAAGATATTCAGAATGGGGGTAGGAATTCTCCAGTCCCGCTCCTTCTCTATTGCTTAAGGCTCATGCCATACAATTCCAACTTTGATTTAACAAGCTTTTGCAGTTTCCACCTTTGAAGCACTTGTATAATCCACTGCTTGATATGACCGAGGATTCCTTGATTGAGAGTATGAATTGAGACCTCGAGCTCCACAACTTACAGAAAAAAGTCTTATTAAGTGACCAAGGGTCTTTTGGTCACTCAATTTAGACTGTGGGATTATACAATATCAAAGGATTTAATTGATCAAAATTGTTTTTGATTAATCTGAATTAGAGGGTTAGAATTAATTTAAGGAAACTAGGTTAATCCTAATCTAATGGTTATAATTAAAAAAAGACTATGCCTAAGGGAACATGCAATTGGTCATGGTTGATTTTAAAAAATCTATGTCAAAAAAAAATCTAAGGAAACATGTATTTCTATGGCCAAAACAACAAAATAACCCCTAAGGGTAAAAAAGTCATTTCACATGAAACAAATCAAATCTTAATCCAAAGTCTAACTATGGTCTAAAATTTAATCAAACTCTAAAACCAAATTAACCTAATGTTGCAAATGGACCTAAATTCTAAAAACAAGTAATTCCAACCAAACCTAATTAATTTCCAATTAAAACTAAATTCAAGTTCTAATTAGAAACTAAAACCTAATGGGGAAAATTAAGCTAATACCTAAAATATTAATTAACCCTAAAGAAAAAAAGAACATAATCAAGCTGATTAGTATGAATTAATCCTAAATCTAGACCAAATTAAACTAATTAAATGGATTAATCAATTAACTTAATAATAACTGGCCATGATGGTGTGTATAGCAGTAATGGTGAAGGCCCACGCTCACAAGGCCCACATCTGCTATCGAAGTCCAAAATGAAAAGGAAAAAACGGAGGTGCGGATAAAAATCACTTGCCTTGGCCCAAACCTCATCAAATAATTCCAACAGAAGGGGGTGAAAGTTGAAATGCAGGGTCGCATGAAGAAAATTGTTGGGCTTGGCCAATAATTTAGGCCCATCAGGCATGGTCAACAACATTTGAACCAATCAAATATGCCCTTCCCTCCATGCTCGTCGGACACAACACGGGCCACCGCGCCGAAAGTCACTTTCGGCGGCGGTGGCCACCAAAACACAGACTAGAGCTACCAAAATGATCATATTTTCACACTCTACTCGAAACTTCGATCAATTTCACAAAAATGGAATGCCACACCCCTAACCGAAGCTCTACACTCCAAGAACCCTAAAGTGAAATCTTCAAATTACATTTCAACCTCAACGATTCAAAGCCTCTAGGATGAGGGTTTTAAATCCTCTCATCACTCTCTACATGCTGGTAACCAAGAATTGAAGCAACGTGAAGGTTTCAGAATTATCTTGCTGGAGAAGACGAATTCGAGGACGTCGGCGACGAGCTTCCAGGTAAATGGTCTTAAGTATTTCTCTTTAGCTTCCAAACTTTTCTCCTTCTTCTTCTTCTTCTAAACCCAAGAATGGTGAACTGAGAGAGCTTTGGTATTGGATTGGAGAGGCTTAGCACAAGTTGTATTGAAGCTCTAATGATGAGCTTCAACGGCTTCTGGATAGTGCGTGTAGTGAGATTTAGGGAGAGAGAAAATTCAGAGAGTGCAGGGATTTCAGATTTGGTCCAAAAATGATCACAATGATGATGGAGAATGAACTATATATGTATTAGGTTTGGAATTGGTTTAGCTTAGGAGTTAATTATGATTAGGTTTGGAGTTGGTTAGAATGGACTCGTTGAGTTAACTCCAAACTCATTTAGTTAGGGAGTTAGTTGGTTAGTTGATGTGAGTGTCAAATGATTGCTTATTTCTGACTGGCTATGGCAAGTTAAATTTGAATTAGAATTAAGTAGAGTTGGGTTAGTGACCTGCTGAACCTGTTGTAGGTAGTGTTTTAATATGTGGCAATGATTAGTGGGTCACCTTCAATTAGATAGCATGGCAATAGGTTAAGTGATTGTGAACTAAATCAATTTCTGTTTAATTGTGAACGTAATCTCTGCACTGTGATGAATTGTGAATTGTTTGCTTTTGCAGATTGGTTCAGGTCATATGCCACTGCCTTTGCAGGGTTTGTAACAAGTGGTTTGTGGCATGCATATGAATCATGGCTTTGTTTTGGCAAATGCAAGGACCCTGTAGGTCTAACTTGGGTTTAAAGCAGGTTTGTGGTTGTGCAGGTAAGCCAGTTCTTGCATTAGAACTTGATTCATTTTCAAATCTTAAATTGACTGCATAATCTTTTTGATTTACTATATGTCTTAATGCATTGTTGACTTGGTTTTGACAAGCTTGTGGAGGCTTGGAATTGTTGCAGAATATTGCACAATGAAATTATTTCAAGGCCTTGGAATCTTGGTGGTGATGCAGTAATTGCAGAAAGTTTGGAGTATTTAGAAAAATGTGGCCTATTGGTAGTCTTTTTTGAAATGTATTGATGCAATCATTTTCTTGTTGGTGCAGTTTAAGCTTCTGTCATGGCCTGCTGAAATGAATATCATGGCTGCTATGATGCTTATGCCTTGTTTTCTATGTAGTGATAAAAATACTGTTAACTGAGCTTGATGTCTGGAAGCAATGAAGAATTTGCTGCAAGACTGCCTTGCTTGGCTTGATCATTGATGTTGGATTGGTGACGCAGGATGCTGTTGGCTCAAGTTTTGCAGGGTGTGCTCGTGGATAGATAATGGTGAGCTAAGATTTGTCTTTGTTGACTGAATGATGTATGGTTTGTTATGCTTTGCAGGGTTTTGCAGGTTGGAATTGTTGTAGTGTTGGTGGTTTGTATGGGTTGTAGAATATTTGGCGCATGTCAGGGCATGGTATTTGTATGGTATGATACAAGGTTTGATGCTTGGTGTGTTTGGATGAAAGAATGCCAGTTAGATTGATGGCATTGGTTTATATGGTATGGCCTGCAAGGTTGGAGTGTGTCTTGCTGCAGGTTAATCATTTGGCCCGTTTAGGTTGTGTAAGCTACAGGCCCGAGTTGGCATTTGTTTGGTTTGCAGACTGGTTTGTCTTAATGCTTTGCCATGAACTGTTTCATTTCCTTGGTTAGAATGCCTTGGTTTTGCTCTGTTTTTTATAACTGAGTTTGTTACATGTGTTGCATAACATGTAACATGATTGCTTGTAAATGGTATGCCACAAGATCATGTTTGGATGAATGGTTTGATGAACACTTATGCTAGAGCAGTAATAGGTTTCTAAGTCCATTGTTAATTACCTTGTTTGAACATGTGACTTGCTTTTGCTTGAATTTTTTGGTAATGTGCTAATGTATGGTTATGACTTGGTTGGTTTTGTAGGTTTGGTGGACATGACCTTGAACATGGGCAATGTTACTTGTAAATGAAGAAACATGGTAAAAGCAAACCAACATGAATTTTGGATGATGAATCAAGGCAAGATGGATGGGATTAGGTCTTAGGTGGTCAAAAGGGATGAGTTGACTTTGGTCAAAGTTGACCGAAAAGCCAATTGTTGACCAAAGTCAACACTTGGTCAAAGTTGCCAAAAATTTGTAATTTTTCATGTAATGATCACTGTAATGAATGGTAAATGGTTATTTGAATAGAAATTGGTGTTTATAAATGAAATCTTATATGAACTTTAATGACTTGAATTTATCGTTTGAATTAACATGAACATTGAATATGTTGACTTGTAAATGAATTACAATGGATTGAGATGAACTATAGACATGCCTTGGATTGGTCATATTAACATGGTTGATGAACAAGGCTATGACTTGATGAAGAAGACTATGACTTGAATGAAGCACTAATCATGAATCAAAGGACATGACCACCACTTGAATTGAATCACACTGGGTTTTAGTGACTTGAATAGACAATCCCATGAATGCACCAACAATCCATGGTCAAAACACCAAGGCATTAAAAATAGGATGAAGTGGATTCATGACCAATGAATAGATGAAAACAAACTAAGAGTGAACCATGTACTTGAGATGATCAGATGAAATGGGCCCAAGTAAGGCATGATCAAGCCATGGGCTAGGCACTAGGAATGAGGGTGATCAGATGAAGTGCCATGGATGGAGCAAATAATGGAAGTTATAGGATCATAGACTTGTGCTAAGACCAATGGCCTTAATCCTAAATGAATGGAACCATCCAAGTAATCATCAAGAATGAACTAAGAACAAGAGGTTATGGGGGACAATGATCAAGCAAGGGCATCAAACACACTAAGGATGAAGAAGTGGATGAAACTAGGGTTTGGGGCTTTTTAGATGAAAGTCAAGCCTTAGGATCAAATCCTCCTTGATTACAGTTACATGAAGCATGCCCTTCAACCATGGTCTTCGAATCAAGCATGATGCTTCACAAGCAAGTCTTAAATGAATGAACCTCCCCAATTAGGGTTTTGATAGCCAAGACAAGGCCCAGAGTAACTCTATAAGACTCCATCATCATATCATCAAGAATTAGAGTTTGAACACCCTAAGGAGTGCCTTGATGAAACCTTGCTGAATCCACACCACCAAAATCAGACAATTAGGGTTTTACATCCCCTAAGCCCTAAGGAATAGCCAAGCCATGCTTTGAAGGTCTAATCCAAACATAAACCCTAGCTTTGCAAGCCAAGAGATTTGAATCAATAGTGATCAACTAATGGATGAATGATGCATATTAATGAGGCATGAATGTATACATATGATTCCTGAATCAAGGATTGAATGAAAAGATGAAAAAGGGAGGGCAAATTTTGGGGTACAACAACCCCATATTCCTTTGTTTTTAGATTGATTTTCCTTAACAAAATCTTTAGAATTAAGATTTGTCCCTTCAACTTATGCTAATCACCAATTTGGACTATTTAAGCTGAAATAAGAGGGTCATGTTATTGATTATCAAGCCAAATTTGAGAAGTTAGGAAATTAGGTTGTAGGATTACCTTAAGAAGCTACTCTAATTATTTTATTCCATGTTTAACATCTGAAATTAGAAATGGAATGGACATTCATAGATCAATGTCAACTTCCGAAACTATTGGCCTTGTAAAACTCATTGAAACCAAACTCAAAAAACTATTCTTAAGCCCTTTTAATAGCACATACCCTCCCTTAAAAGCTCAACTATTACAAAACTACAAAACCTGTCATTTCCAAAACATACTCCAAATCCTAAACCTTCACCCATATCCCCACCATCCATCTACAAGAACGACATGCACATGGTTTTTGCTATAACTAGGATGAAAAGTTCGTTGTTGGACAGAAGTGTGCTTCTAGTAGGTTTCTCCTACTCCTGGTTTAAGAAGACACACAAAAATGATAACAATTAGAATAGTTTAGCGATGAAGAAGTTGTTGAGGTGGACCATAGTGATACATTTTTCCAACTATCTTCTTAATATTTGACTGGTCAATTTTATCTCCAAACTCTTAAATTCTAGGGAATCATTAGAGAACTCCTTGTGATGTTCCTTGTGGACACATGCATCACTCTATTAGCTGGGATTTTCGACAAGGGAAAAAATCTCAACAAAGGGCAAAGCTACAAGTACACTGATGATGTGTATCTAAGAGGAGTCTTGGGTCCAAAGTATTTGGGACTTAGTATTTTTGAGATATTGTAGGAACATTTCGACCGTGTGGAGTTTCGACAACGTTGGAAGCATCGAAGAAGCTGTTATTTGGGCACGCAGAGGTTAAGTTCAAATATGAATAACTACTTGTGAGTTTTTTTCTGAAGGACACATGAAGATGGTGAAGAAGCGTGTTGCATGCAAGTCTTTACGTGGCAAACACTGAAGATAATAACGTTAGGAGCAGTTATTTTCGTACTAGTATATATAGGAGTTCATTTGTAGAATTCGGTGTGTTCATTTTACTACAAAAATCTCACTTAAAACTGAAAGTACCAACATCTAGAGAAAAGTGTCATGGCTGAGAGAATATATGAACAATGAAACACCATATTTTACCTTCAATGCAAAGTCATTAAAATTCACTTTATTTTGTCTTACCAGTTTTTTAGTTTCATTCAATTTCATTGCTTTTATACTTTCAATTCTTGTTACTTTATTTACATTTTCAATACTATCGAAGTCTGCATCTTTCACACTCTTTAAATCACCATTTCGACCAAGTCAGAAGTAGGTTGTTTACCAAAAGAAAACTATAAAGCGAGGTTTTTTGGCACAATGTCCTAGGATTCACTAGTAGATCCTGCAAGTAACCTTTAATTCAGAGACTAGCACTTATTTACCAATTTTCTATGTAAACACACTCACAATATATTGCAGCTGCATGTTGCACGAAATCTAGACCTTACAACTTCACAAATTCTCCAACTTTTATTAATGGTTGGTAATATATCTCATTTATAATGTCACTGAATCTATTATTATATTAAAATTACACTACAAAATTAACCAATCACCCTACCCTTTTACTTATTACCCGTTGAAGGTGCCGATATTATTCATGGCATGGAAGAGTTACATACTCTAGGGTGATCTTGAGGGAGTCAATAGGTAGAGATATGAGATTGACCAGAAAGTTTATATTCTAAATAAACACATGACCTTGTAGATGTGTCTTCTTGAGAATGAAACATTTTACATGTTTAGAAACATTTTACATGTTTAGAAACATTTTACATGTTTAGAAACATTTTAATCTAATGGTAGTCATGATATATTCACATTCGAACGAATCAAATAATCCAAAGATATGAAATAATGGGTTTTAACTTAATCAAATATCGTCATTAAGACGTTAATTTTAATTCGAAAATCCCTCTAAATAAAGTGTTAGACTAAGTAGCTACTTTTTCAATCATACAATAGACATTTCCTTTTGTTATTTAGCAATCGGCCTTCGTAGTATCCACGCCTAACTCAACCTTTATAGCTTTGCAATCATTTCATATGTGACCCGCTTTCTTGATGTTGTAACATTTATTACATTTATATGTATAATTGGTAAAATAATTCCGTTATTCACCACAACAAAAACATTTAATCTTTATTCCATACTAGTTACTAATGGGAAAGGATTAATTCTAGTGTGAATTTGACGGGAGGAGTGCATCTACACCCTTAAAATTTCATCCTTTAATATTTTATATATTTTTAACTTTCGAACATGCGATTGAGATTCCACTACACACGTATGTCATGGGAGATAACCCATTCCCAATTACTAATGGTTAAATGGTAGCCAAATCAAGATGGTAACTTCACTGTGAAAAGCTGCTATGGGTGCTTACGTGATAAGGATCTAGAAGACATGCGGGGGGAAAATACTCAAAATGCTTTGAGGATAATTTGGAAGAAAAACATACCATTAAAGGTGAAGGTTTTCGCTGGAGGGTGATGTAGCGGGATATTCGTTACCATTGGAGATATTGACTAAATCCAAGGTAAATCATACAAAGTCGAGTCGCCACCGCACTTCTATTTATCCAAAAGAATGGTTAGAAAGCGAACAAAAACCTAAAAGTTTTAACAAAAAACTAGTAAAAGAAACAGAGATCTGGGTAAGGGGGTTGGTTATGCAATGGGAAGGTGTTAGGCACCCAAAACATCTTAGGTACTCCTAGGGAGCCCTTTTCACACTTGTGAAGGTTGTTGTTTTGTGAAAATTTATTTGTGCAAACATGATTGAAGAGATGAGAAGAGAATGTACAAGTTATTTACATTTTGTGTTTGGATGGATAAACCCATTGCCTACGTACCATCTTATAAAAAGATTAGGATCAAAACCTCGTAGTTCGGGGTAAAAATCTCAAAACAAATTGGTGAATTGATTGGTCCAAAAGCCTTAAGGTCTTTTGTTATCGAAGGGAGAAAACTCAACCAAACCACAAATCCACCATGTGAGGATAACTTCAACATGCTAGTGAGGGGTTAACCCTATAATAAGCATGGAAGACTCATTGTCCATCACTAAGGATATAGGTGAGTATTACATCTACCACAAGGATAACTCAAACCTAATAGCTAAAGGTTATGAAAATTTTTGATTAAGAAAGTGGACATTGAAACCACAAAAGGGAATTTGAATGGGTTATATTTACCAATTAGAAGTATATACAAAAGTAGTCAAAGTTGACTTAAATATTCAATTCAAAATGAGTGTTATGAAAATAAAATTTGAAAATCAAAAGCATAAGGCTTAGGTTTCTAATGTTGAAAACAAAGGTTAAATGTTTGCACAAAAAGGGTTTTGGCTTGGGTTAGGGTGGAGAAATGAAGAAGAAGGGGTAAGTCCTAAGGAAAACAAAAAGATGAGGGATAAGAAATGAAACCACACTAGGAGTTCCTCTCTTGAGATCATATAGGTGATCCAAGTAGCTCCCATCCTTTGGAATAAGCAAGCACAAAGTATAAGCCATCAAACAAGTCTCATAAGAGATCCTCAATGTATCTTGTATCTTCCACTTGGATGAACATGGTAATGATCCTCCAATTAAACTCAAATAGAAACTCCTAGTTCAAGAGCACACACATCAAAAGTTCCATGGGGTAAAACACTCTCCTAACCAGAGACCAGGGAAACAACAAACTAATAGGGAGATTAAGACTCGAGCCTAATAGTTGTCATGCAATCAACATCCCTAAGTTGAGATCTCTAACAAGAACTTAACTCACAAGTAAACAAACATCACACACTATATACATACAAGAGGCTCAAACAATGGGTGGACTTTAGTCAAGAGGGGTCATGTCAACCTCGACAAACAAGCCAAACTGTAAAGGGTAATCTGTAGCTCTTAACCACTAACATTGAACGTTAAGGTGAAGCTGATCAAAATGGTAATGAGGATGAGACCTCATGCTCTTAACCCTGGCCAGGGTGAGCTCATGACAAAGAAAGCGTGGGGATCCAGAAAGTGGGATCCTTTTCCACTTGACAGACTCTGGACAAAGATCTGGGGCACATGTTCAGAAGCATCCGCACGTAGTGCGAGCATAAAGAACGACACACTGAATAACAGGGGATTGACTACTAATCCCTTCTATCCGTCAATTGCCTCTACTCTTGGAGGTCTTATCAAATAACACATGTCTCTTCTTGGAGGTCTTTGGGCACAATTTTAAACAAACACAAACAGAGCCTCTGAAGGAGGACTTGCCAGCAAAACGCCTGCCAAAAAGGTGACAGGACTTCAGACAACATGAAGTAAGAAGCTAACTACCTGAGTGGTGTGTCAACCACAATCCAAATCTTAAGCAAGAGCTAAAGCAAGCAAGCAACTAAGGTACCTGTACAAAGACTAAACAGTCAGTACTTCAGTCATAAAACCAAAAAACAAGCAGTGAAACCCTCTAACAGTTACACAATTCAGTGCATTAGTGCCCTAGCACTCAAACAAGCTCATGAGTTCACCACATCAATAAAAAACCTACAAAACAAAATAAGGTTAGTATTCAATGCATTGACATCTCACAAAGTGAGAACAAACCCAATTACCAATGCTAAGTATCCAATCCTGAAACAAAACAACAAAGTTAGCTTATGTACATCCAATCAACACAACAAAGCATAAACAACCAATGGCATGAGATGAATTAAATCACAAGTCCCAAACAGAACCATATGAACCCCTAAACACCAATCACCATGGCCAAAGATCCACCATACTCCAAATATCATTCAAATGCTTCAAAAAGCCTAAAAAATATGCACAAAATGAGCTTCCAACTTAGAAAATTCATATCAAATCAGAAATGCATGCAATGACTTTGAGATTTTTTGTACAAGTTCCTCATGTCATGAATAATCAACATGCAAAAAATCAAATGCAGAATGATGCAAATGCTATGTGAACAAAAATGCACCAATTCAATGTCAAAAATGTGACACAAATTGTCACATTATTCTCTATGTGTCAAAAATGATGATAACATGTGAGAAAAAATCCAAACCAGTGACCAAAAATTCATATTATGTATGAATGTCAAGCATGCAAAAGATTGGATCAAATGGCTCAAAAATGAGGATTTCACAATGCATTGAATGCAATAGATCAATTTAACACAACATCAATTCAAAAATTTACAAATAAAAATCCATACATCAACAATTCATGAAATCAACACCATAAAAAAGTAGACATCAATACAAATCTATGAAAAAAAATTGGGACTCATTTGGATCATTTTTGCATTTTTTATGAATTTAACAAAACAATCAAAATAATTGAATAATCAAATAGAAATGGAGGGAAATGAATATATTTGAAACAAATCAGAAAAAACATCAACCGCAGGATCTAGCGCGCTCATCAAATCAACGGCTCAAGTTCAAACATATGAAACGATGCGTTTCATTAATTGAGTCAGCATACACAATCAACATTCAAACACACGCGTGGCCTAGTCAAAGCAATCTCAACCAATCGTTCTCACACGCAAGGCATACATGGCTCACACGTCATCTAAACCCTAGCAATACACAGACGCCGGAGCTACAGCTCCGGTCGTCTTCTCCGACGACTCACGTGGCAGTGCCGCCCAAAAAAATTCCTGAATTCCACAAGGCCCATACCGTTCGATTCAGTTTTCATCGTAGGTTCTAAATATGCTACTGGTTTCTCCTAATTCTCTCTAGGTTTTGCAGATCGAAGTGAATAAGATTCTAGATCCAAACTTCCGTTCAACCTAACTTCCTCAATTCTCACTCATTTTTAAATCTAAACACATCTCCATGCTCTACTCAATAAGATCTACAAGTCTATGATAAAAAAACAGCAAAAGGAGAGATCGAATTTTGAGTCACCTTGAAGTGCAGCTCTCTGAAGTCGTGTTCTCTCAAGCTCTACAGCTCCAGATCTTCTACTATGATCTTCCTATGAAGCTTTAAGCAAAAATGAACGGTTGAATCTTCTTGAATCTACTTCAATTTCCAAATTCCATCAACATGACATTTCTCTTGAACTGCTCGAATTCTTACTGAATTGCACCAAATGATGGATGAATCTTGCTCAGTGAAGCATGAGGATCAAGATTATGCAAGGATCTTTGAGGTTTGTGTGAGAAAAATGAAGATTCGAAGAGAGAGAATTTTGAGAGAGTTCTTGAATTTTGATCTCAAATGGTGGTTTTTTTCAGTTATGATTAGGGTTTCTGTTTATATACTCCATGATAATGACAATGCTAATCATATTTTCCATTGGTTAATCATGATTAGTGAGATATGAAGCAATTTGCAAAAATTCAAAATGAGGTCACATGCCCATAATACACGTGATCAGCTCCATGTTAAGGCTTAAATCCACTTAAGAACATCCAATGGTCATGCTTTGAGTATTTGTTAGCTTGCATCTTAAGCCAAAAATGAATGGTGAAAATTTTCTTCAATTTGCACATGTGTGGAATAATGAACATTCAAGCCTCTCTCATGCATGGCAAAGCTCATTTTGAGATGTCTTGAACATGAGAATCATTTTGCCAAAAGAATGAACCAATTTGAAGCATTGTATCAAAAGTTATGCCATTTTGAATTTCCATGCACACCTTGTGATCAAATGACCATAACTCCTCAACCATTCATCATATGGACATGAATTAGGACTTTTTGGAAAGGGGAGACAAAGATCTACAACTGTCATGTTCACCAAACATCCATTTGAAACTTCTTTGATATTGCAAAGTCAAGTTGAAAGTGGACCAAAAACTTGCCAAATTTGGAAACTTTGAATTATAGGTCATTTTCCATTTTTAGTAACTTTTGCCATGACCTTTGAATCTTCAAGATGAATGTTTATAATGATGAATATACCCCATTTGAACATGATTGAGGTGTCTCAACTCATTTCCCCCACCTCATAGCCCTCAGTTGACTGCACAGTTGACTTTTGGTCCTCAGATGACCTTGAAATGTCTTGATTAACTTGAGCCTCTACCACTTGGTGAAATTGCTTCAAAATGAAACCCTATCTCATGTAAGCTCCTTATAATAATCATGTGATCCTCATCCCAAGAAAATACCTCATCTCTTGCACAAAGGATCTTCTTGAAGCTCTTGACTTGGTGATTGCTTAAGCTACAAACAAAAGATGTTAGTGACATATTTTTGTGCTTTTGGTTAGTAAACAAAAATGAGAAAAGAAATGATATACAATTCAAGCTTGCTTGGTGATCTCAAACCACTCACAAGAGATCCCTACCCAAAGGGAAAGGGAGCCAAGATGCTCAATGATCCTTGAGGCTATGCAATGCAATGTTATGATGCCATGAGGGATCTTAGGGACAAAATTGGGGTCTTACAGGCGATATTAAATAGATTACAAACAAAAGATCAACTAACTAAGAAGGGGATTATCCAAAGTGTACATGAAAATGTATGTGTTATGTGTTTTGAAAACGAGGAAGATTTAGAGCACCTTTTTTTCAAATGTAAGGTTAGCCAAAGAGCTTGGGAGGATATTTACAATTGGTTGGGCATGAATACATTAAGGGTGTATGATGTGATGAACCACTTTAATTCTTTCACACAAGCACTTAAGTGGAAGGTCAAGAAGAAGAAGTTGAGTTTATGTTGGTTAACCACAATTTGGGCAATTTGGCATATGAGAAATAACATCTTATTTAATGGTGAATTTTGTGTTTTAGATGATCTTATTATGAACATTAAAGTGTTGTCTTGGATTTGGAATGGCTTAGGTATCAGAGGTAATTGTTGCACAATCATGTATGATTGGTTGCATTCCCCTCTTGACTACCTTAACCTTGCTTGATCTTTGTTTGTGGGCAAGAGTACCCCTTGTACTCTACTTAATATATAATATTCTTTTCTTATAAAAAAAGGATCCACCGTTATTCTAAGGGTAATTATAAACTTTAACAATTATTTTCTACGATTCTATTATGGTTACCTTGATGACTAGGCCCGCCTAAATTGAAGTTACCCCCATGATTCAATCTCATGTTCGTTATATCCTCAACTTTTATACACTTCTCAACTAATATGTGGAAGTGTAAGAATATCAACAACTCCAATGTATCTTGTGTCTCATATTTCAAATCTTCATAAAAACAACAACACATGTACACCTTATGATGTAGGAAGGCTTTTTAATCACTTTCTATTTTTTCAGGCGCAAGAACATCATTTTATAATTTTTCATAATTTTCTATTTTTTTGGATTGAAAGCCTATTAGGATTTCTTTTTCTATCTTGTTTCTGTTTTGGATTAAAAGCCCATTAGGATTTTCTTTTATTTAAACACCTTTGTATGTGGCCGTCAAGGTTATATTTGATAATAATAAAATTCAAGAGTTTCTTTTCTGTTTCTGGTGGATTCTAGAGTTCTATCTGATAGGGTTGTCACTTGGAAATCTGTATTTTCATTCGAGGTTTAGAACTTGCTAATTCATAGTGTTTTTGACTATGTCAAGTGGAATCAAAGTAGGTTTTCTCTTGTTTCTTTTTGTAGCTTGATTAGTCGTGGGAGATCAATCATTGACCAGAGCAGATCTTAAGGGTATTACTATGGCTTTTACCACAGTCCTAACTACTTTTACTAAGCAGGTGGTGACTATAATGACTCACGTGAACAACGCCAATAACAACAGGAACCATCAAAGAGATATTAGAAGGGAACCAATTAGGGTTTTGCGGGGTGGAAACAATCGTACTACTATTGCTGAAAATTTGAGTTATGGAGAAGAAGAACATTACGAGGAAAAGGTTGATAATGAGAATCAACAGAATATCCATGACTATCGAGTGAAGGTTGATATTCTATTGTTCTATGGAATGATAGGAGTGAAGGAGATTTTGGATTCACCGATAGGCATTGACAGATTTTTCGATGTCATGGGCATCCCTGAGAATAATCCAGTTAAGACGGTGGTGATCAGGCTGAAGAGTATTGTTCTTGTCTGATGGGTTAAGACGGTGGTGATCAGTCAGATATAGGAAAAGAATGAAATAATTGATGTTGAAGTGGTTTTTACCGGAGGATTATGAGAGAATTCATTATAAGGTGTATATTTAGTGTGTTCAGAGAAAGAGAATTGTAAGAGAATACATATTTTAGTTCATGCATTTTTCTGAGCGTAATGAACTGGGAAAATCAGAGATCCAAAAAGTAGCTCGATTCATCAGTGGCATAAAGGGATTTTTGCAAGAGAAAATGGGTTTGGAGATTGTACGGACAGTGGCTGAGGCATCCAGTCTAGCTTTGAAGGCAGAATTGATGGGGAAATCCCCTAAAAAATACTACCTTTTAGGTATTCTCCCTAGAATAACTTTGCATCAATAAGCCACAAGGAAAGAGTTCAACAATCAGGGATTCCAACCTTGAGAGTTATGGGACTAGCAGCCCTAGCGGGATCCTGCAGAGTAAAACATCAGCCCAGAGGAAGAACACCCCATATGCTAAACCCATTAAAGACATGTGTTATCATTGTAATGGATGAGGTCACATATCAAACGTTTGTCCAACAAGGAGATTCGTTGCTATTGCGGAAGAAAAGGAAGAAGAAGAGGAAATAGTGGGACATGCATTTGAGAATGAGGAATATGCAGGGGTTGAGTTTGCAGAGGAAGAATTTGATGAGAGGGTAAATTTTATGTTGTAGAGAGTTTTACTAGTATCCAAAGATAAAGGGCAGCACAAGAATTTGTTTAAAACACATTGTTCTATCAAGAACAAGGTGTGTTATATGATTGTGGATAGTGGCGACATGGAGAATTGGGTTTCACTTAAATTGGTAGATCATTTGAATTTGTCCATAGAACCCCATGAGAATCCATGCACCCTCGGTTGGGTAAGTAAGGGATTTAAAATTTGAGTAACACTAACATGTAAAGTTCATATCTCCATCTGAAGTCATTATAGAAAAGAGGTACTTTGTGATGTTCTTGATATAAATGTTTGTCATATTTTACTTGGTAGACCTTGGAAGTTTTATAATGATATCACTTATCGAGAATAGGATAACACAACGATGTTTACATGGGGCACACATAAATTTTCTATGGCTCCTATTTTGCACTTTGATAAGAACTATGGAGGAAAGAAGTCTAATTTTTTAATGATGACACAAATGAAAAGGAGCTTGATAAGGATGTTAAAGAAACCTAATTTTTACATCAAGTGGTGAGTAAAGGGATGATGAGTGATGTAAAGGAGGAAACAAAAATTCTAGAATAAGTGTTAGTGATTATAGAGGACGTAAGGGAATTGACCACATATGAGCTACCAAACGATTTTCCTCCTATGTGAGATAAGTGCCTGCAAGTTAAAGCTTCCAATATGGGAGACAATGTGATTGTGTTTCTGCGTATGGAGAGGTTTCCAGTTGGTAATGACAACAAGTTGCAGGCATGCAAGTATAGCTTGTTCAAAGTGACCTGAAAGATCAATGATAATGCTTATGTGGTAGCTCTCTTGAACTTTATGAATATATCAAATACTTCCAATGTCACTGACATTCATGAATATCAAACAGATGAGGAACTTTATCAAGAAGAGAACATGGGGTTGAATTCTTTAGAGTTGGAGGAGACTGATGTAAGCTGGCTTTTTAAGCCATCAAAATTTGTTTCAGGCCCAAAAACAACAGTTTAATATTTTCTGCAATCTTCTATTTTATTTCTTTTTTTATTAAAAGCCCGTTAGGGTTTCTTTTTTATATTTTATTTATGTTTTGGATTAAAAACCCCTTAGGGTTTCTTTTTCTATATGTAAACACCTTTAGGTGTGGCCGTCATGGTTATCTTTGATCATCATAAAATTCAAGAGTTTCTTTTCTCTTTCAGGTGGATTTCAGAGTTCTATCTAATAAGGTTGTCACTTGCAAACCCATATTTTCATTGTAGGTTTAGTGATAGCTAATCTGCAGTGTTTCCAAATGTGTCACCTTATCAATACCATCTTCTAAAAATTGGAAATATCTTGATAGAGATTCAAATTTGGACATCTACTCTTCTATGGCCATATTCCTTCATCGAGGCTTCAGAAATTCCTCATTTATCTTTCATCTAGAAAAATTGTGAGAAATACTTGTCTAATTGAATTATTTCTAATTTACCTCTTCGTAAGAATCTTTTATAATTAATCACGTACTCAATCATCGGTACTCAACCTCTCCAAACAAAAAATAGGTAGCATAGTTCACTTTGCTCCCATCAGACAATTGATTACCTCAAATATATTTTCCATATCTTGTTCCCATTGAACATATTATCATTTGCCTAGAGTTGTAGTTTCAACCTAGAAATCATATTTTTTCCTAAAAAACCAACCACTACTTATAAATATAATTCAAACTTAAAAGAATTTCGAATAACCTAAATTGCAACCACTTACTACTTCCAAAGATTACAGCCAAGACAAGTTCTGATTGCCAATCCTAACACATGATCATATTATTTACTTCTCAACTGATATCTTTAACAAAAAAAAAAGTAAACAGTGAAAAAAACTTATCATATTTTTAAAAATAAAATTGGAGTAGTTCACATTTCTAAAAAACATTTACTTTACATGTAAAAAATATTTGTCATAAAACTTTTACTTTAGAACCACAAAATAAAGTTGTTCCAGATCAGAACCAGGATTATGTGTGAATTGCGGTGATGGACTCCTGATGCAATGTTGCAAGCCTCTGGTGTGGTGGAATACGTGGGTGGACCTACAAAGTTAGCACTAAAGTGTGTAAATCAATGAATGATTCCAAAAACGGATACAGTAAAGTATGAAAAGTCTGTGTACCTTGAGTCTTATGCGTGTAGAAACGTATATACATCTAGATAAGATAACCATTTGACTTTATTTTGAATAATAAATGAGCCTTCTTTATTAGGCCTTTTCCCGATGTATAACAGTTGCCCCACAAGACATGTTGTGATGTGTAAAATGGAAAGTCTTTTTGGATTGGCACCAAACAAACCTTATCCAGAGAATAAGTCATTGAAGAATAATTATGACCTCATTTATGAGCAGCTCCGGCTTCAGGAGGAGCCACTACTATGCAAAACACCTATCACAACGGTTGGAAAAGGGATACCACCACGCTGGACCCAGCATTGTGAGGTAAGGTGTGATTGTATGTATGACGCTTTCCACCATGACTGTGCGATTGTGATTATAAGTCAATTAGCATGCTACCTACCACAATGGTTAATTTAAACAACTATTGTTGTATGTCTCACCCTATCATAATGGTTACTTTAAACAACAATTTTTGTATGTCTTTTAATAAAATAAAATAAAAATGCAACAGTAGAACAACAACAACAACAACAAGAACAAAAACAAGAACCATAAGAACTACAGCAAGAACAACAAGAAAAAGAACAACAAGAAAAAAAATAAAAATAACAACAACAAGAAAAACAATAACAACAACAACAATAATAACAAGAACAACGATAACAATGATAACAACAACAAGAACACCAATAACAACAACAATAAGAACAACAACGAGAAAAACAAGAGTAATAAAGAGAATAATAAGAACAACAAGAACAACTAGAACAAGAACAAGAACAACCAGAACAAGAACAAGAACAAGAACAAATAAAAAATAAAAAGAACTACAACAACAACAACAATAACAAAAACAACTAACATTGCTAACTTGAATTCATGTTTCCTTGTCTCATTCAAGGTAACGAAGAGGTGATGGAGTTCTGAAATTTGTTAATGAAAGACATGATGTTTTTGAGATTTGTTTATGGAAGAAATGATGTTTTCGAGTTTGGTTTAGTGGATAAATAGAGAGTCATAAATGGATGAAGATGTTTGGAGGTAGAAGATGAAGTTCGTCTAAGTTGGAAGTTCATCTAAGTCTTAGATTTCACGCGGATCACTAATGGTAGTGTCTTGAGCGTTGATACTCACTAAATGGACGACAATATTTGTTTAAGAATGGTGAAGAAACTCAATAAACTCGCTTACTTTAATAAAATAAAATAAAAACGGTACCTATCACAATAGTTATTTTAAATAATTGTTGTTGTATGTCTCAACCTATCACAATGGTTACTTTAAACAACCGTTCTTGTATTTCTTTTAATAAATAAATAAAAATAAAATTAAATTAAAGGTGCTAGGATTCGAACTCATGACTAGGCTCCAGTTTGCAAGACGGTTGGAAGTTCCAACTGTAACACCCTTCTAAAATACCCCAAATATTTAATTAAAATAATAAAAATATCAATCAGAGTAATTATGCCCTGAAGGGTGTCACACAATCATTTCACACCAATCATCAAAATATCCTGTCATGCTCATTTATTTAATCAAAATAAGACATTTTTGCATAAATCGCAGCGGATACAAAATAACAACATTCAAATCATGTACTACATTACATGTAAAGTTGTTCAACAACCAAAAGAAAACATAGTAAAACATCCCATCCCGATGTTACATCTACCAGAGCATGACCCACTAAGGACTACACTAGACTCCCAGGACTAGCTTCTATTCAATCACTGCTCGTTACCTGAAAACATAGTTGTAAGGGTGAGTTCCTCAATCGATATAATAAGCATTATAAAATATCATGTAATGCTAAGTAATATAAACATATCATCACCCTAATCAGATTACACATATTCAGCAACGGCAATATCAACTCATAATCATCACCATCATCATACTCAAACTCAAAACAACCATAAAACACACGTATAATATTGGAATACATCCATTCATATTATACGCCATACATTCATATATTATGCAATGAGACTCCATGCATGCGGTACCGACTACTCGTGAACATATAGTTCAACCTCACCGACCAAATCCAGGTACGACTACCAAGCTCACTAGTCCCACTCATCTGAGACCTAGTGACTCACATCACTAATTCCTCACCATGGGAATTAGCTACCACCCCAAGGGCTATGCTATGCACGCTAAATCACCTAGCATGCAAACATCAACAACAATCCACAATAACTCATCACTAATTCCTCACCATGGGAATTAGCTACCACCATAAAGGCCACAACATGCATGCTAATCACCTAGCAATGCTACATCATCAACAACAATTCAAGAATAGATATATGCTCACACTCTAAGCCATAAAACAGTCTATTCACAAATGCACACATAACTGATACATTCACAGCATCATGCATACCATCACACATCATCAGTATTTTATCACATAAGCATATCATATCATGCCAAATAACAACCAAAGTATTAGCACACTCTACTAATACCTATACTACTCAAAACAACGGGAAATGATCCCTAATATACCATACATCATCTGAATTACGTTACTCAGCTGAACAGTTAAAAACTGCACAACAACAGCTCTGGAAAATCACAATCCTGTCCATACGCGTATTGCCTAGCCCCATACGCGTATGGCCCATCTCCTGACCAAATCCCATACGCGTAACACCATCTCATACGCGTATGCTACGCGTACCACTTCCCCATACGCGTACCAACAGAGACGAATCTACGTTCAAAACATCATCTTCCTCATCCATACGCGTATTGCCTAGTGCCATACGCGTACCATGCCATCTCATACGCGTATTGCCTAGTGCCATACGCGTATGACCAGAAACCAGAATTCCATATCTGCTATGGCTTTCTCTGCTACGAGATCTATCCAATTCAACCTTCTACAGTCCAATTTTACACAATAATCGTTCATATCATCTAACACGAATTATAACCTATTCGATCTCACAAATCCTAACACTATTGCATCTAATTCCTACGAATTTCCTCTCAATTGTAACCCAATTTCGTTCATCCAAAGAGTTCACAATTTCATCATAATTATCCAATTCAGAGGTAAATCAATGGTTTATCACTACCCAGTACATATTATCCCATAATACCCATTAAACGATGATAAACCCCCCCTTACCTGAGTTAATCCGGCGAATCTTTAAGCTTCAAGCTCTTCCTCCCTTCAACCCTTGTTCTCTGGCTCTCTTTGCCCTTTTCCACTTTCTGTCTCTTTTCCCTTTTCACGTGAAAATGAACCTTTTTACTAAATGGGACCTTTTCTAAATTCCAACTTTTATCCCAATAAAATAATAACCCAATAATAGTAATTCCAATAATAATAATAATTCCAATTATTTAATTAAATTAATAAATATGTTATTAACTCAATTTAAATAATTATCTTATTTTATCGGAGTGTTACAACTCTCCCCCACTAAAAGAGTTTTCGTCCTCGAAAACATACCTCAAGCGAATAACTCTGGATAAGACTCCTTCATCTGACTCTCCTGTTCCCAAGTCACATTGCCACCTGCTGGTCCTCCCCAAGCTACCTTTACCAAAGCAATCCCTTTACCCCGCAACTGCTTCAACTCTCGATCCTCAATCCTCATAGGTGATGTTTCAACAGTCAGGTTATCTCGCACCTGGACATCATCTACTTGGACCACATGCGACGGATCATGAATGTACCTCCTCAACTGAGACACATGGAAAACCTTATGCAAATTCGCAAGTGACGGCGGTAAAGCGATACGATAGGCTACTTCCCCTATCCTTTCCAAAATCTGATAAGGACCAATAAATCGAGGTGTCAACTTCTTCGACTTCAAAGCTCGACCAACCCCAGTTATCGGAGTAACTCGAAGAAACACATGATCTCCCTCTTGGAACTCAAGTGACTTCCTCCTCTTGTCGTGATAACTCTTCTGACGACTCTGAGCAATTCTCATCTTCTCCTGAATCATCTTAATCTTTTCCGTAGTTTGTTGAACAATCTCCGGTCCAACCACCGCACTCTCACCGGACTCATACCAACATAAAGGCGTCCGACATCTCCTACCATACAAAGCTTCAAACGGTGCCATACCAATGCTCGAATGAAAACTATTGTTGTAGGTGAACTCAATCAAAGGTAAATAACAATCCCAAGCACCTCCTTTTTCCAAAACACAAGCCCTCAAAAGATCTTCCAATGACTGAATCGTCCTCTCAGTCTGACCATCAGTCTGCGGATGATATGCAGAACTCAATCTCAGTTTAGTTCCTAAAGCCTTCTGCAAACTTTCCCAAAATTTCGATGTAAATCTAGGATCTCTGTCCGAAACAATACTCGACGGAATACCATGCAAACTTACAATCTTCTCAATATACAGCTCGGCTAATCTCTCTAACGGATAATCCATTCTGATCGGAATGAAATGAGCCGATTTCGTCAATCTGTCAACAATCACCCAAATGGCTTCAAAATTCTTACTTGTCCTCGGTAAACCAGAAACAAAATCCATACTGATACTATCCCACTTCCACTCTGGAATAGCCAACATGTGCATTAGCCCAGACGGCTTCTGATGCTCAATCTTTGACTTCTGACAAGTCAAACAAGAATAAACAAAACTCGCAATTTCTCTTTTCATTCCCGGCCACCAAAATAACCTTTTCAAATCATGATACATCTTCGTAGCTCCAGGATGAATACTCAGGCCACTACGATGTCCTTCCTCCAGAATACTCTTCTTAAGTTCGGTAACATCCGGAATACACACCCGATTACCAAATTTCAAAACACCATTCTCATCAACTCTGAATTCACCACCTTGACCTTGATTCACTAGAGTCAACTTATAAACCAAAAGCACATCGGATTTCTGACCCTCTCTAATCTCATCCAGAATACCACTCGTTAACTTCAACATTCCCAATTTAACACTATTGTGAGTACTCTCACACACCAAACTCAAGTCTCTAAACTGCTCAATTAAATCCAATTCCTTAACCATTAACATAGACATATGCAATGATTTCCGACTCAATGCATCAGCCACCACGTTTGCTCTACCCGGATGGTAATTCAAACCAAAGTCATAATCCTTCAGAAACTCTAACCATCTTCTCTGTGTCATATTCAGCTCTTTCTGATCAAACAAATACTTTAAACTCTTATGGTCGCTGAAAACCTCAAATCTTGACCCGTACAAGTAATGCCTCCACAACTTCAGAACAAATACCACAGCTGCCAACTCTAAATCGTGCGTCGGATAGTTCCTCTCATGAACCCTCAGTTGTCTCGAAGCATAAGCTATAACCTGCTTATTCTGCATCAACACACTGTAACACCCTTCTAAAATACCCCAAATATTAGATAAAAATAACACATATCAATCAGAGTAAATATGCAATCAAGGGTGTCACACAACATTTCACACCATAATAACTGTCATGCTCTTTATTTAATCAAAACAACATTTTTGCATAATTCGCAGCGGATAGAAATCAAATCAACCATTCAAAACATATAACAGATTACATGTAAAATTATTCAACAATGAAAAACATCCCGTCCCGATGTTACATCTATCAGAGCACGACCCACTACGGAGACTACACTAGACTCCAAGCACTAGCTTCTACTCAATCACTGCTCGTTACCTGAAAAATAGTTGTAAGGGTGAGTTCTTCAATCGATATTATAAGCATTATAAATCATCATGTAATGCTAAGTAATTTAACACGTTTCATCACCCAAATCAGATTTTACACATTCAGTAACGGCACATCAACTCCAATATCATGCTCAATAACACAATAAAATGCAACTCAAATGAGACTCGACTCGTCATGCATGTGGTACCAATCGGAGTAAAACTCCCAACTTAAAATCATTGCCATTTTAGTGGGCATCAAGGCATAAGCCTTCAACTTTCAACTTAAAATTTTGCCAATCCAGGCCAACGTGGTGTGAGCAAAGCTCCGACTTAATGCATATGAATGTACATGGCATACACGACTTAAACTGCCGACAACATAATAAGAATAGCAATACAACAATGTTTTCAACAAAATCAACTTATAATCAACTTATAATCAACTTTGGCTCACCAAGCCTACAACTCAGTATTTTCAACAACTTTAACACAACTTATCAACATATTTGTATCAACACTTCATAACATAAATTCAACAAGGTTACTCATCAAAATTAACGATAATAGGCCAATAACCAATTATGTTCACAACATTAAAATATCAATTTTTCCAATTTCCAACAGTGTTAACCGGTTAACGCCCTGGGTTAACCGGTTAACGCAGGACAAAACACACTTTCTGGCAAAACGCAACAGTGTTAACCGGTTAACGCCCTGGGTTAACCGGTTAACGCAGGCAAAACAGCACATTTCCACAAAATATAACAGTGTTAACCGGTTAACGCCCTGGGTTAACCGGTTAACGCAGGCAAAACAGCAGTTCCTGCGCTAACACAAGGCAGAATGCAGAGTTTCCGCATTTTCCGCCGTTGGAGGACTTCCGGACCTCCGATTCAATTTCCGTAAAAAGCTATACGTTCGGGGGAACACGACTCACATGACTACGGACTCAATTTCAGTTTTCAACACAACTTATCAACACAATTATTCAGCATTCAACAAATCCCAATTAGGGTCAATTCAACGTTTATCACTACCCATGACATGTTAATCTATAATACCCATTAAACGACGATAAACCCCCCTTACCTGAGATAATCCGGCAATCTCTAAGCTTCGAGCTTTTCCGTTCTTCAACCTTTGCTCTCTAGCTCTTCCTCTTTGCCTTTTCTCCACCTTTCACCTTTCAGCCGCTTCTCTGTTTCACGTGAAAATTCTTTACCAATACTGAAAACCCTTTTTCCTTATTCCAACTTATATATTTTCCAATAATTATTATTCCAAATAATAATAATAATAATAATCCAATAAATTCAATTTATTTAATTAAATTAATAAATATATTATTAACTTAATTTAAATAATTCTCTTATTTTATTCGGGGTGTTACAACTCTCCCCCACTAAAAGAGTTTTCGTCCTCGAAAACATACCTCAAGCAAATAACTCTGGATAAGACTCTTTCATCTGACTCTCCAGTTCCCAAGTCACATTGCCACCTGCTGGTCCTCCCCAAGCTACTTTCACTAAGGCAATCTCTTTACCCCGCAACTGCTTCAACTCTCGATCCTCAATCCTCATAGGCGATATTTCAACAGTCAGGTTATCTCTCACCTGTACATCATCTACTTGGATCACATGCGACGGATCATGAATGTACCTCCTCAACTGAGACACATGAAAAACCTCATGCAAATTCGCAAGTGACGGCGGTAACGCGATACGATAGGCTACCTCTCCTATCCTCTCCAAAATCTGATAAGGACCAATAAATCGAGGTGTCAACTTCTTTGACTTCAAAGCTCGACCAACCCCAGTTATCGGAGTAACACGAAGAAACACGTGATCTCCCTCTCGGAACTCAAGTGATTTCCTCCTCTTGTCATGATAACTCTTCTGACGACTCTGAGCAATTCTCATCTTCTCCTGAATCATCTTAATCTTTTCCGTAGTTTGTTGAACAATTTCCGGTCCAACCACAGCACTCTCACCGGACTCATACCAACATAAAGGTGTCCGACATCTCCTACCATACAAAGCTTCAAACGGCGCCATGCCAATACTAGAATGAAAACTATTGTTGTAGGTAAACTCAATCAAAGGTAAATAAAAATCCCAAGCACCTCCCTTTTCCAAAACGCAAGCTCTCAAAAGATCCTCTAATGACTGAATCGTCCTCTTAGTCTGACCATCAGTCTGCGGATGATATGCAGAACTCAATCTCAGTTTAGTTCCCAAAGCCTTCTGCAAACCTTCCCAGAATTTCGATGTAAATCTAGGATCTCTGTCCGAAACAATACTCGACGGAATACCATGCAAACTTACAACCTTCTCAATATACAACTCGGCTAATCTCTCTAACGGATAATCCATTCTGATCGGAATAAAATGAGCCGATTTTGTCAACCTGTCAACAATCACCCAAATAGCTTCAAAATTCTTACTTGTCCTCGGTAAACCAGAAACAAAATCCATACTGATACTATCCCACTTCCACTCTTGAATAGCCAACGGTTGCATTAGCCCAGACGGCTTCTGATGCTCAATCTTTGACTTCTGACAAGTCAAACAGGAATAAACAAAACTCGCAATTTCTTTCGTCATTCCCGGCCACCAAAATAACTTTTTCAAATCATGATACATCTTCGTAGCTCCAGGATGAATACTCAGGCCACTACGATGTCCTTCTTCAAGAATACTCTTCTTAAGTTCGACAACATCCGGAATACACACCCGATTACCAAATTTCAAAACACCATTCTCATCAACTCTGAATTCGCCACCTTGACCTTGATTCACTAGAGTCAACTTATCAACCAAAAGCACATCGGATTTCTGACCCTCTCTGATCTCATCCAGAATACCACTTGTTAACTTCAACATTCCCAATTTAACACTATTGTGAGTACTCTCACACACCAAACTCAAGTCTCTAAACTGCTCAATTAAATCCAATTCCTTAACCATTAGCATAGACATATGTAATGATTTCCGACTCAATGCATCAGCCACTACGTTTGCTTTACCCGGATGGTAATTCAAACTAAAGTCATAATCCTTCAGAAACTCTAACCATCTTCTCTGTCTCATATTCAACTCTTTCTGATCAAACAAATACTTTAAACTTTTATGGTCACTGAAAACCTCAAATCTTGACCCGTACAAGTAATGCCTCCATAACTTCAGAACAAACACCACAGTCGCCAACTCTAAATCGTGCGTCGGGTAGTTCCTCTCATGAACCCTCAGCTGTCTTGAAGCATAAGCTATAACCTGCTTATTCTGCATCAACACGCATCCCAAACCCAACAATGAAGCATCACAGTAAACTTCAAATGGTTCCGACGAACTCGGTAATATCAGAATAGGAGCAGTAGTTAACCTTCTCTTTAACTCTTGGAAACCTCCTTCACATTTTGAGTCCCAAACAAATGCTTGCCCCTTTCTAGTCAACATCGTCAACGGTAACGCCAACTTCGAAAATCCCTCAATGAACTTCCTATAATAACCAGCCAATCCAAGGAAACTTCGAATCTCAGCAACAGACTTCGGAGCTTCCCACTTAGACACCGCTTCTATCTTAGAAGGATCAACAGCAACACCACCTCTTGAAATCACATGACCAAGAAAACTAACCTCTTCTAACCAAAATTCACACTTGGATAGTTTAGCAAATAACTTCTTTTCTCGTAGAATTTCCAAAACCACTCTCAAATGTTCGACATGCTCTTCTTCAGATTTCGAATACACCAAAATATCATCAATAAACACCACAACAAACTTGTCTAGGTACGGATGGAAAATCCTATTCATATACTCCATAAATACTCCAGGCGCATTAGTCACACCAAAAGGCATCACAGAATACTCATAATGTCCATACCTTGTTCTGAAAGCAGTCTTCTGAATATCCTCAGTTTTCACACGGATTTGATGATACCCAGATCTCAAATCTATTTTGCTGAACACACTTGCACCAACCAACTGATCCATCAAATCATCAATCCTCGGCAAAGGATACCGATTCTTGATCGTCACTTTATTCAGTTGCCTGTAGTCCACACACAACCTCATAGTACCTTCTTTCTTCTTAACCAATAGCACTGGTGCACCCCACGGTGACACACTCGGACGAATAAATTTCTTATCCAACAGATCTTCCAACTGACTCTTCAATTCAGTTAACTCAACAGCAGACATACGGTACGGAGCCATCGATATCGGCCTAGTACCAGGTACCAAATCAATCGAAAACTCAACTTCACGCTCTGGCGGTAATTCATTCACCTCTTCCGGGAACACATCAGGAAAATCACACACCACGGCTAGATCGCCAATCACCAGTTTATCTTTGGCCTTCAAAGTCGCTAACAGCATAAACTACTCTGCCCCATCGGCTACTTCCTCATTCATTTGCCTTGCTGATAGAAACAAACTCTTTCCCTCCTCAATCTCAGGAAAGACCACCGTCTTATCAAAACAGTTGATAGAAACTCGGTTAAACACCAACCAGTTCATACCCAGAATAACATCAATCTGCACTAGTGGAAGACACACTAGGTCCATCCCAAAGTCTCTACCAAAAATACTCAAAAGACAATTTAAACAAACCGAAGTAGTAGTCACTGAACCCTTCGCAGGAGTATCAATTACCATACTACCAAACATCTCAGATATCTCTAACTTAAGTTTCACAGCACAATCCAAAGATATAAAGGAATGAGTCGCACCTGTGTCAATAATAGCTACAAGAGGAAAGCCATTAATATAACACGTACCTCAGATAAGTCTGTCCTCACTGGAGGTTTGAGTTCCGGTCAATGCGAACACCTTCCCAGTTTGAGATTTCTTTGGCTTCTGACACTGACTTCCAATATGCCCTTCTTCGCCACAATTAAAATAAATCATTTCCTTGTGCTTGCAATCAGCTATTGCATGACCAGTCTTACCACAACGAAAACATCTCTTTACTTCAGCAGTGCATACATTACTCTTATGACCAGCCTGACCACATTTGAAGCAAACTATACCAGCAGGATCACCTCCCCTACTAGTCCTCTGAGCCGGAGCAGCTCCTTGTTTTCCTTTTCCCACTGGGGCATCATACGGCTTGCCACGATTTTGATGTTGCTTGCCCCTGCGGTCACTGACAATCTTGTAATGAGCCTTATTGTCTTCTTCAAATATCCTGCAGCTATCAACCAATTCAGTAAAAATGCGTATCTTCTGATACCCAACAGCCTTCTTAATTTCAGAGCGCAGTCCATTTTCAAACTTGATGCACTTTGAAAATTCAGCACCAGCACCCGTGTAATGAGGATAAAATTTGGACAGCTCCACAAATTTCGCAGCATAATCAGTGACAGACATGTTTCCTTGCTTCAGCTCAAGGAACTCAATTTCCTTCTTACCACGGACATCTTCCGGATAATACTTTCTCATGAATTCCCTACGGAATACATCCCAAGTAATGACTTCACCTGCCACGGTCAACCTCTCGTGAGTCTCTAGCCACCAGTCATCAGCTTCGACTGCTAGCATGTGAGTACCATACCGAACCTTCTGAGCTGGAGTGCAATCCATAACACGGAAGATTCTCTCAATTTCTTTCAACCATCCCAAGGCTGCATCTGGATCATGCTTCCCCTTAAACACCGGCGGATTCTCTCTCTGAAAAGTCGCCAAGCTACGTGATCCAGCATCTCCACCAGCATTTGGCAAGTTCTGCACAGCTTGTGCCATCGCTTGCATTGCGGCAGCCATTGCAGCGTCATTCCTTCCAGCCATTTCAACTTATCAATACAACACAACTTAAAGTTAGATTGGTAACAATACACAATTGTTAGACAGTAACGACACGACAACTGGCCGGACAGACCGACCTGCTCTGATACCACTAATGTAACACCCTTCTAAAATACCCCAAATATTAGATAAAAATAACACATATCAATCAGAGTAAATATGCAATCAAGGGTGTCACACAACATTTCACACCATAATAACTGTCATGCTCTTTATTTAATCAAAACAACATTTTTGCATAATTCGCAGCGGATAGAAATCAAATCAACCATTCAAAACATATAACAGATTACATGTAAAATTATTCAACAATGAAAAACATCCCGTCCCGATGTTACATCTATCAGAGCACGACCCACTACGGAGACTACACTAGACTCCAAGCACTAGCTTCTACTCAATCACTGCTCGTTACCTGAAAAATAGTTGTAAGGGTGAGTTCTTCAATCGATATTATAAGCATTATAAATCATCATGTAATGCTAAGTAATTTAACACGTTTCATCACCCAAATCAGATTTTACACATTCAGTAACGACACATCAACTCCAATATCATGCTCAATAACAACATAAAATGCAACTCAAATGAGACTCGACTCGTCATGCATGTGGTACCAATCGGAGTAAAACTCCCAACTTAAAATCATTGCCATTTTAGTGGGCATCAAGGCATAAGCCTTCAACTTTCAACTTAAAATTTTGCCAATCCAGGCCAACGTGGTGTGAGCAAAGCTCCGACTTAATGCATATGAATGTACATGGCATACACGACTTAAACTGCCGACAACATAATAAGAATAGCAATACAACAATGTTTTCAACAAAATCAACTTATAATCAACTTATAATCAACTTTGGCTCACCAAGCCTACAACTCAGTATTTTCAACAACTTTAACACAACTTATCAACATATTTGTATCAACACTTCATAACATAAATTCAACAAGGTTACTCATCAAAATTAACGATAATAGGCCAATAACCAATTATGTTCACAACATTAAAATATCAATTTTTCCAATTTCCAACAGTGTTAACCGGTTAACGCCCTGGGTTAACCGGTTAACGCAGGACAAAACACACTTTCTGGCAAAACGCAACAGTGTTAACCGGTTAACGCCCTGGGTTAACCGGTTAACGCAGGCAAAACAACACATTTCCACAAAATATAAAAGTGTTAACCGGTTAACGCCCTGGGTTAACCGGTTAACGCAGGCAAAACAGCAGTTCCTGCGCTAACACAAGGCAGAATGCAGAGTTTCCGCATTTTCTGCCGTTGGAGGACTTCCGGACCTCCGATTCAATTTCCGTAAAAAGCTATGCGTTCGGGGGAACACGACTCACACGACTACGGACTCAATTTCAGTTTTCAACACAACTTATCAACACAATTATTCAGCATTCAACAAATCCCAATTAGGGTCAATTCAACGGTTTATCACTACCCATGACATGTTAATCTATAATACCCATTAAACGACGATAAACCCCCCTTACCTGAGATAATCCGGCAATCTCTAAGCTTCGAGCTTTTCCGTTCTTCAACCTTTGCTCTCTAGCTCTTCCTCTTTGCCTTTTCTCCACCTTTCACCTTTCAGCCGCTTCTCTGTTTCACGTGAAAATTCTTTACCAATACTGAAAACCCTTTTTCCTTATTCCAACTTATATATTTTCCAATAATTATTATTCCAAATAAGAATAATAATAATAATCCAATAAATTCAATTTATTTAATTAAATTAATAAATATATTATTAACTTAATTTAAATAATTCTCTTATTTTATTCGGGGTGTTACACACACCACCCCAACCCAACAATGAAGCATCACAGTAAACCTCAAATAGTTCTGACGGACTCGGTAATATCAAAATAGGAGCAGTAGTCAACCTTCTC
This sequence comes from Lathyrus oleraceus, assembly GCF_024323335.1. Classification (NCBI taxonomy): domain Eukaryota; kingdom Viridiplantae; phylum Streptophyta; class Magnoliopsida; order Fabales; family Fabaceae; genus Lathyrus; species Lathyrus oleraceus. The sequence goes on along the minus strand of NC_066579.1, from coordinate 278,180,669 downwards.
TTTAACTCTTGGAAACCTTCTTCACATTTTGAGTCCCAAACAAACGCTTGCCCCTTTCTAGTCAACATCGTCAACGGTAATGCCAACTTAGAAAATCCTTCAATGAACTTCCTATAATAACCTGCAAGTCCAAGAAAACTCCTTATCTCAGAAACTGACTTCGGAGCTTCCCATTTAGATACCGCTTCTATCTTAGAAGGATCAACAGCAACACCACCTCTTGAAATCACATGACCAAGAAAACTAACCTCTTCTAACCAAAATTCACACTTGGACAATTTAGCAAATAACTTCTTTTCTCGTAGAACTCCTAAAACTACTCTCAAATGCTCAGCATGCTCTTCTTCAGATTTCGAATACACCAAAATATCATCAATAAACACCACAACAAACTTATCTAGGTACGGATGGAAAATCCTATTCATATACTCCATAAATACTCCAGGCGCATTAGTCACACCAAAAGGCATTACAGAATACTCATAATGTCCATACCTTGTTCTAAAAGCAGTCTTCTGAATATCCTCAGTTTTCACACGTATCTGATGATATCCCGACCTCAAATCTATTTTGCTGAATACACTCGTACCAACCAACTGATCCATCAAATCATCAATCCTCGGCAAAGGATACCGATTCTTGATCGTCACTTTATTCAGTTGCCTGTAGTCCACACACAACCTCATAGTACCTTCTTTCTTCTTAACCAATAACACTGGTGCACCCCACGGTGACACACTCGGACGAATAAATTTCTTATCCAACAGATCTTCTAACTGACTCTTCAATTCAGTTAACTCAACAGCAGACATACGGTACGGAGCCATCGATATCGGCCTAGTACCAGGTACCAAATCAATAGAGAACTCAACTTCACGCTCTGGTGGTAATTCATTCACTTCTTCCGGAAACACATCAGGAAAATCACACACCACAGCTAGATCGCAAATCACCAGTTTATCTTTAGCCTCCAAAGTCGCTAACAGCATAAACAACTCTGCCCCATCTGCTACTGCCTCATTCACCTGCCTCGCCGATAGAAACAAACTCTTTCCTTCCTCAATCTCAGGAAAAATTACAGTCTTGTCAAAACAGTTGATAGAAACTCGGTAAAACACCAACCAGTTCATACCCAAGATAACATCGATCTGCACTAGTGGAAGACACACTAGGTCCATCCCAAAGTCTCTACCAAAAATACTCAAAGGACAATTTAAACAAACTGAAGTAGTAGTCACTGAACCCTTCGCAGGAGTATCAATCACCATACTTCCAAGCATCTCAGATATCTCTAACTTAAGTTTCACAGCACAATCCAAAGATATAAAGGAATGAGTCGCACCTGTGTCAATAATAGCTACAAGAGGAAAGCCATTAATATAACACGTACCTCGGATCAAACGATCATCTGCAGAAGTCTCAGAACCCGATAAAGCGAAGACCTTGCCTCCCGACTGGTTCTCTTTCTTCGGCTTAGGACACTGTGGGCTAATATGACCCACCTCTCCACAGTTGAAACATGTCATAGTCTTCAACCGCTACTCTGCAGCCAAGTGACCACCTTTGCCACACTTGAAACACTTCTTCTCAGCACTGGTACACTCATGGAAACGATGTCCAGCCTGACCACATCTATAACACTTAGCAGGGGCACTGGAGTCTCCCCCACTAGGCCTCTTCATCCCACTCTGTCTCTGGAAACCTTTGCCAGCTGCATACGGTTTCCCATGATCATTTTGATTCTTGCCTTTCCTATCAACCCTTTGCTGATAGCTCTCTGCTCTAGCCTTGGAATCCTGTTCAAAAATCCTGCAACAGTCAACCAAATCAGAAAACACTCTAATCCGCTGATACCCAATAGCCTGCTTGATCTCGGGACGCAACCCGTTCTCAAACTTCACACACTTTGAAAATTCCCCAGTAGCCTCGTTATAGGGAGTGTAATACTTCGACAGCTCTGTGAACTTAGCAGCATACTCAGTAACAGACTGATTGCCCTGCTTCAATTCAAGAACTCTATCTCTTTCTTTCCTCTAACATCCTCTGGAAAATACTTCCTCAGGAATCTCTCTCGGAACACTGCCCAAGTGATCTCAGCATTCCCAGCAGATTCCAACTCAGTGCGGGTAGCAACCCACCAATCATCTGCTTCTTCTGACAGCATATGCATACCGAACCTGACCTTCTGGTTATCGGCACACTCAGTCACTCGGAAGATTCTCTCTATTTCCTTCAACCACTTCTGAGCGCCATCTGGATCGTATGCTCCCTTGAACATTGGAGGATTGTTCTTCTGGAACTCACTCAATTGACGAGCAGCTCCCATTCCCACAACATTCGGATTTCCTCCAAGTACTCCAGCTAGCATACCCAGAGCCTCAGCAATTGCAGCATCATCTCTACCTCTTCCAGCCATCTCTATTCTGAAAACCCAACAAGCTAAAACAATAAGTACTGATAGGGTTACACAACACCTATCCCGTACAGGGAAACAGAATAATTACGACTCGACTCGACCGACTATGCTCTGATACCACTAATGTAACACCCTTCTAAAATACCCCAAATATTTAATTAAAATAATAAAAATATCAATCAGAGTAATTATGCCCTGAAGGGTGTCACACAATCATTTCACACCAATCATCAAAATATCCTGTCATGCTCATTTATTTAATCAAAATAAGACATTTTTGCATAAATCGCAGCGGATACAAAATAACAACATTCAAATCATGTACTACATTACATGTAAAGTTGTTCAACAACCAAAATAAAACATAGTAAAACATCCCATCCCGATGTTACATCTACCAGAGCATGACCCACTAAGGACTACACTAGACTCCCAGGACTAGCTTCTATTCAATCACTGCTCGTTACCTGAAAACATAGTTGTAAGGGTAAGTTCCTCAATCGATATAATAAGCATTATAAAATATCATGTAATGCTAAGTAATATAACACATATCATCACCCTAATCAGATTACACATATTCAGCAACGGCAATATCAACTCATAATCATCACCATCATCATACTCAAACTCAAAACAACCATAAAACACACGTATAATATTGGAATACATCCATTCATATTATACGCCATACATTCATATATTATGCAATGAGACTCCATGCATGCGGTACCGACTACTCGTGAACATATAGTTCAACCTCACCGACCAAATCCAGGTACGACTACCAAGCTCACTAGTCCCACTCATCTGAGACCTAGTGACTCACATCACTAATTCCTCACCATGGGAATTAGCTACCACCCCAAGGGCTATGCTATGCACGCTAAATCACCTAGCATGCAAACATCAACAACAATCCACAATAACTCATCACTAATTCCTCACCATGGGAATTAGCTACCACCATAAAGGCCACAACATGCATGCTAATCACCTAGCAATGCTACATCATCAACAACAATTCAAGAATAGATATATGCTCACACTCTAAGCCATAAAACAGTCTATTCACAAATGCACACATAACTGATACATTCACAGCATCATGCATACCATCACACATCATCAGTATTTTATCACATAAGCATATCATATCATGCCAAATAACAACCAAAGTATTAGCACACTCTACTAATACCTATACTACTCAAAACAACGGGAAATGATCCCTAATATACCATACATCATCTGAATTACGTTACTCAACTGAACAGTTAAAAACTGCACAACAACAGCTCAGGAAAATCACAATCCTGTCCATACGCGTATTGCCTAGCCCCATACGCGTATGGCCCATCTCTTGACCAAATCCCATACGCGTAACACCATCTCATACGCGTATGCTACGCGTACCACTTCCCCATACGCGTACCAACAGAGACCAATCTACGTTCAAAACATCATCTTCCTCATCCATACGCGTATTGCCTAGTGCCATACGCGTACCATGCCATCTCATACGCGTATTGCCTAGTGCCATACGCGTATGACCAGAAACCAGAATTCCAGATCTGCTATGGCTTTCTCTGCTACGAGATCTATCCAATTCAACCTTCTACAGTCCAATTTTACACAATAATCGTTCATATCATCTAACACGAATTATAACCTATTCGATCTCACAAATCCTAACACTATTGCATCTAATTCCTACGAATTTCCTCTCAATTGTAACCCAATTTCGTTCATCCAAAGAGTTCACAATTTCATCATAATTATCCAATTCAGAGGTAAATCAATGGTTTATCACTACCCAGTACATATTATCCCATAATACCCATTAAACGATGATAAACCCCCCCTTACCTGAGTTAATCCGGCGAATCTTTAAGCTTCAAGCTCTTCCTCCCTTCAACCCTTGTTCTCTGGCTCTCTTTGCCCTTTTCCACTTTCTGTCTCTTTTCCCTTTTCACGTGAAAATGAACCTTTTTACTAAATGAGACCTTTTCTAAATTCCAACTTTTATCCCAATAAAATAATAACCCAATAATAGTAATTCCAATAATAATAATAATTCCAATTATTTAATTAAATTAATAAATATGTTATTAACTCAATTTAAATAATTATCTTATTTTATCGGAGTGTTACACCAACCATGGTGAAAAGTGGCTTAAAAATAAATAAAAACAAAAATGTATGTGCTAGGATCCGAACTCATGACCAGACACCACTTTTCACCATGATTGGTACCTACAACAATTGTGAAATGTCTTTTAGTAAATACCAAAAAAAAATGCCCCCCAAAAATTATTACCACGGTTAATAGGAAGACCGTTATAAAATGGGTATTACGAAAGGTCTATTTTGTAGAGGTGAGCTATCTAACCTCCAAAAAGAGGTGGATTAATTGTTTGGTATTAAGGAGGAGATAGACATCCATGGAGCACCCTCTGAGTTGGTTGTCATAATGGCAGATGTTCCTTCTTGTATTTCAAGGATCGACGTGGCCATAAAGAAAGAGAAATATGTTAGCTCTGAATAGATAAATACCTACCACGATGAGTTGTCTCGATTAGAAGAGGATCTCACTTCATATACCAATGAAGGTTTCAGAGATTTTTCTTTCAAGAAGGATTTGAAAATTGTTACCAATTTAGTCGACAAGACATCAAGAATAAGTCTAGAAGTCGCCGAGCCTCCAGTGACCTCATAGACACATGACTATTTCCCTTCATCTTGAAGGAGGGGAGAGGTAGCCACACTCATCCAGAAGTCTTCCGCCCTTAGTAGAGGTAAAGGTATTAAGAAGACACTTCAGTCCTGTAATGAAAGAATAGTCCCCTTTTTGCTCGTATCCTCAATAGCAGGATTCTATTATTATTGAGAATACGCCAAAGATCCATAACTACGACGAAACCGAGGAACTGGAAAAACATGTTAAGCATGTAGTGCCGCCTAGACTAATACCACTCCCATGGAGTTTTAAAGTGCAAACTCTTTAAACTAACTTTGACTGGGTCAACAATTACTATGTTCAATTCCTTTTTTGACAGAAGTATGGATTCCTGGATAGACCTATGTAAGGCCTTCAATGCCCATTTCAACACCATAAAAAGATAACCCATAACCAGGTCGTACTCAGTGGATCACCCACGGTAAGAAAGAAACCATGCGTAAATGTATTTATTGCTTTAACTAGATGGTTATGGCGCGAGGTATCAAATAAAAGTTTTAAGTGATGGATTTTTTAGAGGGGTATGAGGCTAGATTGTCTATTTCGGGAGAAGTTAGGATGCAAGGAGGCCCACAACTTTAAAGACTTGCTGAGTAGGGTGAAACCTTACATTACCTATGGTGAGAAACTATTGGCCATGGTGATCATTTGTGGCCCAGGAAACATTAGATCTAGTCGGCCATCAGAGAAAGATATTGGTCGACCTAAAAGAGAATGCGAGTGCAAACCTCGCTTCCTGTTTGATGCCTACACTCACTTTAACACTCGACGAGAGAGAATTTAGAAAGAATGTGTGAACACTGAGTTTAAAGAAGTCAAGATCAGGAACCCATATGCGGTATAAGAATTCCCCCGAGAAGATAAATCTAAGTACTATATTTACCATAAAAGTCATGACCACAACAGAACAAATTGCATCCAGCTTGAAGATGAAATTGAGGGACTAATCAATAAAGGATGACTAGTTGTCGTGCAACAAAAAATACAGAGTCGCCACCGAATTTTATTTATTCCAAAGGAAAGGGAAAATAGAGATAAAACCCCAAGAGAATGATCTTCTCAACCAAGAGCATATACGGAAGTCGGTTATGCAAGGGGAAGGTATTATCACCTCTCACATTCGTTGTACTCAACAGGAACGACTTTGCTTATTCTTCATGCATAAGAATATTATTATCTGAAGGTTACCTTCTATCGATTAATGGAGTAAAACAAGAGTGAAAATTAGTTTGAAAAAGAAAATAATTATTAATGTGCTCGCCAAAGTTTCGAACCCTTGTGCCTATGTATCCTCATTCATGCAATAAGCAAGTCAGAGCTCCGCATTTCTGATCATAAAATGGAGTATTTTTTGGTTGTTTTTAATAGACATTGTTAATGTTTTCATACTAGCGATTAAATCTGCTTGTATGCTCACGTCATGGGAGGGTTTAATGTTTGTTTGTTTGTAGTAGAATGGACACGATTGGATCATATTCTAGCAGTTAAACATTACTTGTATGCTCGCGCATGAGAGGCTCAAGCTTCGTTCACATTAGAACAAAAGTAACATGCCCTTTCTAAAAAGGAAGGTTTTGAAATATGACCTAAGGAAGAAATTGGATTTGATTGGTCGTGGTTGATTTTAGTACAGAGACAACTATCAGACCATAAGCTAGGTACGACCGACAATCTAAATACTCGGGAGTTGAGAGGACAATTGCATCCTAACCCTTCTTTTTCATCCAAAATATTTTTGATTATGAAATGGTTTGGTGAGTTTACTAATTGGTACTTAGAGGAAGAAAATTATCTAACCCTTGGCTATGTACGACCAACAATCAGAACACTCGGATGTTGAGATGACAATGGCATCCTAACCATTAATTATATTTCTCTCTTAGAGCACCAGATTGAACACTTTTTATTATTAAGTGTTTTGAGGAGGAAGTCAAGTAATCATGCCACAAGCTAAGTATGACCGACAACCCAAGTACTTGAGTGTTATGCACAAGTACGTACACCCCACCTTTGCATTCCAGGTTTTTGAGAAAAGGTTTAAAAAAAAGGCACTTCACGTTGGATCAAGCGTTTGGAATTTATTGTGAAGAATGAGATTTAGATAAAGGTAGGGGCAGGTTAAGAAGTGAGAGATGGGAGAATATAATGAGTAATGCAATGGATAATGATGGTGAGGTACTTGACATTAGATCAAGCACTCGCGTTGCTGTGAAGTGAATTTGATTTGGAAACCACTTGACGTTGGATCAAGTGTGATTTTTTGTCTTTTGAAAATTGTCTTTTTATTGTTTGATTATTTATTTATTTATTTCGCATGCATTGAAACCATTAAAGGAAATATACACCTAAGCTATTTCACTTTCATGGGGAAGGGGGATGGTACCAAACAATACAAGGAAATGTAATGGAATCCATACATGTTATAAACCAAATATCATGCCTAAAACAATTAAGTGGCATGGCATCCTTATGTAAAAGCATACAATACAAGACCAATGATAAGTGTAAGCAATGGTGATAATTGGAACAAAATATAGGTTAAGCTTGAAGTCACATGATCCAAGTAAACACACAAGATAAATGGAGTTAGAATGAGATCAATATAAATGAAAAAACAATGCATCAAAGTAAGCACATTCAATGGAATTTTTAACCAAATGGGAAATGAATCAACATGGCCAATTAATGAACCTTATTCACATGAACATGATGGGAAATGATATCTACCCTACGCATATTATTAAGACAAATTAAAATGGCATTTTGAATTTTACAAGAATCATAATCCAATAGTCAATTTGAACGGAAATCCATAAAATGATCATAAATGAAATTTAAAAACCAAACATGATATAAAAACATGGAATCAAATCAACAAGAGAATCAATATGACATATCAAACAATACCATATTCTAACCTAATATAATCCCTAAGCTAAGCATATTGATCAAGGTATCTAACATGGTGACTAAATGTAAATCAAAATCATGATTATATTCACTATAAAAACATTATCAAAAAGTCATTAAAACCTCAATGAGAAAATCAAAGTCCCTCCACCTGAGCTCTTACTCCCTCCGCCGCGCCAAAGGTCATCTCCGACGGTGGAGAATCTTCAATGAGAAATATTAAAACCTCATCCTATTCCATTTTATGACCTAAATCCGAAAATCAAAGTGTTAGTGTCCAATTCCCTCTGAGAAACTTGAATCGAAAAAAAAGATGAAGAAACGTAATAATTTAAAACCAAAATTAAATCCTACACTCTCGGAGTCAAAGCCTTCAAGGTTAGGGTTTTGACTCCTCACATATTACGCCACATGATGGTATCCTCTATGCAGTGAATCGATGAAGATGGTGAAGAACTTACCGGAGCAGCGTCGGAGTTAGGTATGAAATCCTTTATAGATATTTAAAGTCATTCTCTTCTTCTTCTTCCTTGCTTTTCTCTTCTTCTTCCTTTTTCTTTTGTGCCCGAGTGTTGATTATGAGAGGGAGTTCATGTGAGAGAGAGCTCTAAGTTTAAGTGAGTTTAATGGAGAATGTGAAGTGTGTGATGAATGAAGAGAGTGAAATCTAAAGCTTAGAATGAAAAAAATCCAGGAAGAAGGTGAAGCTTGATGTTAATTTATAGAGGTAGAGAATGAGTTAACAAAAGATTGAACTATGTTAGTTCAATTAGTTGGAATTGGTTCAAGTTAGTTAGTCCTTATGTAACAATTTTAGAATCAATTAGGAGTGAAAATGAAAGTTAGTTAGGAGACTCAATTTTCTGTTAGTGAATAAGAAATGTTAAACTACTTTAGTGGTGAATTGTTAGTTATTAGGATGTTAAGTTAAATTCAGTTATTTATCAGTTGAGAGTTATATTAGAAGTTATCAAGTAGTTAATGATTAATAGGTTAGTTGTATGAATGTTAATTGGCTGAACTGTTAATCGAAATGGTTAATAGGTTAGTTGTATATATGTTAAATTTGATTTTTACTATTAAATTGAAATGTTAAGTTAGATTCTTATGTGGCATTACTATGTGAATGGTTAGATGGTTGTTTGGATTTAGTGAATGGTAATGATTGAATGGACTGTTGTTGGTGCTTCCTTGATTAGAAATGATTGCACTGCTATGTCAGGTTTATTTTGTGAGTTGTTATGCATTACCTTGCTTGGTTTTGATGCTTTGTGTTGTATGTTATTTCATGTCATGAATTCTTGGCTATCTAGTGTTGTTGGTGCATGTAATATGTTAGCTGCTAGTGAATTGGTTAGGTTAGTTAGGAAATTATGTTTGCAATGGTAGAAATGTGTAAGACCCCAATTTTTACCCTAAGATCCTCAAGCTACCCCATCATATGCATTAGCTTTGGGATCACACCTCGGCATCCTCCTTACCCATCATTCATTGGGTTTGCATTGGGAGAGATCACCAAGAAAATTTGACTATATCATACTTTGTTTTTCATTATTTACTAACCAAAATGCCAAAAACATGGCTATGTATAGTTCAATTCTTTTGTAGGTAGTGTGTATGTTAACCTATGCCCCATCAAGCTCATATTTAGGGTTTGAAACCCTCAATGCAAGGATACTAATCAAGAGATGCTTTACATTGACTCTAGTCATCATATTTGGATCCCCATGATCTTCACACATAATTTTGATTAAGAAATCATCAAGAGTTTGAGGCCTGTTTGTCTTGAAAACCCTACTTCATCTGGGTATCTTGTGTGACTTCCTCAGTAAGTCTCTTCACCATTTGATCAAATATTGCAAGGGATACTTCATATTACATCATCTTATGCATATATGATCTTACATGAGTCCAAGAGATCAAGAGAATTTCAAGTTTGCATGTTGGTTCATGGTGGTTGACCAGTGAAAGTCAACTGGTCAAAACTGGGGTTCCTTAGACCCTATCTCCTACATTTTTGGTCATATGGGGGGGGGGGAGACATTTTTGGTCAAAGTTTTCATGTCCAATTCCCTCTGAGAAGCTCGAATCGAAAACAAAAGATGAAGAACCTTAATAATCTAAAACAAAAATTAAATCCTACACTCTCGGAGTCAAAGCCTTCGAGGTTAGGGTTTTAACTCCTCCAATATTACGCCACATGATGGTATCCTCTATGCAGTGAATCGATGAAGATGGTAAAGAACTTACCGGAGCAGCGCCGGAGTTAGGTATGAAATCCTTTGTAAATCTTGAAAGTCTCTCTCCTCTTCTTCTTCCTTGCTTTTCTCTTCTTCTTCCCTTGTTCTTCCTTACTCTTATCTTCTTCTTCCTTGTTCTTTTGTGCCCGAGTGTTGATTATGAGAGGGAGTTCATGTGAGAGAGAGCTCTAAGTTTAATTGAGTTTAATTGAGATTGTGAAGTGTGTGATGAATGAAGAGAGTGAAATCTAAAGCTTAGAATGAAAAAAATCCAGGAAGAAGGTGAAGCTTGATGTTAATTTATAGAGGTAGAGAATGAGTTAACAAAAGATTGAACTATGTTAGTTCAATTAGTTGGAATTGGTTCAAGTTAGTTAGTCCTTATGTAAGAATTTTAGAATCAATTCGGAGTGAAAATGAAAGTTAGTTAGGAGACTCGATTTTCTGTTAGTGAATAAGAAATGTTAAACTATTTTATTGGTGAATTGTTAGTTATTAGGATGTTAAGTTAAATTCAGTTATTTATCAGTGGAGAGTTATATTAGAAGTTATCAAGTAGCTAGTGATTAATAGGTTAGTTGTATGAATGTTAATTGGCTGAGCTGTTACAAAATGGTTAATAGGTTAGTTGTATGTATGTTTAATTTGATTTTTACTATTAGATTGAAATGTTAAGGTAGATTCTTATGTTGCATTTCTATGTGAATGGTTAGATGATTGTTTGGATTTAGCGAATGGTAATGATTGAATGGACTGTTGCTAGTGCTTCATTGATTAGAAATTATTGCACTGCTATGTCACGTTTATTCTGTGAGCTGTTATGCATTACCTTGCTTGGTTTTGATGCATTGTGTTGTATGTTATTTCATGTCATGAATGCTTGGCTATCTAGTGTTGTTTGTGTATGGAATGTGTTAGCTGCTAGTGAATTGGTTAGGTTTGTTAGGAAACTATGTTTGCAATGGTAGAAATGTGTAAGATCCCAATTTTGGGATCACACCTTGGCATCCTCCTTAACTCTCATTAATTGGGTTTGAATTGGGAGAGATCACCAAGGATATTTGATTGTATCATACTTTGTTTTTAATTATTTACTAACCAAAATGACAAAAATATGTCTATGTATAGTTTACTTCTTTTGTAGGTAGTGTGTGTGTTCACCTATGCTCCATCAAGCTCATATCTAGGGTTTGAGACCCTCAATGCAAGGATACTAATCAAGATATGCTTCACATTGACTCTAGACCTCATATATGGATCCCCATGATCTTCACATATCATTTTGCTCAAGAAATCATCAAGAGTTTGAAGCTTGTTTGTCTTGGAAACCCTATTTCATCTGGGTATCTTATGTGACTTCCTCAGCAAGTTTCTTCACCATTTGATCAAATATTGCAAGGGATACTTTATATTACATCATCTTATTCATATACGATCTTACATGAGTCTAATAGATCAATAGAATTTCATGTTTGCAAGTTGGTTCATGGTGGTTGACTAGAGAAAGTCAACTGGTCAAAACTGGGGTTCCTTAGACCCTATCTCCTACAATTTTTGTCATATGGAAAGGATTATAACAGAAACGTTACTCCTTATGACATTACAAACAACTTTCATTTTTAGGTCAAGATAGTTGTGCTTGTAAAGTCATTTTTGACGGTGAAAGATTATATGTCATTTTGTCTGAACCCTAATTAGGAGGTCAACTTCAAAGGACCATAACTTGCTCAATTTTTATGAGTTGAAATCCATTCAAGTTTCATGATCAAATTCAAGACGTCCTCTCCAACTTTGAGTCTTTGAATAAATCCAAATTCAACTTGAAAATGTATGTGCCAAGAGGAAACATTATAGGTCATTTTGTGCCATAACTCCTTCATGCCAAATCCAAATGAGATCAAATTTGTGACCATATTAAAGAGGTTTGAAAGAGAAAAAACTTTGATGAAGGAACCTTTTCCATTTGAAACCCATAAAAAAGTTATTCAAGGTGGAATAAGTGAAAATTTGACTTGGTACTTAGAAACGTTTCAAATATGTTTGATTTTCCAAACTTCCACCTCAAAATTCATTATGATCCAAGCTTCAAATGGAAAAGTGTTCAACATGAAAGTTGTTCCCCTTGATCTCACCTTCCAAAAAAGTCCAAGATCATCTCATTTGACCTAGAATTATAGGACTTGCGCATGGGTTCCTTTCAAGGGCTCATTTGGATTAAATTCACATTCACATTTCATTCTCCATTGCATGATCACATGACATGATTTCAGCAATCGACATGAGGAATTTTGGATCTGATCATATCATTTCATGGGCCTATCACATGCCCATGCAAGCATGCAAGTGAATTTCTATTTTTGGTCAATTTTGGAAATGTGTAGAAAGCAAATGCCTATAAGACCCTCATTACTTAGTATTGAGGACACCTTGCCCAAGATTTGAACTTGCAATCCAAACACTCACCATTAGAGGATAATCTTGAAGTTTTTCATTTGAAAATCGAGTTTCAAATCTCCCTATGTTTTGAGATTCAAACTCCAAGAGTCCAAGCCTTTCCTTGATCCAATTCAACTTCTGCAATCTTCTGAAGTCAAGCCAAGGACAATTGGAAGCAAAATCAAGCAAGTTTGAAGCCTACTCTAAGGTGATTTTCCAGAATTTTCATCTCTTTGATTCTCTCTCAATTCTTCACCATTCTTTGTGATTTTTGGTTGGCTGAAGTCTTACCAATGTAGGAAACAAGATTGAGTTGCTTTGAGGTCAAATCGAAGCAACTGAGTTCATGATCCTCAAAATTCAAATCCCTGTATCTTTTTATATACTTGGAATTTGAGAAAATTAAGGTCAGATTCGTGATCCTGAGCATTTTCTCTTTGAAATAGTGTCCTTGTTTTACATTTTCCAATGAGATGAGGTTGGACCAGTCCGGTGGAGGTCACCGGAGAAGATGACCATAACCCTAACTCCGGTGGTGTGTTGGAACATCTCCTGGCCATTTGATCATGATTGAATGTTATAATCTGGACCGTTGCATTTGATTACCACGCGTACAACAAGTTGACTTGAGTCCATCATAGAAGCTGCACGTATGGCCATCAGATCTGCCACCTCAATTAATGAGGGAGATTTGATGGCCCTTGTTTTTTCTATTTTTATTTTAATTATTATTTTTATGTTTAATCCTTTTATTTTATTTAATTCAAATTAATTTCATTTTTAATCGAAAAAATATGGGACTTTCACCAAAAATCTTTAAATATTTTTCTCTTTCATATTCTGAATTAAAATTATTTTTCGGATTAATTTTGATATTTTTCATAAATTAAATGTTTTTGTGCATATTTTTAATTGTTTAAAAATACTTCTGACTTTTTAAAACTCAGGAATTTTTTTGTCAAAGGTCCTTCGACCTTGGTTGACCTAGGATAAATCTTTTGGCCATTTATTTCGTGTTTTGCAGAGATTTTAGGTTTGACCAAATTAAATTGTATTTTAACTCATTTTAAAATTTATTTATAATTGATTAAATGTGTAAAAATCATGTTGAGCCATTTTTATGGTCTTGTGATGTTTGACTATTTGTTTGGGCATTGGTCAAGGTTGATTTGACTTTTGTTGGACCAAAACCATTGGATTCAGGGGATTGATGAAATGTACATTTCATCTCCCAAAATGAATGGATGGTTTTGATTTGATAAAATCCTCCCTTGATCAATTTGTGTTTCTATCTTCCCCTCCCTCTTCATCTTCATCCCTATTATTTCCCATTCCGTCATTTGACCAATGAAATCTTTAATGTCTTAAGGCTAATTGGTTCATCAATGACCTTGTGTCAGATGAACCAATACAAGTATGACCAAGATAGGTCCATCCCTCTTGATATTTTCTTTTAATGTGTGGTATGTTTTAGGAGTGTGGTTCTTCATGCCAAATCTCTAACATGCATTAACATCTAAATTATGGCCCGACCTCAGATAGTTGTGACTTTTACATGGGTCTAATTACGATTGCTTAACATAGAGCTAAATTTGACCCTAAAGGCATAACATTCTAGTAAGTGAGATTGTAAGTCTCACATTCTCCATGGTATTGTGTGAAAACTTGACCTTTTTTCTTTTCATGAGAGCTAGTGGCATACTTGTGGAATTATCCAAGTTGGAGCCCTTCTCATGGAAAATGTCTTGGTTTAAGGATCCATACTTGTGAATGGATGGTTGAGTGTTCTCAAAGAATGACTTAATCAATAAAAAATACCATTAACACTTGACTAACTTTTGACTGAAATTTGACTAACTCTTGTTAATATTGCTTTACTTTCAAGTCATTTACTTTATGCAATTTAAATTTCAATCATTTATCATTCATTCCCATTTACATTCCATTTAACTTGTTTATGTTTATGTCATTTTCATTTTGCTCATTTGAGCCATATCTTATGATTGTATATATTGTTTGTGCATTTTGATTTTGTTTGTTTCTTAGGACCTTAAAGTACTTAATAATAACAAAAACCCTAAAAGTGACTAGTGGACTATTGATCTGGATCTGAAGTATTGGACTTAGGATTAGGCAATATTCCATGTGCAAAAAGGACTTGGCCAATGCCAACATTTTGAGACCAAGCTATTATAAATTGAGCCTTCGTATGGTGCAAGCCTTAGACTTTGTTTGATTTTATCTGCTACTTTGTCTTGGTGCTAATTGTTATTTTGATCTTGTGTCTAATGCTTTGTTCTGAGTTGATCAAGGAATATTTCATATGATACATGAGAAGACAAAGAAGACTGCTAGCACCTATGCACACATAAAAAAGGGCTCCCTAGGAGTACCTAGGACACGTTGGATGCTAACACCTTCCCTCTGTGTAACCAACCCCCTTACTTGTAATCTCTGACATTTTATTAGTTTTGATTTGAAAACTTCTTATCTTTGGTTTTTTTTCGTACTTTTCCTTTTTCCTTTGGAAACAATAAAAACACGGTGGCCGCTCTGATTTTATTAACGTCAAGTTTATCCATAGCTTGATGGTCATGAATTTAACGCTACAAAAATTAAGTGGCGACTCTGTTAGGGAGTAGTCCTTAGTGGGTTTAGCCTACTTTTTTTATGTGTATATATTTGTATATTTGATGTTTGAATATTTGTTTGTATGATATAATTTGTCTGTTGTGCTTGGTGATCTCTGAGTGGTGAGATAAGTTCTAACCCAAACTTGAGTGCGATTAAGATAGGAGGACGGTATAGTCATGTTCAACTTGTGTGGTTTAGTCCTTAACAAGTTGACTTGAGACCCATTTACTCAGTGGAGGCCCTTTTGGAGTTACTAATGTCACACAAGTCATTTGTGGATAGGCATTACTTTCTCTGATTTGGGGTCCGAGAAGTTGAGGACCGTAGAACATTTAACCCAACTTGGCCTATTTAGGACGTAGTGCGGAGGCTGATAATAGTTGTTACGTGATAACAATCATCCTAACAGTTGTTACGTTCGAACAATCATCCTAACCTATAATATCTGATAGATGTGATTAAGACTCTGGGAACTTCTTAGAACATGATCTAGATGTTTTTATAATTAGTACACTCCTTTAGGATGGTTCTTAACCTGACTCCATGCTCGTGACTCGCAACAAGCCCTTTGATTCTTGGTTGATCCGATCAAGTCTTGTCAATATCAATGGAACTTGGGTGCTGATTAGGTGAAAACCATAATCCACCAAAATGGATGATTGATCTTGATGATGACTTAATCCATCCCTTGACCTTTGTTTGTGCTCGCCTTATGTATGATCCCTTGGACTTCAGACCATGGATATTGGACGAAGGAACATTAAGAAGTACAGTTTCAAATGTCCTGATTTGAAAGAGTTAAGGAAGTTTCCATCTTTTGTATTAGATCCCTTGGACTTCAAGAAATGTCATGGGAATCTTTTATCTGTGTTATCTGCTGATGTGGTTGAAGGACTTCTACGTGTTTTGGTTCAGTTCTATGACCCTCTCTACTGATGCTTCACTTTTCCTGATTATTAGCTTGTACCTACAATAGAGGAGTATGCCCATCTCTTGGGAATACCCATACCTTTTAGTGGATTGGAAGAGATTCCCAGATCTCATGTCATAGCTGAAGCTCTGCATCTGAAGTAATATGAGATTGATGCTCATTTGGTAAAAAAAGGAGGTATTCTTGGGTTGAGTTCTGAGTTCCTCATTGGTAAGGCTACCGTCTTTGCTCAAGCCGTTAGTATGGATGCTTTTGAAGCCATATTTGTTCTACTCATTTATGGTCTAGTTATGTTCCCTAACATTGATGATTTTGTTGATGTTAACGTCATTAGAATCTTCTTGATTGGGAATCATGTTCCTACTCTGTTAGGTGACATGTATTTATCTTTGCATTTGAGGAGTTATAAAGGTGGTGGAACTATTGTATGTTGTGTTCCTCTTTTGTACAAGTGGTTTATTTTACACTTGCCTCAGACGTCTGCTTTCTTGAAGAACCAGCAATGTCTATGGTGGTCTCAAAGACTTATGTCCCTCACTAATGAAGATATTGTTTGGAATGACTCTGCATTGGGTAGCTTGGATATTATTGACAGTTATGGTGAGTTCTCTAATGTGTCTCTCATTGGTACACAAGGAGGAATCAACTATAACCCTGCTTTGGATCGTCGTTAACTTGGGTTCCCCTTGAGAGATAAACCTAATAACACTCAGTTATAAGGTCTTTTCTATCAAGACGGTAAAGATCCCCAACATTTGAAGAAGAGGATGGTGCATGCATGGAATAATGTGCATAGGAAAGGAAGATCCGAGCTTGGTCCGTGCAACAGTGTGGCTTTGGAAGCTTACACTATTTGGGTGAAGAAGAGAGCTTTGGAGATGAAGATGTTGTATGCTTGTGAAAGACCTATGTCTTTGGTTGTGGCTGAGCCATCAACTCTGCCTAACCAAGATGTAGAGGAGTTGGAATATACACTCACCAATATGAAGCAAGAAAGAGATATGTGGGAAAAACAATTTCGTGCTTTGAGCCGAAAGCATGAAGAGTTGTAGCTTGAGGCGAAAGAAAAAGATGCGCTTATTGAGATTCTTGAGGATCAAGCTATGAAGAGATAGAGAAAGCCAAAGGGTTTACCTTCTTCTAGCATGTCTCAACCTTTCGGTGCTTGGAAGAAGATTGTTGATCAGCTTGTCCTTGAGAAGGCTCAGATGAAGACATCATTTGAGTCCGAGATTCGACGCATCCGAAGGAAGTATGCGCCCCCAACCAAATCATCTGACACCGTTGCTATGTGACCCTTAGGATGATAATTTCCTTTTCTCTTATATTTATATTTTTGTTTTTGAAATTATACTCAGTATAATCCTTCCAAATTTTATGAATAAAAAGAGACTTTATGGTCAATTGAGTTATTGTTATTATTACTATGTTTTCAAATAGAACTTCGTATATTCCTTGAAATTAAACAATAAAAAACATTGCATCTCATGCATCATTTGCATAGCAGGTTTTCTTCTACTAGATGACTTATCAGTTATTCTTTTGTGCTTCAGCCAAGCTGACTCACCGATACAAAACTCGTGCTTATCAACCAAGGATCATGAAACATCTAGAGCAAGAAAACAGAGAGCTGAAGGATGAGATTGCCAGGCTAACGGTGTTGATGGAATCTGTCATTGCTGCATATAACCAATCTTCACCAACTCCCGCAACTCCTTCCTAGAGGAATGTCATTTCTGAGGTTGCCACCTAACATATTCCAGTTACTGCTTCCAATCAATCCGGTCCTTCCATACCTGTTGGATTCCCTTGGGGGATGCCATCCAACTTTATTCCAGAAGGGTATGCGCCCACCTTTGTCTGTCTAACGACATCTAGCCCGGTCATGTCAGTGCAACCTCCTGTTATTCACACTTTTCCTCGTGTGGAGGACACTATCTACCATTCTGAGCCATCTGAAGGTCCAGACATGTTTGAGAAGTTGGACGAGATGAAAGATTTGTTCCTCGAGTTGCACAAAGAGTTGAAGACTTTAAGAGGAAAATATTTGTTTAGGAAGAGTGCTGCTGAGCTCTGCTTGGTCCCCAATGTTAAAATCCCGATGAAGTTCAAGGTCCCCGACTTTGAAAATTATAAAGGGAACACTTTGCCACTAAGCCATCTTGTGACGTATGCTAGAAAAATGTCTACTCAAACTGACAGTTGCTGATTCACTATTTCCAAGACAGTTTGACTGGAGCTGCTTTGAGGTGTTATATGGGTTTGGACAGTGAAAGTTGTAACGGTAAATTCATGATCATCAAGCTATGGATAGGCAAGACATCAAATAACAAGAGTCGTCACCGCGCTTTTATTGTTTCCAAGGGGAAAGGGAAAAGTATGAACAAAACCCCAAAATAAGAAGTTTTCAAATCAAAACTAATAAAATGTCATAGATTACAAGTAAGGGGGTTGGTTACACAGAGGGAAGGTGTTAGCACCTAAAGTGTCCTAGGTACTCCTAGGGAGCCATTTCTTGTGGGCATATGTATTTTGTACAAAGTAATGTTTACAAACAAATAGAATGGGGGATGAGAAAAGAATTTATTAATTATATTTTTGTGTTTGACAAGACCTTCGCACTTGTGCTTACGTACCAACATAAGAATGAGGGATCAAAACCTCGTAGTTCGTGATACAAATTTCAAAATGGATGCATTGCTTTTAATAAAAAGTTAAGTTTGAAAGGCACAAGGGCCTAGAAAATGTTTTGAATGAGTTGGTTCTTTTTGGCTTTTGAAAATTTTAAGTCAAGTATAGTTAAGTTTATTTACAAGTTTGATTTAAGAAAAGAAATTTGGAAGGCAATGGCATAAGGCCAAAGTTTCTAATTTGCAAAGAGTCTAAGTTAAAAAAGACAAGCACAAGCAAAGAAGTTTTTATAAGGAGGGAGAGATTTTGAAATTAAAGAGATGGGGAGGAGATGAAGTAACTAATCCTAAGCATAAATTTAAAAGTTAAGAGTTGAAAAGATCTGACAAATGGGCTACAATCCAATAGGCAAGAATGTCATATAGAAACCCAAATTCCCTTGGACATTAGAATCAAGCAACAAACAATGCATAACATATTAACTTGAAGAGCAAGGCATCAAATAAAGATAGCCACATCCATGCTTTAGCCACTCCATAATCTTCTTCAAGTTGGGCTATGTAGCAGATGAATTTCACAAGTCACAGGTTCAAAATAACAACTTCACAATGATCATGTTGTAGATGAACTCAGATGGATCTTCAATGATGTATCAGATGAAGTTTCAAATTGCAAGCACTTTGTTACATGAAAGTTGGCATTGTCCAAGTCCTTTTGCATATGGATGTTGTCTAAATTCTAAGTCCAATTGTCAAAGATCATACCAACAGTCCAGACAATAGTTTTTTAGGGTTTTTATTCTTATTATGTACATTAATGGTCAAAGACCACACAAGCAAACAAAATATGCACAAACAAGATATATCACACAATATGGTCCAAGTGGACAAAGTGAAAATGACATTTAATATAAACAATTAGAATGGTATGAATAATGGCAAGTGAATAGAGCTTAAACTTAAAGGGAATTAAAAGTAAATGGCTTGAACTTAAATGTTAGTTGTTAATGAATTAGAAGTTAGTATTGCTTTTTATTTCTTTTATTTTTTAAGTCATTCTTTGGAGAACACTCAACCCACTTATCACAAGCATGGATCCTTGAACCAAGACATCTTCCGAAGGAAGGAAAAAAGGCCAAGTTTCCACACAATACCATGAAAGAGGGGAGACTTACAATCTCACTAACTATAATGATATGCCATTTTGTGTCAAAAATTTAGCGCTATGTTAAGCAATCATAATTGGACTCATGTAGAAGTCACAACTATTTGAGGCCGGAGAATAAAATTTTGGTGTTAATGCATGTTAGAGGCATAGTATAATGGACTATGCTCATGAAATATACCACACACAAAAAGAATATGCAAAAGAGGTGGCCTAATCTCATCCATACTTATGTTGATTTTTCAATCAACTAGCCTTAGGACTTTGAGATATCATAGGCCAAATGAAATGGATGCATAAAGAAGGGGAATTAGATGAAGAGGGAGGGGAATAGATCAAAACTCAAATTGGACAAAGGAGGATTTTTACCAAATTAAGATCATTCATTCATTTTGGGAGATGGAATATACATTCCATCAATCCCCTAAATCCAATGATCGTAACCCAGCAAAGTCAAATCAACCTTGACCAAGGACGAACAATACAAGTCAAACTTATATAAACATTTAAAATGGCTCAACACAATTATTTGACATTTATTCTATTTATAAATACTAAAATAATACATTAAATTAAATATGGTTTGTCAAATTCCTAAAACCTCATCAAAACACGAAAGAAATGGCCATGAGATTTATCATAGGTCAAACAAGGACAAAGGACCTTGGAGAATTTTTTTTAGAGTTTTTGGAAACTTGAAAGTATTTTTAAACAATTAAAAATATTCACAAAATCAATGAAATCATGAAAAATATTAATAATGATCCAAAAAATAATTTTAATTCAAAATATGAAAGAGGATTTTATTAAATTTTTTTTGGTGAAACTCATATTTTCTGGATCAATATTAAAATTAATATGAATTAATGAAAATAAAAAAAATTAAACGAAATTAAAATAATAAGAAAAAACGTGGACCACTTGATCTCCCTCATTAATTGTGGTGGCAGATCAAGTGGATGAAAATGCACGCTCCATGATACATTTAAGTCAGCGCACCACACCAATGGTAATCAGAACCAACGTGTGATATTAAAACATTTAAAATGAGATCAATGGCTCAGACTCTGTCCAGCACACCACCGACGCTGGAACTCCGGTCACCTTCTCATGCGAGGCTCACCAGACTAGTTCAGTCATTTCCATCAAAAAAAAATGAAAAAAAGGACATGATCTGAAAGAACAAATGGCGTAGAGCATGAATCTGACCTTAATTTCAACTAACTCCAAATATATAGAAAGATATGAGGAGTTGAATTTTGAGGTGTATCAACTGAGTTGCTTCGATTTAACCTCAAAGCAATTCAATCTTCTTGCCTACATTGGTAGGACTTCAGACCACCAAAGATCCAAGAGAATTGATGATAATTGAGTGAGAATCAAAGAGAAGAAGATTTTTGAAAATTACCTTCAATGCTTTGCAGAACTGGACTTTGCTTGCTTCAAACTTGACTTGATCACACTCGAGGAGCTTGCAGAAGTGGTTTGGCAATGGAACAAAGCTTTGGATCCTGGAGTTTTTTAATCTCTAAACAGTGAGATTCAAACTCAATTTTCAAGTTGAAAATTCTCAGGTTTTCCTTTGAATTGTGAGGTTTCATTTGGGGGGCAAAGTTGGCGCGCAAGGTGTGTTTGAAATGAGCTTCGAGGCCTTGTATTTATAGCATTTGGGATTGATAATTGCACACTTGAAAATTTGCTGAATTTGGCAATGTGATGCACAAGCTTGCATGGGCGTGTACAGGCCCATAAAGCAATCCATTTTGATCCAATTGCAACTGTACTGAAGTTCAAATGATGCTTGAATGGCAAGGCAATGCAATGTGAAGTTTTGGACATTTGACTTTTTCACTTGATGCATACCTGTTAAGACCATGCGTAGCCCTAGCAAACCTCATCCAAAATGCATGAAATAGGACACTTTGGAAAGCTTAGATCAAGGGGAACAAATTTTATGTTGGACACTTTTCCATTTGGGACTTGGATCATGGTGAATTTTGAGGTGGAAGTTTGGAGATTTCAACATGTTGAAATTTTTTCTAAGTGTTAAGTCGTATATCTCAATATTGCACCTCACTTAACTTTTTATGTGAGCTCCAAATGAGAAACGTGTCTTTATCAAAGTTGTATCTATTTCAAACACCTTCAAAATGGTCACCAATTTCATGTCATTTGGATCTAGAATGATAGAGTTATGCATTTTTGAAGTTGAGGAAGATCACTTGTTCAATGGTATAGGGCAAAAATGACCTATAATGTATCCTCATATCACATGCTCATAAAAGTTGATTTAGCTATCACTAAAAACATAAAAGTTGAATTAGACATCTTGAATTTTATTGTGCAACTTGGACATATTTCATATCATAAAAATTGAGCAAGTTATGGTCTTGAGAAGTTGACTTTCAAATTAGGGTTTATACAAAATGACCTATAATGTTTCAACATGTAAAATGACTTTCCAAGCAAACTTAGCTTTAGAATTCAATACAAAAGTTGTTTAGAATGTATTTTAGAGTAACTTTTCTCTTGGAATCATTTTCATATGGGGAAAATTGTAGGCGATAGGGTCTAGGGAGACCCAGTTTTGATTAGATGAATTCGTCTGGCCAACCACCATCAATCAACTTGCTAACTTCCAATTCTCTTGACTTTATAGGCTCATGGTAGATCATATATGCATAAGATGATGAATTTTGAAATGTCTCTTGAGAAATTTGATCAATTGGTGAGATAGCTTGTTGGAGAAGTTACTTAAGATACCCAGTCAAACTAGGGTTTCCAAGGAAAATCACCTCCAAATTCTTGAGGAATGCTTGATCAATATAACATGTAGAGATCATTGAGACTCATATGTGATGCTTTGAGACATTATGAATCAATCCTTGGTTGTGCTCTTAGCTATGAGGGTCTTAAACCCTAGATATGAACTTGATAGATCAATGATGATGATGCCCTACCTACGAAAGAGTTAGGCAAATGCAAAGAAATATTTTTGGTATTTTGGTTAGTAAAATGATGATATACAAGTATGATACAATCACATAGTGCTTGGTGATCTCTCCCAAAGCAAACCCAATGAAAGAGGGGTAAGGAGGATGCCAAGGTATGATCCCAATGCCAATGCATATGATGAAATTGCATGAGGGATCTTAGGGTCAAAATTGGGGTCTTACAAAAGCGTCCGTACTTTCAACGACTTAGGCGAGGTCTTTGTTAAGAAGTACAAGTACAACGTGGATATGGCGCCCGATAGAGACCAGTTGAGGTCTATGTCTCAGAAGGATAAAGACACGTTGGAAGAGTATGCCTAAAGATTGAGGGAGTTGGTGTAGCGGGAAATTCATGATCATCAAGCTATGGATAAGCTAGAGATCAAATAACAAGAGTCACCACCGCGCTTTTATTGTTTCCAAGGGAAAAGGGAAAAAAGTCGAACAAAACCCAAAGTAAGAAGTTTTCAAATCAAAACTAATAAAAAGTCAGAGATCACAGGTAAGGGGGTTAGTTACACAGAGGGAAGGTGTTAACACCCAAAGTGTCCTAGATACTCCTAGGGAGCCCTTTTTGTGTGCATATGTATTTTGTACAAAGTGATGTTAAAAACAAATAGAATGGGGGGATGAGAAAAGAATTCATTAATTATATTTTTGTGTTTGACAGGACCTTCGGTCTTGTGCCTACGTACCAACATAAAAATGAGGGATCAAAACCTTTTTGTTCGTGATACAAATTTCAAAGTGGATACATTGCTTTTAACAAAAATTAAGTTTGAAAGGCACAAAGGCCTAAAATAGTTTGAATGAGTTAGTTCTTTTTGGCTTTTTGAAAGTTTAGGTCAAGTATAATTAAGTTTATTTACAAGTTTGATTTAAGAAAATAAGTTTGAAAATGCAATGTCATAAGGCCAAAGTTTCTATCTTTCTTGCAAAAGTGGTCTAAGTTTAAAACAAAAGTAGCTCACACAAAGAAGATTTTAAAAAATGGAGAGAGAGATTTTGAAATTAAAGAGACGGGGAGAAGATGAAGAGACTATCCTATGTACAAAAATTAAAAGTTTAGAGTTGAAAAGATCTTACCAAGTGGGTAGCAATCCAATAGACAAGAAGGTCAATAGAAACCCAGAATTCCCTTGGACTTTTAGAATCAAGCAACACACAAATGCAAAATTATATTATCTGGAAGAGTAAGGCATCAAATAAATATAGCCACATCCAAGCTTATCCATTCCATGATCTTCTTCAAAATAGCCCATGCAACAGATGAATTCCACAAGTCACAGGTTCAAAATAAGAACTCCACAATGATCATGTTGCAGATGAACTTAGAGATGTCTTCAAAGATGTATTAGATGAATTTCAAATTGCAAGCACTTGGTTCTTCAACAAGTTGGCATTAGTCAAGTCCATTAGCATAGGAAGGTTGCCTAGATTCTAAGTCCATTTGTCCAAGATCAAGCCAACAATCGACTCAAAAGTTTTTTAGGGTTTTTGTTATTATTATGTACATTAATGGTCAAAGACCACACAAATAAGCAAAGTGTACACAAACAAAATATACCACACAATATGGTCCAAATGGACAAAGTGAAAGTTGCATTAACATAAACAATTAGAATGATATGAACAATGGCAAATGAAATAAAGTGCTAAAATAAATTGCATTAAAGTAAAGGCTTGAAATTAAAAGTTAGTAGTTAGTAGGTTAGGAGTTAGTATTGTTTTGTTTTTGCTTTTCATTTCAAGACATTCTTTGGAGAACACTCAACTCACTTATCACAAGCATGAATCATTGAGCCAAAACATCTTCCAAAGGAAGGAAAGAAGGCCAAGTTTCCACACAATACCATGAAAGAGGGGAGACTTACAATCTCAGTAACTAGAATTCTTATGCCTTTTATGTCCCAAATTTAGCGCTATGTTAAGCAATCGTAATTGGACTTATGTAGAAGTTACAACTATTTGAGGTCGGGCAATAGAATTTTGGTGTTAATGCATGTTAGAGACATAGTATAATGAACTATGCTCATGAATCATACCACACACAAAAAGAATATGCAAAAGTTGTGGCCTAATCTCATCATATCAATTTTTCAACCAACTAGCATTAGGACTTTTAGATGTCATAGGCCAAATGGAATGAATGAATGAAGAAAGGGAATAAGATGAAGTGGAAGGGGAATGAATGAAATCACAAATTGGTTAAAGGAGGACTTTTACCAAATTAATATCATCCATTCATTTGGGAGATGGAATGTACATTCCATCAATCCCCTAAATCCAATGATTTAAATTTGACAAAGTCAAATCAACCTTGACCAATGCCCAACAACAAGAGTCAAACATAAACAAAGTCATCGCAATTGGTTAACAAATTTATTTGGCATTTATTCAAATTAAAAATACTAAAGTAATGCATTTAAATTAAATATGGTTTGTCCAATTCCTAAAACTCATCAAAACACCAAAGAAATGGCCATGAGATTTATCATAGGTCAAACAAGGGCAAAGGACCTTGGAGAAAAAATTTCATAATTTTTGGACATTTAAAAATATTTTTAAACAATTAAAAACAAATGCAAAATCAATTAATTCACGAAAAATATTAATAATGATCCAAAAAAAACAATTTTAATTTAGAATATGAAAGAGTAAAATATTTGAATTTTTTTGGTGAAAGTCCCATATTTTTTGGATCAATATTAAATTTAATATGAATTATTGAAAATAAAGCAAATAAAATGAAAATTAAAATATCAGAAAAAACATGGACCACTTGATCTCCCTCATTAATTGAGGTGGCAGATGAAGTGGGTAGGAACGCGCTATCCACCATGGTCCTCAGTCAGTGCGTGGCAACATTGGTAATCAAAACGCACGCTCCAGATTAAAACAAAACAAGTGGATCCTGTGGCTGTGAGACATGCCAGCGCATGGCCGAAGCTGTAGCTCCGGTCTTCTTCTCCGGTGGACCTCACCGGACTGGCCCACCATCAACCATCACCAAAATTAAAAACAAGGACATGATTTTAAAGTAAAAATGGAACTGGGCTCGAATATGGCCTCAATTCACTCTAACTCCAAGTATATTGAGAGATACATGGAGTTGAAATTTGAGGTACATGAACTGAGTTGCTTCAATTTGGCCTCAAAGCAACTCAATCTTCTTGCCTACATTGGTAGGACTTCAGACAACCAAAGAATCAATAGAATTGAGCAAGAATTTGAGAGAATCGAAGAGTTCAAAATTTCTGGAAAATACCTTCAATGGAGGTCTGGATTCAACTGATCTTGATCTCGCTTATGCTTGGTCTCACTCCACTTACTTGCAGAATAAGGATTGGATGCTTACAAGGTTGTGGACTCCTGGAGATTTGAATTTAAAAAAGTGGAAATTCAACCTCAAATTCAAAAGAATTTCTCAGGTTTATCCTTTGCAAAGTGAGGGTTTGAGATGGGGGATCAAAGATGGCACGAATGTGTGTGAAATTCTGAGCAATTGGAGCTCTATTTCTAGCTGAAATCATTGATATTTGCACACTTGAAATCACTTTCCAATTTTGGCAAAATGGTGATACATGGGTGCATGGGCATGTACAGGCCCATGAGATCATTGCAATAAGTCCACAAATGAATGTTAGATAGTATGAATTGAGCTTGGATTGCAAGGCAAGTGTGCATTTGAATATGAAGTTTGATCCTTGCCAAGTGATGTCACTACGTTCATGTCATGCGCAACCTATGCATTCCTTGTCCAAAATGAATGAATTTGTGTTCTTTGGAAATATGAGATCAAGAGGAACAACTTCCAAGTTATTTGGAGATTGGAACTTGGAGAAATTTGAGGTGGAAGTTTGGAAATTTTTGACATATCAAATTTTTTCTAAGTGTCAAGCCATATGTCTCAATATTCCACCTTGCTAAACTTTTTATATGTGCTTCAAATGAGAAACGTGTCTTCACCAAAGTTGTATATATCTAAAAGACCTTCAAAATGGTCACAAATTTCATGTCATTTGGATTTAAAATGATAGAGTTATGCATTTTTGAAGTTTGGAAAAATCACTTGATCAATGGTATAGGTCAAAAGTGACCTATAATGTAACCTCATATCACATGCTCCAAAAAGTTGAATTAGCTCACACTCCAAACATAAAAGTTGAAGTAGACACATTTAGTTTTATTGTGAAACTTGTAAATATTTCATCTCATAAAAATTGAGCAAGTTATGGCCTTGGAAAGTTGACTTTCAAATTAGGGTTTAGACAAAATGACCTATAATGTTTCAACGTAGAAAATGATTTTCCAAGCAAAACTAGATCTAGGTCTCAACATGAAAGTTGTTTGGAATGTCATTTATAATAAGTTTTCTCTTGGAATAATTTTCATTTGGTGAAAAGTATAGGATATAGGGTCTAGGGAGACCCATTTTTTATTAGATGAATCCATCTGGCCAACCACCATCAACCAACTTGCTAACTTCCAAATATCTTGACATTTTGTTGGGTCATGGTAGATCATATATGCTTAAGATTATGAAATTTGAAGTGCCCCTTGATAAATTTGATCAATTGGTGAGATAGTTTGTTGGAGAAGTTACTCAAGATACCTAGTCAAACTAGGGTTTCCAAGGCAAATCATCCTTAAACTCTTGAAGAAAACTTGATCAATATAATATGTAGAGAAGATTGGGACTCATATATGATGTTGATAACCATTCTTGAATCAATTATTGGTTGTGCTCTTTGTTCATGAGGACCTCAAACCCTAGATGTGAACTTGATGAATCAATGGAATCATGCCCTTCCTACAAAAGGGTTAGACAAATGAAAAGACATATTTTTGGTATTTTGGTTAGTGAAATGATAAAATACAAGTATGATATAATCACAAAGTGCTTGGTGATCTCTCCCAAAATAAACCCAATGAAAAGGGGTAAGGAGGATGCCAAGGTATGATCCCAATGCTAATGCTTATGATGAAATTGCATGAGGGATCTTAGGGTCAAAATTGGGGTCTTACAGCTGCCCCTATTTAAGGACATTCAAACTGAGGAGGCGAAGGTTAAAATCTTCATGTCAACTCGGTAGAATGGGCTTAAATAACAACATATAGAAATAAGTTTTGGTCCCTAAGAGAACTCATGATGCATATGACATGAATGCAAAAGTTAATGCTCTATGGGGAAATATTTCCACAAAGGAAAAAAAGAAATCAGAGAGACCAAAACTCCGCAGGAGCACAGTGCATTCTGTAAGGAAAACTCACTAGGGAGACAAATACTTTGGGGGGGGAAAGGAGTTATACGTAGGCCAGGCTACGACTTAAAACTACCGGGGGACTCGAGGAAATCCATATAAAAATGGAAAGACTCAGCCGGGGAAATAACAACATCTGCAGGGGATACGAGTAAGTCAGGACAAAACTGAAATACTCGACTCATGCAGGAAAAGCGATTTCACTAAGAAAATGCGCACTCAACTCAACTGGGGAAGAAATAAGCTTCAACACAGGAGGAGCAGAAATCTATTATCTACTACCTGTTACTGGGTATGGAGTTAATAAAGATCTGATAAAGAGAACATTCATCATCGACTAAGATTAACATATCAAGGATGACTCATTGAGGAAATGCCAGGAGGGAGTATTCATTATCGATTACTGGGTAAGAGTAACCTTGCTGGGGAAAACTGCAGAAAATAGGACTTACAACTACCAGTAACTGGGAAGAAGACCAAGGGTGAGAATATCCGTCATCGGTTAGGATGAACATATCAAGGATAGACTCGACAGGAAAGAAGATCCGTCACCGGTTAGGATGAACATATCAAGGATAGACTTGCCTGGAAATGCCAAAGAGGATACCCGTCATCGCTTAGGATGAACATATCAAGGATATACCAACTAAATAAAAAGGGTATAAATTACATCTATCGAAAGCTGGATAGACAACCGTCGGAGAAAGAATCCGTCACCGGTTAGGATGAACATATCAAGGATTAACTCTACGAGGGGGCAAAACAGGATTTACAACTACCGGTTACTGGGTAGAAAACCAATCAAAGAGAAAATCCTTCACCGGTTAAGATGAACATATCAAGGATAGACTCTGAAAAGGGGAGCAAAAATAGGGATTATATCTATCAGTTACTGGATAGAATACCATATAAGAGAAAATCCGTCACCGGTTAGGATGAACATATCAAGGATAGACTCCGCACACGGGAGAAGTAGGATTTACAACTATTGGTTACTGGTAGAAAACAACAAGGAGAAGAAAACCCGTCATCGGTTAAGATGAGCATATCAAGGATTAACTCTTTGGTGAACAAAATAGGGATTACAACTACCTTTTTACTGGGTAGATTACCAAAAGTGAGAATATCCGTCACTGGTTAAAGTGAACATATCAAGGATAGACTCGGGCAGGGGAAAGAAAGATATCTGTCACCGGTCAGGATGAACATATCAAGGATATACTTCCTGGGGAATAGATACACTAGGGACTCTATTGAGGAGAAAAAGGGTACTTTTGTCGGGTATTGGGCAAGAAGTAACAAACTGCAAACTAAGAAGAATATTACCAGTTACTGGGTAATAGACTCTTAGGGGATCAAATCATCTATCTAGGTAAGAGCTAGACAGAAACAATCAATCAAGACTCAACCCAATGAGGACATAACTCAAGGGGAGTAATTCCTTCCAAAAAATCTACTGGAGAGGAAACTGAAATAACAACCATCCACGACGAAACAAACTCAGTAGGGAAATGGAGAAAGGTTAAAGTCTTTCTTCTTAAGGTGCTGACGCTCTACAATTGAAGGAGGACAAACACCAAATTTGGTATGACGATAAAATACCGCCATAACAGAGAATAAGAATCTCAAACAAATCAAATATGAAGATGTAGGATATGCAAGTTATGAAATTATGCAAATGTATATGTATATGTATATGATGATTATGCTGACAAAATGATCACAAAGGATACATAGATGTCGCAAAGAAATTGAACCACCGATACAATCCTCGGTCAATCCATAAAATATGGAGACAACTGCTGGAGAACAGAGAAATCAACATCCCAAATGTTCAAACCTAACCGGGGAAGGAGAAGATCTGTTGAGGATAGAACAACCAATCTGTGGGGAATTTTAGGTCAACACCATGAAAATGGGAGATAACCTTATAGAGAAATAATCATAACAAAAGCCGCTCAGAAACCAGGAGGAAACTCTGACTGGGAGCAAGTTGAATAGAGATTGGTGGGGAAACCAAAGCGATCCACTGGGGAAGATCAACCAACTCTGAAGATCAACCTTGCTGAGGAAACACAAACTTCGCTGGGGAAGGCAAAAACTCTGTCGGGGAAAACAACACGCCGCAGGGTATCTGAATCAACCAAATCAGCTCCGAACAAGGAAAGGAATTCCGTTGAGGGTCAAACACTCCACCGAGGAACTGAATCAACACTAACGTCTAGGGATGCCCGAAGGGTTAACTGCTTGGGGAACCTCTGATGCTTCACACTTAAGGACTTGCTACTCATTGAAATGCTGTTAATATTCCTTTTACTTGCTTTGGAAAAAATTCTTGCTTTTATATTAAAGAAAAACTTGATTTTGATTTAAAAATTTAATTTCAAAATGATCATAATAAAATTAAAAACTATTGGCTGAAGTAAATAAGAGTAGAATTAATTTGGATAAAAGCTCAACTTTATTAAATAGAATGCTAGTCTGTAAATGACAAGACTCCATAGATTTTACAAAGTTGAAAATGGTAATTTACATGGAAAGGGGTTACATTGAATACAAATGATCCTTAATCCCTCTACCAACTCTTGATATCCACTATGCTCTTGACCGCTGTTGGGGTGATGAATCGATGTCAACCCTTGTGCTCAATCAAGCCTTCAAAACACTGAAGATCAGCAAAATGCAGTTACTTGCCATAATCCCTAATTTTTGCATAAGTTGCCCCACGGTGGGGTACTCAACTTATCGGGAAATTCTTTCTATTTTATATCTCTAATTTTTTCCTGGATCGGCCTTTCGGGTTTTCAATCCACCGAGACACTCATTTTTGCCTAAGCCGCCCTTTCGGGTTTTCAACTTAGCGAGCTGTTCTTTTCTTTTTTAGGCGAAGTATTTCTTAACTGCATCTCCGTTCACAGGACGAGTGAACTCTTCACCATCCATAGTTGTAAGAATCAAAGCACCACCTGAAAAGGCTCTCTTAACAACATACGGGCCTTCATAATTAGGAGTCCATTTTCCTCTAGAATCTGGCTTGAACATCAAAATCTTCTGAGTACAAGGTCTCCTTCTCTGAACACTCGAGGTTTGACCTCCTTATCAAAAGCTTTCTTCATCCTTTGTTGATACAACTGACCATGACACATGGCAATTAATCTCTCCTCTTCAATCAAATTCAATTGGTCAAACCTGGTCTGGCACCATTCAACTTCAGTTAACTTGGCTTCCATGAGCACACGCAATGAAGGAATCTCAACCTCTACGGGGAGCACTACTTCCATACAATACACAAGAGAGAAATGGGTTACCCATGTTGAAGTGTAGATGGATGTACGATACCCATGCAAAGCAAATGGGAGCATCTCATGCCAATCCTTGTACGTGACAACCATCTTTTGGATAATCTTCTTAATGTTCTTATTCGCAGCTTCAACAACCCCATTCATCTTGGGTCTCTAGGGAGAAGAATTATGATGCGCAATCTTGAAGTCTTTGCAAAGAGCTTCCACCATATTGTTATTCAAGTTCGATCCATTATCAGTAATGATCTTACTTGGCACACCATTAGGGCATATGATCTGATTCTTGATAAACCTTACAACAACTTGCTTGGTTACATTTGCATACGATGCCGCTTCAACCCATTTTGTGAAGTAGTCAATTGCCACTAAACTGAAACGATGTCCATTCGAAGCTTTGGGCTCAATCATCCCAATCATATCAATCCCCACATGGAGAAGGGCCATGGGGAAAAGGTAACATTCAATAGTGTCGGAGGAACATGAATCTTATCAGCATAAATTTGACACTTGGGGCATTTCTTCACAAATTTGCAACAGTCAGATTCCATTGTCAGCCAATAGTAACCTGCTCGCAACATCTTCTTTGCCATTTCATGTCCATTGGAATGAGTACCAAAGGAACCTTCATGCACTTCGGTCATCAACAAGTCTGCTTTGTGTCTATCCACGCATCTGACCAAAACCATGTTGAAGTTTCTCTTGTACAGTATATCACCATTCAAGTAGAAATTGCTGGCTAATTTTCTCAAAGTCTTCTTATATTTCAAAGATGCCCTAGGCGGGTAAATCTGACTTTGGAGGAAACATTTGATGTCGTAATACCACGGCTTCTCGTCTTTGATCTCTTCAACAGCAAACACATGAGACGGCCTATCAAGATGCATCACAGATAAATTGAGAACTTCATTCCAATATTTCACCATGATCATTGATGTCAACGTTGCAAGAGCCTCTGCCATCCGGTTTTCATCTCGGAGGATATGATGAAACTCAACCTTTGTAAAGAAAGTTGAAATCCTCCTCGCATAATCTCTATATGGTATTAAACCAGGTTGATTTGTTTCCTATTGATCAGTGTATTTTGATGCACATTCTTCTATATTTATACTTATGCATTTCCATGTTTTAGTTTGGTTATTTTTCCCTTTTAATGTGTTTTTATAATTTTTCTTATTTTTACACTTATTTGTTTTTCGCAGTTTATTTTCAGCATTAGCAGTCTGCACGAATAAATTCATAACTGAAGCTAGGAGTATCACATTGAGGCGTGCTACTAGTCGTTGGAAATCTAAGAGAAAGAGCTACGACTTTCATGAAGAAGTCAAAAGCTAATTCGGATTGTAGCATGGTAGAAAAAACCGTTGAAGCCTTCAGCACTAGATTTATATTTTGTGTTGGGTTATTTAGTTTGGGCCTGGGTTATGTTTTGACCAAATTAAGTTTATTCTACTTTTCCTATAACCTAAGCAGCCGAAAACAGTAGACGGCATCACTATTCACGAAAATTTGAAAGCTTGTACGAATTCCATGGAGAACTAATCCCTCTGATTCGGTATGCGGTAATTCAGGTTCCAAAACTTGAGATTATTATAATGTTAATTTTAGTTTAATTCCTTTCAATGATATTTTATGTTCTTGTATGCTTAATTCGATTGCATGAAATATATTGATTCAATTTGGTTGATTGTATGATCCTAACATAGGCACGTCACGTTTGCTTAATTTGTTTTTGTGTCTGATCAATCATGTTTGCTTAATCCATGAAAACTTATCCCGTTTACTTAATTCGGACAATAGGATCATACATCTCACAAACTTCACCGCGCTTCTCACTGAGTTTGTATCCAAATAGAAATAGACAATCCGCTTAGGGTATTAAAATTATATTAATCGATGATAGTAGGAACTGAATCGGTAGATTGAATTATTTCACAATCACTTATTTCATAACAACTTATTTCAAGAATTGCTTTTAATAATCACTTTTTCTTAATCGAACACCAAACCAAACAACCCCCCCCCCTTTAATTCGATTTACCTTTCGATAATAATAATCAAGAATCCTTGTGAGAATGATATCCGAGTTTAAATTGTCGTCGTACTACGTTTTAGAAAAATACTCGTTTTGACCCGCACGCGACAGCGGATTAAATTGGCGGTGTTGTCGGGGATTCTTGTGATTATTAATTAATATTAGAGTCATAGGTTTAGTGTTCTTGCGTTTAGGCCATAGGTTCCTCGCGGTTTTGGCCAATTCGCGTCTAGAGTCGAAAAATTTGGTTTTTGGAAAACCCTCAAATCGCCAAAAAACCATTTTTTCTATTTTTAATGAATCTTTTACTGTTTTCATAGAGTCGAAAAAATCCAAAAAAATTCTCAACATTCTAATTTTAAGTCATTAGATTATTTTCGGTGTTAGTTTATTTTTATGAATTTATTTTAATCGTTTTGCTTCATTGTGTTTGTTTTTTACTATGGCTGACCAAAGAACTTTAAGGCAGTTAGCTGTCCATGATGTGAATTATAATGGTCTGTGTATTTAATATCCTGAAGCTGACACTTCTTTTGAACTAAAATCTCTTTTGATACACTTGTTGCCAAATTTTAATTGTCTTGCAGGTGAGGATCCACATAAACATCTCAATGAATTCCAGGTTGTGTGCTCTACACCGTTGAGGCCTGAAGGAATAACTAAAGACCATATCAAACTTCGAGCTTTTCCTTTTTCATTGCAGGGTGCATCAAAGGATTGGATATACTATCTTGAGCCAAATTCGATCACAAGCTGGAATGCTCTAAAAAGAGTGTTCTTAGAGAGATACTTCCCTACCTCCAGAGCAGCCTCGATCAGAAAAGAGATTTGTGGTATTAGACAGAATAATGAGTCACTTGCTGAGTATTGGGAAAGATTCAAGAAATTAATATCTAGTTGTCCTTAGCACTAGGTCATCGAGCAACTACTCATCTAGTACTTTTATGAGGGTTTGATACCGATGGATAAGAACATTCTCGATGCTGCTAGTGGTGGAGCACTTGTTAATAAGACTCCAGCTGCTGCCAAAGCCTTTATCGAAAATATGTCCCTTCATTCCCAACAGTTCACGACTAGAGACAATTTTGTGCAAAGCAAAGGCGTGAATCAAATTCAGGTTTCTTCCAACAAAGCTTTAGAGACCAGAATTGACGAGTTCACTGCCTTAGTCAAATAGCTGGCAGTAGCAAAACCTCAAACAGCAATAGTGTGTGGTATTTGTACTTCTCATGAGCACCCGACCGATACTTGTCCTATTCTGAGAGACGAGTCCATTACTGAGCTGCCTCAAGCTTATGCAACCAATCTTTACAATCAAAACAGGTACAATAATACTCCTGACCTGTCCACCAACAAATACCATCCCAATTGGAGGAACCATCCCAATCTTCGATATGGAAACCCACAACAGAATCCACCTCAACTGGCTGCCCCTGCACCTTCCGAACCATCCTTAGAAGATCTTGTCAAACAAATGGTCGCCAACAATCTCCAATTCCAACAAAGGACCGATTCTAGCATTCATACCTTGAACACACAAATGGGACAACTTGCTTCTCAAATAAATAACATGCAAGCCCAAGGGTCGAACCAGCTTCCAGCCCAAACAATTGTCAATCCAAAGGATTCTAATGCTAATTTGAGTGCGATTTCATTGAGATCTGGAAAGGTTACAGAAACAGCCCCTGAAAAAAATATAAAAATTATTGAGGTAACATCAGAACCTGAACCTACTCCATCTGAACTTGTTTCATCTGAAAAAATTAAAGAAAAGGAGTATGTGCCACCAGTCCCCTTCCCACATAGAGTTCTGAAAAATAAAAGAATTGAGGAGGGAGACAAGGATAGAGAGATTTTGGATGTTTTTAGAAAAGTTGCGGTAAATATTCCGCTTCTTTATGTAACTAAACAGGATTAAAGGAGGATTAAAGGATTTTGGAGTTATATTTTGGAGTTAAATATTCCGCTTCTTTGTGTACAAATAAGAGGAGGATTAAAGGAAGTGAGAGAGTTAACTTGGGAAGAAATATTTCTGCTTTTATTCAGCCCAAGCCTTCATTTGAAAAAGTTACAAGCGAGAAAAATGTTTCAGCCATCACTCAGCTCTTGCCACAAAAGTAGAAGGATCCGGGAACTTTTACTGTCCCTTGTACCATCGAAGATAGTAAATTCAAGAATTGCATGCTTGATTTTGGAGTGGGCATTAATGTTATGCCTACTTTTATTTATAATGACCTTAATCTTGGTCCTTTGCAGCATACAGGTTTGATCATCCAATTGGCGAACAGGAGCAATGCACGCCCGACTAGCGTAGTGGAAGATGTCCTTGTCCAAGTTAACGATTTAATTTTTCCTGCAGATTTTTACATTCTGGACATGGAAGGAGAGACTAAGATAAGCAGAGCTCCCATCATTTTAGGCAGACTATTCATGAAAACGGCGAAGGCAAAAATTGATGTTGACGATGGAACCATGTCCATGGAATTTGGTGACATTGTCGTAAAATTTAACATTTTCAATGCCATGAAACACCCCTTGGAAGAGCATTCCGTTTTTCATATGCAATTGATATCTGAGCTGGTTGAGGACAATTGTTCTGATTTATTTTCACTTGATTTTCCATCTTTATCTGGTTTCGATGATATTTACTCATGTGTTGATTGTATTGACACTAACCTTTATGTTGTGTGTGCTGAGATTGATGCTGCCTTGCAAGCTGATACATTTCCTATAGGTGAAGTTGTTTTCGATGAAGTTGTTTTTTCAATTGATGCTCTTGACATCCCGGCTGCCCCAAGCATTCCATCCATCGAGCAACCCCCATCTTTAGAGCTGAAACAACTCCCTGAAAACCTGAAATACGCTTATTTGGAAACTAATGAAAAACTCCTTGTTATTATTTCTTCTAACCTTGATTTCGATCAGGAAGACAAGCTTTTGCAGGTTTTAAAGAAGCACAAGGAGGCAATCGGGTGGACATTAGCCGACCTCCCAGGTATTAGTCCGTCGATGTGCATGCACATGATATTACTTGAGGACGGAGCGAAAACAGTAAGGTAACCCCAAAGGAGGCTTAATCCTTTAATTCTTGATGTTGTGAAGAAGGATGTAACCTAACTCTTGCATGAAGGTGTCATTTATACTATCTATGACAGTAAATGGGTAAGCCTAGTGCAGGTTGTACCTAAGAAATCAGGACTCACAGTGATAAAAAATGGAAAGAACGAACTTGTTCCCACTAGAGTTCATAACAGCTGGAGAGTTTGTATTGATTACAGGAGATTGAACAATGCTATGAGAAAGGATCGCTTTCCTTTACCGTTCATTGACCAAATGCTTGAACGACTTGCTAGTAAATCACATTACTGTTTTCTTGATGGTTTTTCAAGTTACTTTCAGATTCATATTTCACCGGAAGATCAAGAGAAGACCACTTTTACTTGTCCCTTCGGTACTTTTGCTTACAGGAGGATCTCTTTTGGTCTTTGCAATGCTCCTGGCACCTTCCAGCAATGCATGATTAACATTTGTTCTGATTTCATTGAAAAGTGCATGGAAGTCTTTATGGACGATTTCACTGTCTATGGTTCCTCTTTTGATGCATGCTTGAGCAGTTTAAGCTTGATTTTAGAAAGATGCATCAAAACTGATCTCATTTTAAATTATGAAAAATGCCACTTTATGGTTGATCAGGGAATTGTATTGGGTCACATAATTTCAGAAAAAGGAATTTCTGTTGACCCTGCCAAAATAGATGTGATTTCTACACTACCTTACCCTTCTTGCTTTTGTGAGATTCATTTTTTTCTTGGTCATGAAGGTTTTTACAGGCGTTTCATCAAGGATTTCAGCAAGATAGCTCTTCCGCTATCAAACTTGTTGAAAAATGATGTCACTTTCAACTTTGATGACAAATGCAAACAAGCGTTTGACTTCTTGAAGAAAGCATTGACCTCCGCTCCCATAATCCAGCCACCGGACTGGACCCTCCCTTTTGAGATTATGTGTGATGTGTCTAATTATGTTGTTGGGGCTGTCCTTGCACCAAGGGTTGACAGGGCTGCCCATATTGTTTACTATGCTTCTAGAACTTCAGATTCTGCACAGTCAAATTACACTACTACTGAAAAAGAACTGCTAGCTATTGTTTTTGCTCTTGATAAATTCAGATCATATTTGCTAGGTTCCAAGGTTGTTTTTTTTACTGACCATGCCGCATTAAAGTACTTGTTGAAGAAGTCGGATGCAAAACCGAGATTGATTCGGTGGATGTTGTTGCTCCAAGAATTTAATGTAGAGATTAAAGATAAAAGTGGAGCTGAGAACTTAGTGGCTGACCACTTGAGCAGGATAGAGAGAGATGCAGATCCTTTTCCTATTCAGGATGACTTTCTTGATGAGCAACTTTTTCTTTTGCATGGGATTACACCTTGGTTTGCTGACATTGTTAATTTTCTTGTTGCTGGTGTTTTTCCTACAGGTGCATCTAGATCACAGATTCACAAACTCAAGAGAGATGCCAAATATTATGTTTGGGATGATCCATATCTTTGGAAGTTTGGTAGTGATCAGGTAATTAGGAGATGTGTCCCCGACTATGAGATTGAATCCATTGTGTAATTTTCTCATGCATCTCAAGTCGGCGGACACTTTCGTTCGCAAAGGACTGCAAGAAAAGTCCTTGATTCAGGTTTCTATTGGCCAACTGTTTTTAAGGATTCTTATGAGACTTACCGCACTTGTAAAGAGTGCAAGATAGCAGGTACAAACATCACTCGTAAGAGTGAAATGCCTGAATAGCCTATGCTTTTCTGTGAGGTATTTGATGTTTGGGGAATCGACTTCATGGGTCCCTTTCCTGTATCATTTGGTTTCCTTTACACTTTGCTTGCTGTTAATTATGATTCAAAGTGGGCGGAAGCTATCCCCATTAGGACTAATGATTCTAGAGTTGTTGCAGATTTTGTCAGGTCTAATCTCTTTTGCAGGTTTGGAACACCACGAGCTATAATAAGTGACCAAGAGACTCATTTCTGTAACCGCACCATGGAAGCTTTGCTCCGCAAGTATGGAGTTGTGCACAGAGTCTCTACTGCATATCACCCACAAACTAATGGGCAAGTTGAGATCTCAAACAGGGAGATCAAACAGGTTTTAGAGAAAATGGTGCAGCCAAACAGGAAGGACTGGAGCCGTCGTCTAGAAGATGCACTTTGGGCCCAAAGAACAGCTTTCAAGACACCCGTTGGGATGTCTCCTTATCGACTTGTTTTTGGTAAGGCATGTCATCTTCCTGTTGAGATAAAACACCATGCTTATTAGGCGGTGAAAAGTTGTAATTTGGAGATGCAACAAGCAGGTATTGAAAGAAAACTCCAATTACAACAGCTGGAAGAGCTTAGACTAGAGGCTTCTGAAAACTCTAGGATTTATAAAGAGAAAACTAAGCACTTCCATGATAAAATGATTTCTAGGAAGGAATACTCTGTGGGCCAACAGGTTTTACTGTTTAACTCCCGCCTTAAGCTTATGGCTGGGAAACTTCGATCCAAATGGATTGGCCCTTTTGTTATTACTAATGTTTTCACTTATGGTGCAGTAGAAATAAAAAGTGCAGGTACTAACAAGACTTTCAAAGTCAATGGGCAGCGCTTGAAGCTATTCCATGAAAGTTCAATGACTGAAGATGTCAGCATAAAAGAGCTTTCTTTGGAAGCACCTAACTACCCTGCAACTTGATCAGGGAGTCTTTCTTTCCTTCTCTCTACTTTATTAGTAATGTCTTTTCATTAAGGGAAATGCTTATTTTATGTGTGGGGGTGGGAAATCATTTGTTTCGTTTGTTTTCTTTGTTTTTGTTAGTGTTTTGTTTGTTTTCAGTCATAAAAAAAATGCATCTTCTTGAAAGTTTTAGGCTATAGACTGACTAATTTGAGATTAGTTTGCGGAGACTTGGGAAAAATTCATAAGATCGGTATCGTCTTAACACCGTAACTCTCCTGCATATGGAAATTGATTCGAATTCTTATTATGTTTTAGCCTTAAATTCTCATTCTCTGATAGCTCTTGAGTAGTTTATTTCAGCAATCACACCATCTCACATACACTATACGTAGGGAAGCCGATGAATATAAGTGAGTGTTTCGAAAAAGAAAAAAAAAGAGAAAGAAAAGGGAATGCACCTTCTAAGTTTGGTGACCCTCACCCAGACACTTAACCCAACGGATGTAGAACCTTCAAAAATATTTTTTTTGAAAATAAGACTCGTTGTAAGTTGGTTCAGCGGTTTCTGGTGCTGAACTTAGTAGGGCGGATTACGGTCTGATCCCCCACAACTACAACTGATTAAGCAAAGGGTTATGCCACGTAAGTACTAGAATCCCGTGCAAAAAGGATCAGAGTCACTAATTGGTCGCCTTGCTATGGGTGTGTGGAGATAACGGGCTTAATGCGATTGCACCTGAATGAAAAAGAGCAAAAAGAAGGATGAGTAAGTTAGGCTTTAACATAATAACATGATTCGAGTTGATTTGTATATTCAGGAGGTTTAGGACTGCACAATTATGGATTAGTGTTCCTACGATATCCTTAGTGTGCAAGATTAGTACCTATCGATGCAAACTTAACCGAAGAAGACTTGTAGCCTATGATGAGTAACTAATGATGTGTTTGTGTTTTCTTTGTTAGGACATCATCATCCCCCAAAAATATTTTAAAAATAATGAAAATTGGTACGTGAATTAATTAAAACGTCGATGTGAGGTAATGGGAAATCATCTTTAAGACTAGATATGTTCAGATCGCGGTAGTGAATACACATCCGTACCTTTCCATCCTTTTTAGGTACTGGAACGATATTTGCAACCCATGACGGATAATTTGTAACCGCTAGAAACCTTGCTTCCAACTGTTTTTGCACTTCTTTCTTTATCTTGACAGCCATCTTTGGTCTTGTTCTTCTGAGCTTCTGCTTGACCGGAGGACAATCCTCTTTGAGAGGAAAACGGCGTACCACAATGTCTGTGTCAAGCCCTGGCATGTCCTGATAAGACCAAGCGAAGATGTTAACATACTCTTGTAGCAATTCAATCAACCCCTTCTTCACATTATCTTCCAAAGCAGCCCCTATCTTGATTTCTCTCTTGGCGTCCTCGCTGCCGAGATTAATCACTTCAACAGACTCTTGATGCGGTTGAATGACCCTTTCCTCTTGTTTTAATAACCTCACAAGTTCTTCAGGGAGTTCACAGTCTTCATCACCTTCTTCTTCAGCTTGAATGATTGGATTTTCAAAGTCGAAGCGAGCCATAGCAGAACTGTTATCAATAGGATCCGGTGATGTGTATCTGCATGAGTGATGGTATGTGCTTATGAGTGTGAACAAGAAGTGGAAACTAAACAAAACATTGTCAAATTTTATTTTATTTTTTTGAGTTTTGAAAACTGCAAAAATAGAAAGACAGTGAACAAAATATTTGAATGCAAAAAGACGTCCTTTATTTATGATAAAAAATGCAGATATCACATAGATGAGCCCTACAATGAGTCATCACGCCCTGGGCGGAACGTAAGACTTGGATATGCATGAATAAACAAAGAAAATTACTCTTTAAGAAGAGTGACTTGGATAATCTCTTCAGAAGACCAGTTGCGGAGAACTTCACCCAGGACCTTTGGACGCACCCAATTGTCAATGTCGCAATCACTATCCGCATCTTCTTTGTTGATTTCTTCGGGTACCATATCAGTGAATGCAGAATCAGCTATCCTACTAATGGAATACCAAACAAGATGAGAACATTGTGGAGGTACCTGTTATGCAAGACATGCTAATGAATATGCAAATGCAATGACATGTTTATCAATTTCAAAGGGTATTCTACCCCTGGATTCCAGTCTCATATTGATAAACAGTGTAAGAAAACCCCGACTGGAATCAAGAAGAAGATATAAACCCCTAGGAATAGATAAACATGATTCATGTAATGCTTATGATTTAATTTTTATATCATAGGAACTTTAGAGTCTTATTTGCAAATTTTCAAAATATTAAACGTTTATCACATACGAAAATATCATGTCAATTAATATTTCGAAATGTTTTTACGCCAAAGAAGTACAATCTTGGTAACCAAATACAATACAAGAGAGAAGGAAAATGAACATCCTATGGATCCCTAGAAGCAATCGTCCAAAGCCCTCGAGACCGGAAGATAAGCTGCACGAAGCCTCTTCACCTCCCTCTCATAGGCTGCCTCCATATCTGCCTTCTCTTTGGCGAGTCGATCATACTTCCTCTTCCAAAACTTGGAAGACTGAGGAAGTAGAGAAGTCAATGCGTCATCAGGATCATCAACAACCGGGTGCTCAAGGAACTTTATCAAAGTATCATTCTCTTTGATCTGCTGAAGCAACTCCTCTCGTTCACGGATCCAAGCACGCGGACGGTCTTCGTCTCTCAACTCCTCTACTCCTTGGCTAGGGAGGGTTGAAGGCCCAGCCACAACCAAAGGTGTGGGTCTTGGATACTCATAAGGCATGAGGTACTCGGAAGCTCTCTTCCTAACCTAAGAGGTATAGGGTTCCAAAGCGATACAGTTCTTCGGACCTAGCTCCTTCCTACCTTTCTTATGGATCTTGCGCCAAGCGCGGACCATCCTGCCCTTCAAGCCTTGGGGATTTTTAGAACTTGTCAATGTTGGGGAATAACACTAGCCCATAGATGAGAAGTACAAATATGGCCTCAAAAGCGTCTTCACTCATGTCCTTCCCATATAAAGTAGCTTGAGAAATAAGGAACTCAGAAGGGAGACCTTGAATTCCACCTTTGGTAGTCATATGAGCACCAACCAGAGATTCATCTATATGCAACATATCAGCTATTTCTTGAGAGGTAGGAACCCTCTCTAAGCCACTGAACGATAACTGATCTAGGACAGGTATACCTATAAGATAGGCATACTCCTCAAGCGTGGGCAAAAGCTGGAAGTCCAAAAAAGTGAAGCAACAGTACAAGGGATCATAGAACTGCACCAACACACTCATTAGACCTTCATCCACTTGAGTAGTCAGAATAGACAGAAGCTTCCCATGACGAGCCTTGAATTCCAAGGGATCTAATACATAGGATGTCAAACTCCTTATCTCTTTCAAGCCGGGTTGTCTGAAACTGTACTTCTTTGTATTCCTTCTTTGCTTATCCATGTCTGCAAATTTGCAAATAGACCTCTTAAGTTCCTTGAAAATTTTCTCATTGTTGATGATATGGATGTGTATGAATGCATGAATGCATGGATGCAACAATCACACTCAAGGATCAAGCAAATCACACCACACAAAGGTCATGGGATGGATCAAGTCATCCTTAATTTCAATCATCCATTTTGGTGGATTATGGCGTACACCTTATCAACACCCAAGTTCCATTGATATTAAGGATACACAAGAACGGATCAACCACGAATCAAGGGTTTGTTGCAAGTCGCGAGCATGGAGTCTAAGTTAAGAACCACCCAAAGGGAGTGTACTATGGTTAAACCTAATAATCATGTTCTACAAGAGGTTCCCATAGTCATCATCCCATCTTTCGGATATTATCGGATAAACGACTACTCGTATTCCAAAAATATTCTCAAGAGAGACTCTTTTGAGTGTAGTATCGCGTAACAATTGTATCAAATCTTACACTTGAATGATCTTTGCACTACGTCCTAAAAATAGGCCAAGATGGGCATGGTAAACTAAGGTCCTGGGCTTCTAAGGCATATATTGGAAAGAGTAATGCCTAACCACGACTACTCGTGTGACATTATTGATCCCAACATAACCTCCACCAAGTGAATGGGCTTGCAAGTCAACTTGCTAAGGAATAACTCCACACAAGTCAACAAGACTATGCCATTCTCCTATCCTAAGTGCACTCGAGTTCGGGTATAGAACTCATCTCACGAAGATCACCAAGTATACAAGGAATTAATATTCAAAAAATTCAATCATTACATACAATACAGTAATCCCAAATTGCA
Source organism: Lathyrus oleraceus (assembly GCF_024323335.1). Taxonomy (NCBI): domain Eukaryota; kingdom Viridiplantae; phylum Streptophyta; class Magnoliopsida; order Fabales; family Fabaceae; genus Lathyrus; species Lathyrus oleraceus. The sequence goes on along the minus strand of NC_066579.1, from coordinate 278,136,951 downwards.
CAAAAATATGTCACAAAGCAATATACCATACAATACAACAAATATGAAAAGTAGGCAAAACCCACTAGGCAAATGATATTCCCCAGCAGAGTTGCCACTTTTCTGTAGCGGGGTATTCGTTACCATTAGAAATATTGACTAAATCTTAGGTGAACCATACAAGTCGAGTCGCCACCGCACTTCTATTTATGCAAAGGAATGGTTAGAAAGCGAACAAAAACCTAAAAGTTTTATTGAATCAAAAAGTTGTAAAAATGTCAGAGATCCGGGTAAGGGGGTTGGTTATACAATGGGAAGGTTTTAAGCACCCAAAACATCCTAGGTACTCCTAGGGAGCCCTTTTCATAAGTGTTGTTCTAGTCTAAAGGGTGTAGGTATATCTAAAATACTATTTACTAAAACGTAGTTCGGCTAACTGTCGCAACCTGAAAAATACAGTGTGCGAAAAAACAACCGACGAAAGAAAATGACAGAAGAGTCGCCACCGTGCGCTATTTATTCCAAAGGAGGGAAAGGAAACGCTCGAAGTAAACCTGAAAAGAGGAAAGGAAAAGACAAGGTCTCGCAACCAAATCTTGGGTTCGGGTGTCGGTTATGCGAAGGGAAGGTATTAGCACCCCTACGCATCCGTAGTACTCTACGGGATCCACTTTTGTAGTTCTTGTCTAAAGGGTGTGAGTTTATCTTGTGCTGTTTACCAAAAAAAGGGGTTAAATGAAAATGACTCGCGCGGATGTCGCATCCACTACATACGTATCTCATCTAAATATGAGAATCAGAGTCTTCGTAGCTCGGCTGACCTATGGGTTAGGGGGATGTGTGCTCGCTAAGACATCGCGTCTTATGCCTACGTATCTCATCTGGAATGAGAATCAGAGCAAGCCGTAGTTCGGCTAACTACGGGGTTAAGGATTATGTTTTGGGGGCGGACGACGTTACTACGTAATCTATCGGATGCTCGACCTTTGGAGACTTACTCACCTGTAGTAGAAGGAGTAAACGTGTGTTTAGAAGAAGAAAAATCAATGAAGGGTTAGGGTTTGGGATGCTCATGCAAAAAGGTAGTTCTTGACGAAGGAACCTGCATAAAGTAAACACAAAAACATTGCCTCCTATAGAGGTCTTCCAGCTAGGAAAGCAGTAAAATGCGGGAAAAATGTAAAAGGTACCACACAGATGAAGATCCGAGGTAACAGCAATTAAAGGAACGATAAACCCTGAGATCCCTCCAAGCTAACATCATCAAAGAAAGTGGGTCAGTACAGGTAACCGGAATGAACCTCCAGGGGGTATCCCACAAATAAAGTGGAAAACCACGCAAGTTATCTTTGCAAAAGTCATGTGAGCCCTTAAAAAAACTCAACAAACAGGTTAGAGACAAAAAAAAAGGGTAATCAAGGGTTGCCCCCAAATCAAAATGTAACCACATGAATCATGCCATTAAAATTCACAAAAAAGACATGCATTAAAAGGGTATCAAATTCACCCATAATACCTCAAACATTCAGAGTATTCAAATTCAAAGCTCAAAGGTAATGGGAATAAGGGCAAACCTGATTGGAGAGGTTGATTGAAATTGAGGTGCACCCGTGAGGTTTACAAAACAATCTTTAGGGTTTATGTGAGGCAGAGGTGATTCTGTGCAGTTGAGTTCCCTTCAGGGTTTAGAGGCTGCTCTGAACTCTGTTAGCTCTTCTCTCACTATCTTTTTCCAGCCAGGGTAATAGGAATCGAATGTAATTTTGTTTCACTGAAACTCTGAATTTATAACCTCATTTTTTTGGACCTGTGGACTCAAATGAGAGAGGTCCAAGTCCAAGATTTTTTCTTTTATTTATTTATTTATTTTATTTATTTATTTATTTATTTTTCGTTTTTTTCTTTTCGTTTTTTTTTCGTTTTTTTTTTCAAAACACGTGGACTTCGCCTAGCGAGCATGACAGCTCATGAACAAACCTTTGCTCCTTCAAGATTAACGTTTTGACTGACGAATAGACCCCTGTTGGAAGTAAATCAAGTCTTTCCCTTGTGTTGACTGATCATCTAAACAGAGCCCACAAACTGTCCTGGATGATGTTCAAGCTTCTTGGATCCGATTCCGATTGCCATGATGAAATGCAAATGCTAAATGACCTAAAAAATGAATGCATGCATGAGGTGTAAAGTGTATGCTTCCAGGAAAAATGAAGGGTATATTTTGGGGTGTTACAACTGTCCCTATTCAATCAACTGGAGACCTGGAAAGGAGATAGGAGCGGCTTTCGTGCTTTCGAGGTATCAAGGGATTGAATACAATAAAAGCCCGAAAATTTGCACTGAAGTGAAGTGAAGTAACAATGCCTGTCAGAATCGACAAAGAGGTGGTCTTGAAAGAAGAATCTGTCTGGTACGGTGAGAGTCAGTCTGAATACCGAAAAAGAATGTTAACCTGGATACCAAAATAAATGGTAACACAAAAATAACCATGGCCCGAATGCCGCTCATCAGTATGAATACTGGAAATGACATCGATCTGAACATCGTGAGATATGAGATTATTAATATCGGTCTGAACACCGAGAGGCTGGCCTGAATGCCACAAGTTGTGTCGACCTGAACGTCGGAAACTTCTTCGATCTCAACATCAGAAAATTGGCATGGATGCCACAAGTTGCATCGACCTGAATGTCGGAAACTTCTTCGATCTGAACATCGGAAAACTGGCCTGAACGCCACAAGTTGCATCAACCTGAACGTCAGAAACTTCTTCGATCTGAACATCGGAAAACTGGCCTGAACGCCACAAGTTGCATCGACCTGAACGTCGGAAACTTCTTCGATCTGAACATCGCAAAACTAGCCTGAACGCCACAAGTTGCATCGACCTGAACGTCGGAAACTTCTTCGATCTGAACATCGGAAAACTTGCCTGAACGCCACTTCGGTTTGAATACCGGAAACTTCATGCTTGTCAGCATCGGCAGAAATAGGGAACGATAATAGAGGCGGCGCATGGGCCAATGACACTTGCTGGGGATAACAAAGGTAAGTCATGAACAATCTTCAGTCTGAGTACTGGAAACAACTTCTGGCTTATCACTTGGGATGCCGAGAATGTTTTATGCTTACATGAGTATGTTTGAATTTTTCAATGGCGTAATGCTCCATGAAAATGGAAATGCTACGCAATTTGGGAGGATGCAATGCAATATGATTCTACATGCAGAGATGCGAAATGCTGGGTAAAATGCCAAGCTGAGGCAAGGGGATCTGCTGGGGAAATGATCACCATCTTCTGGACCCTGGCAAGGCTGCTGGAGATGCACAACACAAAGAATTCTGTGGGGAAATGACCCGCCACACGGTGTTCTAGCAATGACGAAATACCGAGATTCTGACTAGGGAGAGAACGGCGTTGAAAACCTGCTGTTGGGGAAAGCGATAGTGGTTCTGGCAACCACGATCTGCGAGAGATGACTCAGCAGGGGAAGCAAACACCGATACGGTACCGAGGTTCTGCTTCAAGGAAAGAAACCATGGATCTGGCATTGGAATTATCGATCTGGCCTCGAACTCTGAGGAGCAGCCGCTTCTGCTGGGAAGATACAGTCTGGCACTGTCAACTCTGCTGGGGGTATATAGTCTGACATTGTCAACTCTACTGGGGAGTGTATAATCTGAAACCACCGCTTGGGGGGGAGGTACAGTGGTGAGAACCTGCTGGGGATTGAAGAATCCAACGCTCTGATTAGCTCTGCAGGGATAAGATACTGAATTCGTCTGTTGGCGACTTCACTGGGGAAAACATTCACGATCATCTGCAGGGGATTTTAAGGAAATGCCCTGAGGGTACCTGTTCTGAATAACATGATTTTATTGATTGAACGGCCTCTGAATAGGCATTTACATCAGGAAGCAATCCCTGGAAAGAGGTAATCGCACAATAGATAAAAACAGACATTAATCTAATGGCAATGTGAAATGGATTTCTATTGGGTTCCAATTCTGCTATGACTTGCTCGTCTTCAAGATCCTCCAGATGATCAGCTTTCTGAAAGAGTGATTGGACTGTTTCCTATCCTTCAAAAGTTTCCAGTCATTGACACGAGATGATATTCAGAACTACTCAGAACGCAGTCATTCGCTTAATCCCTAACTTTGGCCTGGATCGCCCTTTTCGGGTTTTCAATCCACCGGGATACCCATTTTTGCGTAAGTTGCCTTTTCAGGTTTTCAACTTACCGGGTGTACAATCTTTTCACTTTTAATCCCTAATTTTTGCCCGAACCTTTTTTATTTTCTTGGTTCGCCGGGATGCCCATTTTTGCCTGGACTACTCTTTTTATTGTCCAGCGGGTCTATTTCATGCGAAGTATTTTTTAACTGCGTCTGAGTTCACCGGGGAAGTGATGTTTTCACCATCCATCGTTGCAAGCATTAAGGCCCCACCATCAAAAACCTTGGTGACAATATACGGTCCATCATAGTTAGGAGTCCACTTGCCCCTGTGATCTGTCTGAGGAGGAAGGATCCTTTTCAACACTAAATCTCCGACTTGGAAACATCGAGGATGCACTTTCTGATCAAAGGCTCTCTTCATTCGACTCTGATACAACTGCCCATGACAAATGGCTGACATTCGCTTCTCTTCGATAAGACTCAACTCATTGAACCTTGTTCGAACCCATTCAGCTTCGTCTAACTTGACATCCGACAGGACTCTTAGAGAAGGAATCTCCACTTCAACAGGTAGGACTGCTTCCATACCATACACAAGGGAGTAAGGGGTTGCCCCAGTCGATGTACATACTGAAGTACGGTACCCATGCAAGGCGAAGGGTAGCATCTCATGCCAATCTCTATACATAACGACCATCTTCTGCACAATCTTCTTTATGTTCTTATTTGCCGCTTCAACAACACCGTTCATCTTAGGGCGGTAAGGGGAAGAATCGTGACGCTGAATGTTGAAGTTCTGGCATAACTCCTTCATCATTTTGTTGTTGAGATTAAAACCATTATCAGTAATGATTCTTTCGGGAATCCCATAACGACAAATGATTTCTTTCTTGATGAAACGGGCAACCACATGTCTGGTGACATTCGCAAATGACGCTGCTTCGACCCACTTGGTGAAATAGTCGATGGCAACAAGGATGAAGCGGTGCCCATTGGAAGCGGTCGACTCAATCTTTCCAATCATATCAATGCCCCACGTAGTGAAAGGCCACGGCGAAGACATCACATTCAAAGGATTCGGCGGCACATGCACCTTATCAGCATAAATCTGGCATTTATGACACTTCTGAGCATATTTGAAACAATCAGATTCCATGGTCATCCAGTAATAACCTGCTCTCAACAATTTCTTAGCCATTGTATGTCTGCCGGCATGAGTACCGAAGGAGCCTTCATGAACGTCCTGCATTAACATGTCTGATTCGTGTCTATCCACGCATCTGAGCAAAACCATGTCGAAGTTCCTCTTATACAACACATCGTCTTTGTTCAAGAAGAAACTGCCTGCCAATCTTCTCAAAGTCTTTCTATCATTGTTGGATGCCCCTACAGGGTACTCAAAGCACTTGATGTCGTGATACCAGGGCTTGTCATCAACTACAAGTTCAGCAGCAAACACATACGCGGCCCTATCAAGGCGCATCACGTCGATCTTGGGAGCATGGTTCCAACGGATCACCGTGATCATGGAGGATAGATTAGCTAGAGCATCTGCCATCTGGTTCTCATCAGGAGGTATATGGTACAACTTTATTGTTGTGAAGAAAGTCAACAGTCTTCTCGTGTAATCTCTGTAGGGGACCAGATTGGGCTGGAGAGTGTTCCAATCACCATTCACTTGATTGATTACCAGAGCTGAATCTCCGAAGATGTCCAAAGTCTTGATTCTCAAATGAATGGCTTGCTCAATACCCAAGATACAAGCTTCATACTCAGCTTCATTATTGGTGCACTCGAAAGTCAGACAAGCGGTGAAAGGCATGTGGGCACCTGTCGGAGTTGTAATGACAGCACCAATTCCACTTCCTCTGGCGTTGACGGCCCCACCAAACATTAAAGTCCACTTTTCGTCTGGATCAGGTCCCTCTTCAACAACTGGCTCTTCACAGTCTTTCATCTTGAGGAACATGATGTATTCATCTGGAAAATCAAACTTCATCGGCTCATAATCTTCAACCGGCTGTTGAGCAAGATAGTCTGACAGAATACTCCCCTTGATGGCTTTCTGGGAAGTATACTGGATGTCGTACTCTGTCAGTACCATTTGCCAATGAGCAACTCTTCCGGTGAGAGTTGGCTTCTCAAATATATACTATACTGGATCCATTTTGGAGACGAGTAAGGTTGTGTGAGACAACATGTATTGTCTCAATCGCTTAGCAGCCCATGCAAGTGCACAACATGTTTTTCCAAGCATTGAGTATCTCGACTCGCAATCTGTGAATTTCTTACTCAGGTAGTAGATGGCATGCTCTTTCCTACCTGTCTCGTCGTGTTGACCGAGAACACAACCCATGGAGTTGTCTAGTACTGTCAAATACATAATCAGCGGTTCCCTGGGACCAGAGGCACAAGGATAGGAGGATTCTGCAAATACTCTTTTATCTTCGCGAACGCCCTTTGACAATCATCATTTCACCTGATAGCCTGATCTTTTCTCAACAATTTGAATATTGGCTCACACGTGGCTGTTAGGTGAGAGATGAACCTTGTAATGTAGTTCAACCTTCCTAAGAAACCACAGACTTGTTTCTCTGTTCTTGGCTCAGGCATTTCCTGTATCGCTTTCACTTTGGCCGGATCCACCTCAATCCCTTTTCCGCTAACAACAAAACCCAGTAGTTTTCCAGATCTCACCCCAAAAGTACACTTGTTCAGATTAATCCTCAACTTGAATTTCCTCAAACGCTCAAACAGTTTCTGCAAATTCACCAAATGTTCTTCTTCTGTCTGAGATTTGGCAATCATATCATCAACATAAACCTCGATTTCATGATGAATCATATCATGGAACAGAGTCACCATCGCTCGCTGATATGTTGCTCCAGCATTTTTCAGACCAAACGGCATCACCTTGTCGCAGAAGGTGCCCCATGGGGTTATGAATCTTGTCTTCTCCATGTCTTCTGGTGCCATCTTAATTTGATTATAGCCAGAAAAGCCATCCATGAAGAAGAATACCGAGAACTGAGCCGTGTTATCCACCAAAACGTCAATGTGAGGTAAGGGGAAATCATCTTTAGGACTAGCCCTGTTCAGATCCCGGTAGTCAACACACATCTGTACCTTTCCATCCTTCTTAGGCACCGGAATGATATTTTCAACCCATGGCGGATAATTTGTAACTGCTAGAAACCCTTCATCCAACTGTTTTTGCACTTCTTCCTTTATCTTGACAACCATCTTTGGTCTTGTTCTTCTGAGCTTCTGCTTGACCGGAGGACAACCTTCTTTGAGCGGCAAGCGATGTACCACGATGTCTGTGTCAAGCCCTGGCATGTCCTGATAAGACCAAGCCAAGATGTCAACATACTCTTGCAGCAATTCAATCAACCCATTCTTCACATTGTCTTCCAAAGCAGCCCCTATCTTGATATCTCTCTTGGCGTCCTCGGTGCCGAGATTAATCACTTCAACAGACTCTTGATGCGGTTGAATGACCCTTTCCTCTTGTTTTAGTAACCTGGTAAGTTCTTCAGGGAGTTCACAATCTTCATCACCCTCTTCTTCAGCTTGAAAGATTGGATTTTCAAAGTCGAAGCGAGCCATAGCAGAACCGTTATCAATAGGATCCGGTGATGTGCATCTGCATGAGTGATGGTATGTGCTTATGAGTGTGAAAAAAAAGTGGAAACTAAACAAAACATTGCCATTTTGTTTTGAAAAACTGCAAAAATAGAAAGACAGGGAACGAAATATTTGAATGCAAAAAGACGTCCTTTATTTATGATAAAAAATGCAAGTGTCACATAGATGAGCCCTACAATGAGTCATTACGCCCTGGTGGAACGTAAGACTTGGATATGCATGAATAAACAAAGAAAATTACTCCTCCAGACAAGTGGCTTGGACAATCTCCTCAGAAGACCAATTATTGAGAACTTCACCCGGGATCCTCGGACGCACCCAGTTATCGATGTCGCAATCACTATCCCCATCTTCATTGTTGACCGCAGAGACTAATTTGACTTCTCCTTCAACCATGTTAATGTTGGCTCCACCATGCTGGGGCATGGGATTGTTGACGACATTAGGAGCTGGTGCAAAGTTAACGGCCTTTGAATCAATGAGGTCCTGAACTACGTGCTTAAAATCTTTGCAGTTCTCAATATTGTGGCCAGGTTCCCCAGAGTGGAAGCTCCACCTAGCGTTGGCGTCGTAACCCACCGGAAGCCTACCAACGGGAGGAGCCAGAGTGCACAACTGCACAAGTTGTAGTTGTTGAAGACTAGAAAACAACTGAGCGTACGACATTGGAAGAGTGTCGAAACGCCGGTCCATCGTCCTTGGCCTCGGTTGATAGGCGGGTCTGTTACCCGGTTGTTATGGTTGGTACTGAGTTGGTTGACGTTGTGGTTGTTGTTGTTGTAGTGGTGCTACAGCTGGAATGGTCACAGCCGCAACATACGGTTGCTGATGATAGTTCTGAAAGTTATTCCTCCGGTTATCCCTATTCTGATAAGAAGATATGGCACTTGCATCCCCTTCTCTCCTCTTCTGTCCCTGAATGAACGGCTCCTTCACCCTTGATGAGGATCCACCTCCACTCTGGGTCTTGTATGTCCTCAGGTAATTCTCCACCCTCTCTCTGGTAGAGACTACATTAGTAAAATTGGAGGCATTACAACCCACCAGGCGCTCCAAATAAGGTCCTAGCAGAGTGTTCATGAACATGTTAGCCATTTCCGTCTCCAACATAGGAGGTTGAACACGGGAAGCTGTTTCTCTCCAGCGTTGAGCGTATTCTCTGAAGCACTCATCGCTTTTAAGAGACAGATTTTGAAGTTGAGTTCTGTCCGGAGCCATGTCTGCATTATACTGATACTGCTTCACGAAAGCCTCAGCCAAATCCCTCCAGCAACGGATGTGGGCTCTGTCCAGCCTCATATACCATTCCAGGGATGCCCCAGCTAGGCTGTCCTGAAAAAAGTACATAAGCAACTTTTCGTCATCGGAGTATGCAGCCATTTTACGGAAATAGGCTTGCACATGGGTCTTTGGGCAAGAGTTGCCATTGTATTTTTAAAATATCGGGACCTTGAATTTCGGTGGTACTCTCACACCTGGGACCAGCCCCAAGTCAGCAACATCTACTCCCAGAGGATTTTGTCCTTCCACTGCCTTCAACCTCTCTTCCAATCTTCTAAACATGGGGTCCACACCATGACCCATACCAAAGTCTTCCTGCAGCAGGGGGAACTGACCATCCTGATCATCATGAACAGGCTGTTGACCGGAGGTGACATGTAGGATTGGGATAGGCCCCTGTCCATTGGGTTCATTAGCCTCTCCAGCTGGAGGATCAGTCACCGTCTCTGGTTGAGCAGAGGGATTCCTCTGTATCATCTTCCTGAGCTCTTGCTGTCCCTGAGCCACCCTTTGAACCACATCCATGAATTGATTCATGCGGATTTTCATCTCGGCGAACTCTGCCCGTAGGCTTTCCATTACTCTCTGTTGGTTTCTGCGGGTACCATACCGGTGAATGCCTGGGTCAGCTATCCTGCTGATTGAACACCAAACAAATTGAGAACACTGTGGCGGTACCTGTTATGCAAGACATGCTAATGAATATGTAAATGCAACATGTTTATCAATTCCAAAGGTATTCTACCCCCTTGATTCCAGTCTCTCAATAGATAAACAATGTAAAAAAAAAACTAAGTCGTTGATGAGAACCAAGAAAATTCCGACTAGAATCAAGTAAAAGATATAAACCCCACAGAAATGGATAAACTTGTGTGAATGATTATGAATGCAAAATGATGTGATGCAAAATGATGTGATGCAAAATGATGTGAATGCAGTGTAGTGGTATGGGAATCAGGATCGCTGTATCTGCTTGAACATCTGTCAGGTTGCACTGTCTGGAGAGAACTTAAGAGCACACCAAACAAAGGTCATGGGATGGATCATGTTATCCTTAATATCAACCACCCATTTTGGTGGATTATGGTTTACACCTTATCAACACCCAAGTTTCATTGATATTAAGGATACCTGATCGGATCAACCATGAATCAAGGGTTTGTTGCAAGTCACGAGCATGGATTTAGGTTAAGAACCACCCAAAAGGAGTGTACTAAGGTTTAAATTTACCAAACATGTTCTACAAAAGGTTCCCATAGTCATAATCCCATCTTTCGGATATTATCGGAGGAACGACTACTCGTATTCCAAAAATATTCTCAAGAGAGACTCTTATGAGTGTAGTATCGCGTAACAATCGTATCAAATCTTACACTTGAACGAATTTCGCACTACGTCCTACGAATAGGCCAAGATGGGTTTGGTAAACTAAGGTCCTCGACTTCTAAGGTCTATATTGGAAAAAGTAATGTCTAACCACAACTTACATGTGTGACATTATTGATCTCAACATGACCTCCACCAAGTGAATGGGCTTGTAAGTCAACTTGCTAAGGAATAACTCCACACAAGTCGACAAGACTATGCCATTCTCCTATCCTAAGTGCACTCGAGTTCGGGTATAGAACTCATCTCACAAAGATCACCAAGCAGCCATAGCCAGCCAACAGATTCAGCAATGATATATACACAATGCAATAAGGTAAAGCAGGTAAATAAATAAACTGTACAAAAGCAAGAACACCCAATAAACAAACAAACTACAAAAGCTAGGAGGGACTCGCTTAGGGAAACCGGGTCCCCAGCAGAGTCGCCAGCTGTTGCAACCTGAAAAATACAAAGTGCGAAAAAACAATCGGCGAAAGAAAATGACAGAAGAGTCGCCACCGTGCGTTATTTATCCCAAAGGAGGGAAAGGAAACGCTCGAAGTAAACCTGAAAAGAGGAAAGGAAAAGGCAAGGTCTCGCAACCAAATCTTGGGTTCGGGAGTCGGTTATACGAAGGGAAGGTATTAGCACCCCTACGCATCCGTAGTACTCTACGGGATCCACTTTTGTAGTTCTTGTCTAAAGGGTGTGATATTATCTTGTGTTGTTTACTAAAAAAAGGGGTTAAATGAAAATGACTCGCGCGGATGTCGCATCCACTACATACGTATCTCATCTGAATATGAGAATCAGATTCTTCGTAGCTCGGCTGACCTATGGGTTGGGGGGATGTGTGCTCGCTAAGACATCGCGTCTTATGCCTACGTATCTCATCTGGAATGAGAATCAGAGCAAGCCGTAGTTCGGCTAACTACGGGGTTAAGGATTATGTTTTTGGGGCGGACGACGTTACTCCGCAATCTACCGGATGCTCGACCTTTGGAGACTTACTCACCTGTAGTAGAAGGAGTAAACGTGTGTTTAGGAGAAGAAAAATCAATGAAGGGTTAGGGTTTGGGATGCTCATGCAAAAAGGCAGTCCTTGACGAAGGAACCTGCATAAAGTAAAACAAAAAACATTGCCTCCTATAGAGGTCTTCCAGCTAGAAAAGTAGTAAAATGCGGGAAAAATGTAAAAGGTACCACACAGATGAAGATCCGAGGTAACATCAATTAAAGGAACGATAAACCCTGAGATCCCTCTAAGCTAACATGATCAAAGAAAGTGGGTCAGTACAGGTAACCGGAATGAACCTCCAGGGGGTATCCCACAAATAAAGTGGAAAACCACGCAAGTTATCCCTGCAAAAGTCCTGTGAGCCCTCACAAAAACTCAACAATCAGGTTAGAGACAAAAAAAAAAAGGGTAATTAAGGGTTGCCCCCAAATTAAAATGTAACCACATGAATCATGCCATTAAAATTCACAAAAAAGACATGCATCAAAAGGGTATCAAATTCACCCATAATACCTCAAACATTAAGAGTATTCAAATTCAAAGCTCAAGGGTAATGGGAATAAGGGTAAACCTGATTGGAGAGTTTGATTGAAATTGAGTTGCACACGTGAGGTTTACAAAACAATCTTTAGGGTTTATGTGAGGCAGAGGTGATTCTGTGCAGTTGAGTTCCCTTCAGGGTTTGAAGGCTGCTCTGAACTCTGTTAGCTCTTCTCTCATTATCTTTTTCCAGCCAAGGTAAAAGGAATCAAATGTAATTTTGTTTCACTAAAACTCTGAATTTATAACCTGATTTTTGTGGACCTGTGGGCTCAAATGAGAGAGGTCCAAGTCCCAGATTTATTCTTTTATTTATTTATTTATTTATTTTTCGTTTATTTTTCTTTCATTTTTTTCTTTTTTTTTTTTCAAAACACGTGGGCTTCGCCTAGCGAGCATGACAACTCATGAACAAACCTTTGCTCCTTCAAGATTAACGTTTTGACTGACGAATAGACCCCTATTGAAAGTAAATCAAGTCTTCCCCTTGTGTTGACTGATCATCTAAACAGAGCCCACAAACTGTCCTGGATGATGTTCAAGCTTCTTGGATCCGATTCCGATTTCCATGATGAAATGCAAATGCTAAATGACCTAAAAAACGAATGCATGCATGAGGTGTAAAGCGTATGCTTCCAGGAAAAATGAAGGGTAAATTTTGGGGTGTTACACTAACTAGGGATTATGGATTGCCATCTGAACATAGACTTACAAAAGAGGACACCAGCTGTGTCAAAGGAGGATGGGCAATGTGTTCAACTTCCTAGCAGTAGGTGTCGCAGCTTGCTGAATCGAGTCTTTGGCAGTTACCTCTTTGCAATAGAACGGACTGACATGCCACAAGATCGGAGACCCACGGAAGGTCTAAAAGTGGGGAAGCTCTGTTCTAGAGTTGTCATGCAATATGGACCTATGTGTTAGAATTTACAAAGGGGAACATCTACCTAATGTTAGCATGCAAAGAATAAGGGAATTCTACCTATGTTATCATATAAAGGGTTCTACCTAATGGGTGCTACCTAAACGAAACAAGAGTCGACGAATGGAGCGCGGAAAGGAGTTACGGATAAGGGTAGATGGCGATGCCGGAGGCAATCGACTTACAGGTAGATGGCCATGCCTGAGGCAATCGACTTACAAGAGGATGGATGAATGCGTGCTGGTTCTGTTAAGTTTTGAAAATGATTACTCGGCGTTGGATCGAGCTTTTGATCTTATTTTAAAATGGTTATCGGATGTTCGTTTTAATTCTTGTATTAACAGGTGACTAAAGAAATAAAGAAATAAATATTATACACTTTATGAGAGAGGGGTACATTTGTTATGAATGGGGATTCTTCATGGCAAACAAACAATAAGAATATGTGCCTCATACATCATACAAGTAGGCAACAATTATCAATCAGATCGGATAAATAAACAATATATAATCAAACCAAAGAATCAAATAATGGAGGATTTAAACAGTGCATGGGAGTGTGAACATGTTAAATAATCAAGCAATAGAAAGCATGAATGAGAGAAACAAGTATAAAAGATAACAGATGAATCAAACAGATGAAAATATATGTACACGAAGGGTCCACTGAATAATTTAATCAGGAAATGAGGTAAGGACCAAATAAAATCAAGGTAAAAGGCCTCTAATACATGGCATATGAGATGAACAAGGGAGGATAAAAAGATCTCTTCAATTGCCATAAGCAATCCCTAAGTCAATCATCGATCATAAATAAGTCAACTGAAAATTCAAGTCAACTTAAAAAATAACAAATAAATAGAAAATTAATCAAGAAAATTATGAAAAATTAAACTAAATAAGGTGGGGTCGGGACATCATCATCCCCCAAAAATATTTTAAAAATAATGAAAATTGGCACGTCAATTAATTAAAACAAAACATAGGTCAAACCAAAAGTCAATTAATAAGACTAGGTTAGAAATAAATCAAGAATAAATAGTAAATTAATCAAGAAAATTATGAAAAATTAAACTAAATAAGGTGGGGTCAGGAAATCATCACCCCCCAAAAATATTTTAAAAATAATGAAAATTGGTACGTGAAATAATTAAAATCAAACAGAAGTCAAATTAAAAGTCCACCAACCAAACTAGGTAAAAAATAAATCCAAAATAAATTGAAAATAAGAAATAAACTCCAAGAAAAGGTCAGGTTGACCATGAGACAGTGGTAAACCTTCATCCAAAAAATAAAATGCTAACAATAATTTAAATCATAAAAATAAGATCAATAAAAAAAGTGTGTTAAAATGGACCATTTAGAATAAATAATTAAAATAAAATATTAATATTAAAAAAATACGAAAAATAAAAATTATATAAATTTAAATAAAATGTTAAGAAAAGTGAAAAATATTTTTGGGTAATTTTATGGACGAAGAAAATATTTTAAATAAGAAAAAGAAATATGAAAATGGAAGGATTAATGGTGATGAACATGGTAAGCAAGCGTAGATATATCAAAACATGGTCATGGAAGAGATGATTACCTAATGGAAAATAGAAGTGGAATGGAATATGATATGTGATGAAGCTTTGCCTCCTTGCCACGAAATTCCAATGCTCCTTTAGGGTTAGGGTTTCAGCTTCTTAAATAGGGTGGATTAGGTGTTCTCATGGGCTTTTTAATAAGTGATTTATCCATAAGAATAAAAGTGTGAAGTGAGGTGTAAAATGTTATTATTTTGGGACAAAAATAAGTGAATGGATGTCCAATGCATGGCCAAAAGAGGTAAAAAACGTTACTGGTTTGTGCAGCATGCTTAGAAAATCTGATTGGGCCAGCTAGACCCAAAATCTGCCTAGAAAATCAAGTCATGGTGCCCACTTTAAATGAATGTATCTCTCAAACCATGGATCCAAATGAGATGATTCTAAAAGGATGGGAAAGAGGACTTGGCAAGGTACAATTGTTGTGAAGAAAGTATTTTCAAATAATGCCTTGAAGTGCAAGAAAACTGGCCAAGAAGTCTTGACAAATTTTGAAGATTTTGGACTTAAAATTTTTCTAAGTGTCCTAAAAAAATGTCTCAGTTTAACTAAGTATAACATTCTCAATTCTAATCCAAATGGAGCAAACTTTACATCTCTAGAAAGCTTGGAATAAGAGGAACAACTTTCATGTTTGAGAAGTTTTCAAATGGAGCTTTTATCTTGACGTAAATTGGCTTAAAGTGAGTGCAACGATCATGAAAACTTGCCCTAAATGGAAAGTCAACCATTTCCAAATTAAGTAACTTTTCCAATTCCTGATTAAATGATGAATCCATGATCCAACCTTGATCAAATTTAACATGTAGGATCCCCTAGGCATGGATTTTGAGATTCCACTCTCAAAATGTCAGGAGTTGACTTTTCTGGCCCCACAGTTGACTTTTCCCAAACTCTCTGATTCCCAATTCCATTGATCAATTGAAGCACTTCTAGCTCAAATAAAGAGCTGATTTTTTTTATGTAGACCCTTGTGGACATATGGAGGGCCATCGAAAAGAGTTTCACCCAAAGAATCAGAAATAAACTGATTTTATACCAAACCCTAGTTTTAGGGCAAAATGATCAGGAACTGATTGCATTGATTGCGAATGGATCTTTCTGAGATAATTGTGAATCTTCCTAGGCCAAGATGCCTCTCTAATCATGACATGGATGAGCTCCTCTATTTCCAACCAAACATTTCCTGTTGCAGGTAGCCATGAAACCCTAATTTCTGATTAAATCCAGATGAACACTCTGATAGCTTTGAATCCTTCACTGATGAACTGAGGACCATAATAAGATACTTGGACCCCCCTGAGACCCTTGAGACTTGTATACTTAGAAAATGAAGTCCAATTCTCAATCTTGCTTTGTGTGGGCTCCTTCTGTTAAGGAGTGATCGATCAAAACCTGATCTCCATGTCACTAATGTAGTATGCAATGAGTATGACCTAATATGATGCTAATGAAGTGTAAAACATAATCCCATGCTTCCAAGAAAAATGAAGGGTAAATTTTGGGGCATTACACTCCCTTGGATAACAAAAGACCTTAAGGCTTTTGGACCAATCAATTCACCAACTTCTTGTTTTGAGATTTTTATCCCGAACTACGAGGTTTTGATCCTAATCTTTTTTTAAGATGGTACGTAGGCAATGGGTTTATCCATCCAAACACAAAATTGTAAATACCTTGTATATTCTCTTCTCATCTCTTCAATCATGTTTGCACAAATAAATTTTCACAAAATACCAACCTTGCAACAAGTGTAAAAAGGGCTCGCTAGGAGTACCTAGGATGTTTTGGGTGCTTAAACCTTCCCAATGCATAACCAACCCCCTTACCCCGATCTCTGACATTTTTACTAGTTTTTGATTCGATAAAACTTTTAGGTTTTTGTTCGCTTTCTAACCATTCCTTTGGATAAATAGAAGTGCGATGGCGACTCGACTTGTATGGTTTACCTTGGATTTAGTCAGTATGTATAATGGTAACAAATACCCCGCTACAGAAAAGTGGCGACTCTGCTGGGGAAGATTTGCCTAGTGTGTTTTGCCTACTTTTCATATTTTTTGTATTGTATTGTATATTATTTTGTGACATATTTTTGTGCAATTTGGGATTACTGTATTGTATGTAATGATTGAATTGCTTGAATATTAATTCCTTGTATGCTTGGTGATCTTTGTGAGATGAGTTCTATTCCCGAACTCGAGTGCACTTAGGATAGGTGAATGGCAAGTTGACTTGCAAGCCCATTCTCTTGGTGGAGGTCATGTTGGGATCAATAATGTCACACGAGTAGTCGTGGTTAGGCATTACTCTTTCCAATATAGACCTTAGAAGCCAAGGACCTTAGTTTACCAAGCCCATTTTGGCCTATTTTTAGGATGTAATGCGAAAGTCGTTCAAGTGTAAGATTTGATATGATTGTTACGCGATACTACACTCATAAGAGTCTCTATTGAGAATATTTTTGGAATACGAGTAGTCGTTTATCCGATAATATCCGAAAGATGGGATGATGACTATGGGAACCTCTTGTAGAACATGTCTGGCAGGTTAAACCCTAGTACACTCCCTTTGGGTGGTTCTTAACCTAGACTCCATGCTCGTGACTTGCAAAAAAACCCTTGATTCATGGTTGTTCTTGTATCCTTGATATAAATGGAACTTGGGTGTTGATAAAGTGTAAACCATAATCCACCAAACGGGATGATTGATAGTAAGGATGACTTGATCCATCCCATGACCTTTGTGTGGTGTGATTTGCTTGATCATTGAGTGTGATTGTTGCATCCATGCATTCATGCATCCATTCGCATCCATATCATCAATAATGAGAAGATTTTGAAGGAACTTAAGAGGTCTATTTGCAAATTTTCAGACATGGAAAGACATAGAAGGAATACGAAGAAGTACAGTTTCAGACAACCCGACTTGAAAGAGCTAAGGAATTTGACATCCTATGTATTAGATCCCTTGGCTTTCAAGGCTTGTCATGGGAAGCTTCTATCTATTCTGACTACTCAAGTAGACAAAGGATTGATGAGTGTATTGGTGCAATTATATGATCCCTTGTACCGTTGCTTCACATTTCCGGACTTCCAGCTTTTGCCCACGCTTGAGGAGTATGCCTATCTTGTGGGTATACCTGTCCTAGATCAATTGTCGTTCAGTGGCTTAGAGAGGGTTCCTACCTCTCAAGAAATAGCTGATATGTTGCATATAGATGAATCTCTGGTTGGTGCTCATATGACTACCAAAGGTGGAATTCAAGGTCTCCCTTCTGAGTTCCTCATTGCTCAAGCTACTTTATATGGGAAGGACATGAGTGAAGACGCCTTTGAGGCCATATTTGTACTTCTCATCTATGGGCTAGTGTTATTCCCCAACATCGACAAGTCTTGTCAACTTGTGTGGAGTTATTCCTTAGCAAGTTGACTTGCAAGCCCATTCACTTGGTGGAGGTCATGATGGGATCAATAATGTCACACGAGTAGTCGTGGTTAGGCATTACTCTTTCCAATATAGACCTTAGAAGCCAAGAACCTTAGTTTACCAAGCCCATTTTGGCCTATTTTTAGGATGTAATGTGAAAGTAGTTCAAGTGTAAGATTTGATATGATTGTTACGCGATACTACACTCATAAGAGTCTCTATTGAGAATATTTTTGGAATACGAGTAGTCGTTTACACTACGCCAAAAATGACTTTTAACAGCGCATCTTAGACAGCGCTTTTAAAAGAAAGCGCTGTCTAAGGTTAAAATAAAAAACAAACACGGAAAATGTTCCAAGAAAATAATAAAAGCGCTGTCTAATGGGGGGTCTTAGACAGCGCTTTCTAAAAGCGCTGTCTAAGACCCCCCCTTAGACAGCGCTTTTAGAAAGCGCTTATAAATATAGACTTTAGACAGCGCTTTTGGTAAAGCGCTGTCTAAAGTCTTTAAATTAAAAAAAAAAATTAAAACCAAAAGCGCTGTCTAAGGGGGGGTTTAGAAAGCGCTTTTGGAAAGCGCTGTCTTAGGCATACCTTAGAAAGCGCTTTACACAAAAGCGCTGTCTAAGGTCTTCTTAAAATAAAATTTCAGACCACAAAAGCGCTTTCGTTCTCTGTTATTTTGTTTTCCCTCTTCTTCACTCACCTCAAAAACTTACGCCATTTCCACAAAAGCGCTTTTGTTTTCCTTCTTCTCAACTCACACAATAACCCTACCTTCTCACTCTCGGCGGCCGTGCTCACGTATTTCTCTCTGGAAACAAACCCTAAATTTCTCACTGTACGGCGGTGCTCACGTATTTCTTCTCACTATACCGGCAGCGAAACAAACCCTACCTTCTCACTGTACCGGCGGTGCTCACGTACTTCTCACCATAACCACACCTTGGTACTTCTCACCATAACCGGCAGCGAAACAAACCCTACCTTCTCACTGTGAGTGATATTTGATTTTATATAATGTGTTATAGATGAACATTATGTGTGAAAACTCTTGCCCCATTTTATATTTTTCTGTATTTTTCTGTATCACCAATGTTGCTTCTGTTGAAAACTCGGTCATATTATTCTGTATCACCAATGTTGGTTCTGTATTATGTGTGAAAACTCAGTTATATAAAATGACCCAAATTTTGAGATTTTGAAGTTTATTCTGTTGCCTTAGGGTTGAATGTTGGTTTTGAAGTTGAATCAGTTAGTGTTTAGGGAATTAAAGTGTTAGTTTGAAATGTTAGTTAAGTTAGTAAGTTAGTGAAAAGTAGTTAGTTGGTTATTGATAATATGATTGTTAGTTGAGTTGATTCGATAGTTAGCTATGAAACTGTTAATTATGTGTCAGAGACTGTTAGAGATTAATTAGAACAGTTTTGTTAGTAGGACTGTTATGAAATTTGAAATGTGATTCAGTTAGTTATTTAGGAAAGTTGGTTAGTCATGTTTGAATTGGCAAATAAAATTAGTAAGTTAGTTAATATTGAATGGACAAGGTTTATTAGTGTATTTTGAAATCAGTTATTGAAATGCTAATAGGAGTTAAAGTAGTAGTTAGTGTATCAATTTACTAACTCATGCTAGTCTGAAAAGAACAAGCTACAAAGTTTGGTGACAGGTGAATACTAGTTAGGATGTTAAATGGATTTTGGTGAATGTATTTTGAAATCAATTTGAATGTTCATTGAAACTACTATGGAATAATAGTTTTGACCAGTTGAATGTTCAAAGATACTACCTTAGTTATGTATTTTCGTCTAGATTAATTGTTTACTTTAATAAGTAGGAAAACCATGGATAAAACATGGATCTGTGCCGATCGAATGACCAAAGAGTACGAGAGTGGGGTTTTGGAATTCGTTAAGTATGCTGTTCAACACGCTGAAAACCCCAGACGAATGCATTGTCCTTGCTTGCGTTGTTGTTATATTGGTAAGGTTGACGCACATGGATTGTAATCGCATTTGCTGAGGCATGGAATTGATCAAAGTTATCAGTGTTGGATATTTCATGGTGAGAAAATTAACGAGAATGTTGAATCGAGTGGAAAAAGTAGTACGACCTATGCTTCATACGACAAAGACACGGAAACATACGATTGTGATCGAGTTGAAGAGATTGTAGAAGCACTGGAAGAAGATCTTCATGATTGTCCTGAAATGTTTGAGAGGATGGTAAGCGATGCAGAGAAACCGTTGTACAAAGGTTGCACTAAATTCTCAAGACTTTCTGCGGTATTAAAGTTGTACAACTTAAAGGCGGGCAATGGATGGTCGGATAAAAGTTTCACAGAGTTGTTGGGCCTTATGAGAGAAATGCTACCGGATGATAATGTTCTTCCTAATCGAACCTATGAGGCAAAAAAAATGTTGTGCTCTATTGGCATGAGCTATGATAAGATACATGCTTGTCCTAACGATTGCATTTTGTTTCGTAACGAATATGCAATGTTAACTGAGTGCCCTAAATGCGGTTTGTCTCGATATAAGAAAAGATTATCTCCCGCAAAAGTCTTATGGTATTTTCCGATAATTCCGAGATTTAGGCGCATGTTTCGTAGTGAAACCGATGCAAGACATCTTACTTGGCATGCAGATGAAAGAATTATTGATGGAATGTATCGGCATCCGGCTGATTCACCACAGTGGTCGAAGATTGATAATGATTATCCTGAGTTTGGATCAGAAGCAAGAAACCTTCGATTGGCATTATCTACTGATGGAATGAACCCACATGGTCTTCAAAGTATCTCACATACCACATGGCCTGTGATTCTTATGATTTATAACCTACCTCCGTGGCTATGTATGAAGCGTAAGTACATGATGTTATCTATGTTAATCTCTGGGCCTAAACAACCAGGGAATGACATAGACGTATACTTGACACCTCTGATCGAAGATTTAAAGATTTTGTGGGAGAACGGTGTGGAGGTTTATGATGGATATAGGAAAGAAAGTTTCAATTTGAGGGCGATGTTGTTTGGCACAATTAATGATTTTCCAGCATACGGGAATCTATCTGGGTATAGCATTAAAGGTCAACGTGCGTGTCCTGTTTGTGAAGACGGAACCGATACGATTCGATTGGAACTTTGCCAGAAGAATGTGTTTCTC